>NC_064623.1:133136107-133469857 GCF_023898315.1 Schistocerca nitens
ACGACCGCCGACCAGCAGGAGGAGGTCGTCTGCGTAGGCTATCACCTCTAGCACTTCTTCACTTTGTTGCAATTCGTCTAATAAGGGTTCCATGTGCATGTCCCAAAACAGGGGCCCCAATACAGAGCCTTGGGGACACCCCTTAGTGATTACCTTCCCAATTCTCCCTCTAGGGGATGATAGCCAGACCTCCCTATCCTTACAATAGCTCCTCAGACACCCATACAGCGGCCCTGGACACTCTTTCTCCCGTAAGCAGGAGAAGAGCGAAGGCCACCACAGGTTGTCAAAGGCGCCACTGATATCCACCATGATGCCGACGACATACTTATGCGGGGTCAAGCCGCAGACCTCAGCCGCCAGAGCGATAGCATCAGATGCCGACCGCCCCGGCCTGAAGCCGAACTGCCTTCTGCTCATCCCCCGCAGTATCCGGTGAGCCGTCAATCTGTCAGCCAGAAGTTTCTCCAAGAGTTTCCCAAATAGGTCCAATAGACAGATTGGCCTGTAAGATTTGACTTCAGTTGGATCTTTCTCCAGTCCTTTTTTAATTATTATTACATTCGCGGTTTTCCACTTCTTGGGAAACCTTCTTTGTCGGAGGCACTCGTTGTATAGGTGAGTTAGCGGCGCGACTAACTGGGGTGCTAGAAATTGCACAACCTCAGCCACAATGCCGTCTGGTCCTGGAGCTTTCCCTCTTTTTAGGGATTTTATTTGTACAGCCACCTCCTCTTCCGAGAATGGGTAGACTGCCGTGTTGTTGTTGTAATCCATTAGATATGCATCCCGCAGTTGCTTCTGGTTTTCAGTTTCCCCATCCGCATTGTCGTCAGGCAGCAGGGGCTGGAGAAGGACCTCAGCAGTTTCCTGCCAAGACTCCGTCATCCCATCCCCTCGCCTGACAGTTGATAACTCCAGGGGAGAGCGGATTTTTCCCCGTACCAATTTATAAGGGAGACCCCACGGATCTAAGGCCAACTGGTTCAGCACATAGCTTTCCCAGCTACGCAGTCTTACTTCGCGCAATTCCTTTTGAAAACTTTGCTTTGCCTCCCTGTATCGCAACTGCCATCTTTGTCTTTCCAGCCAGACGACACTGCGCTGGTAGTTTCTCCTTAGCCTTCTAACAGATTGACGTAACTCCTCTAATTCGGGCGACCATGGTGATGGCGAGGCCGCCACGGCCCTCCTCCTGGTTGGAACGGCGGCCCTCACTGCTCTATGTACTGCACCCACCAGTTCCTCAGCTCTTTTGTCTATGTCTAGGTCTTCGTGTACGTCACCTTCTGGTAATGCAGGTATGTCGCACTCCCTCGCTAAAAGTTCCCAATTTGCTTTATTGTAATTGTATTGCACCTCCCATCCCATGGCCCAGCGGCACTCTCTTTCGCTTAAGGTGAAGGTTATTAAGTTGTGGTCACTCGTGGTGGCATTGCTTACAACTGTCCAATTCTTAATTAGATTGGCTGCGTTATGTGATGTAAGGGTGACGTCTATATTCGTACCTTGTCCTCCCCCTGCTGTGTAGGTGGGAGGATTGCCCGGCTTGTTAGCCACCACGAGCTGTGAAGCCATTAGAAAGTCCTCTACTTTATCTCCATTCGCGTCTCTGGTGCCGCTGTACCATAGGGGGGATTTTGCATTGATGTCAGCTGTTATTATTATTTTTCGTCCCCGCAACGCCGTGGTAGCTCTTGCCAGATGTTCCAGGTGTTGTTCTATTTCATCCCCGTATTGGAAATACATGTTTATGAGTATAATTACTCCCATTGGTGACTGGAGCTCCACGACGTTGCAGTGACGAGTTGTAAATTGTGAGAGCGTAGTTACCCTCAGGAGTTTATTTGTTATTACTATTGCTGCTCTAGGGTCCTCATATCTGCTGACAATTTGCCAAGTTGTAGCAGCAAAGGCTATTTTCCCAGCTTGGGAGTACGGCTCCTGTAGGCAGAGCACATCCAGTCTCCTCTCCTCCACCTCTTTACGGAGCTCCTGCATAACAAGTCGACTATTATGCGTGTTCAGTTGTCCAATTGTTATCTCTGTCGTCATGAAGAGTATGTGTGTATATGGTCGTCTGGCCAGGTCTTACTCCAGTCGAAAGCAATTCGTCCATTTGCCAGTACGGCCTGTTCGTAAATGTCCTGAAGGTCAAACTTTTCACCGCGTCTCTCAAAAACTTTTTTCAGTAAGTCCCGCAGGGCTCCGAAATCAGTGGGGAGATTCACAGACCTTAGCTGTATTCTATCCACAGCCTCCATTACCGAGAAGGTTACCTTTCTTCCCTCTTCGTGTCCTACACGGACCACATGCCGTAAGGCAGTGGCCAGGGTAATCGGCTCTTCCAGTCTGGCCAGTTGCAACGTGAACTCGATGTTGGGACATACCCTTACCGGGTCCACGGGTGGCAATCTGACCACTGGAGCGTTTTGCATTGTGGGCTTCGAGCTTGTGCTTGTGACAGCACTATCTTGGATGGGTTTTTCTTTAGGTTTTGTCTGAGATATTTCTGTCCTAGGATGCTCTTGCCGCTTTGGATGGAATGTCGGCTTCATTTCCCGTCGTCGAGGGGCGGGATCTACGTTCAATGCTGGAAGATCTGTTTGTATGTTTTTATCTATCATATAAGGCTCTGTTTGGATGGCCTTGTCTGTTATTTCTGTCTTAGTGGCACTCGAAAGCGCCACTAGGAAGTTCTTGAACCTGGTTGCCCTCATAGCGTCCCGCCTCCTCTTACTTGGGGACTTATGTTTTGGCATCCTATTTGGTGGACTGTGATCAGCCATAATCGATTTTCGAAATTAGTCGTTGTTCCAACATTCTGTATGTTGGGCAACTGCGTCCCGAGGCTCCGCATGACTTTTTCCCTCGGTGTTTGCAAGGGACACAGACCGCTGCTGCTTTGCAGTCTTTGCGGTTGTGTCCACTTGTGCCACACTTCGTACAAGCCGACTCCCTGGTACACAGCCTTAGGATGTGATCCAGGTCACCACAGTTGTGGCAGCGAGGTACCACGATGTAGTCTCTGACGTTGATGGAATGAAATCCCACATATAATCTGCCCATTGCTGTGATTTTTCTCCACATCGGTGCCGTGACCTCGGCTACGTGATGAACCACATCACGCCCCCGAGTCCCCGTCTTAAATCTCAATTTAAAACTCTTTCGAAATTCTTCCTCATTTATGTCATCAAAATTCTGCTCTTTTATTGTGTTCGTCAGTTCGTCATCTGTCATAGCAGTTGGTACATCATAGAGAATTACAAGGGGATTCCTTTTCTTTGGTGGTTCGCATTGGACTAGTGAGTTTAATTTCTGATTATTTAATATTTTGTTTTTGTCTTCTTCTGAGGCTACTTCAACTATTACTGAGTTTCTGCTGGGTTTAATTCGTTTTATTTTGATTTTGTCTTTGGCCGGGTTTATAGTTTTTGTGAACAACTCTTGTATTTTCTTTACACTGGTGTCTTGCCCAGGCAGTGTCCTGAGAAAGACCGCAGTGTCTGTTCTTTTGGCTGCTTTATCAATGCTGTCTTTTGTTGTGTGCGACTTGGTTGGCGCCTGCGCAGCCACCGCCGCCCAAGTCTTGGTCGGTTGGTTTCTCAATCTGTTGTTTTCTTTTTCTAGTTCTTCCACTCGACCTTCTAATTTTGCGTGGGCGATGGCCCATGCAGTAAGTTCGTTTTTAATGATTGTTAAAGCCTCTTGGCTTATTTTACCGTTTTTCACATTCTGCTCTAAGAGCAGTGAGATTCTACCATGTCTTTGTGTAACTGATTCACCTTCTGCCTGACCCGACTCGTCCTGAGGAGCGGGTACAGGCATCACAGAAGCTCGCGATAGCGCACTCGAATCACTCGTTCCTGGTGTCTCCATATTGACGAGTGATAACAAAAAGGGGTGGGAGCCCGTCTCTTGCCCCGGACCGGCTCCTCTGGCATGGGGGAGGACTACTGCAGCTCGCCCACCGACCTCGCCCCTAGGTCAAGGGCACTTCCGAGCTGCCAGGTTCAGCGCACCGTCACCAGTGCACTGGTCCTCGTCGGTGTCCCCGTCATCGACGATTTCACGTGACGCTCCTCGGCAACTGCACCCCTCACTCCGGAGAGGCGGATGCACCTCTCGCCCTTCGCCGTATACTTGCCCGAGTTTCCACCATCCGGCCAAGGACCCACTCCTACTCAGGTGGCGGGCCGGTCCCCCAGACGTTCGGCGGTCTGGACCCATCTAACCTGGCCCCGGCGATGTCACCACCTCCTGGGTTTGGCAGAACACGCCCCGGTTACCCAGGGGCGCGGCGAAGCGCCCTTGCCGACTCGCGCCGCGATCCCACGCCGACAAACGAGATACGCCGGCATGCAGAGCACCTGCTGGTCTGTACCCTGCGAACAAAAAAGGGACTGATGTTCGGTCCCTCGACACAGCTCCCCCTGTGCCACGCACCCTTCGCTTTCGCATCGGGTTGGGTCACAGCTCTCCCTTTTGTCGCAAGGCAAAATGCCAAGCATAACGTCTGGCACCACGGGAAGGCGGAAAGAGCTACTTGGGAAGGAGAGGCTATAAGAGACGCATCACTTCCCCTGTGAGGACTGCCGCGGCACACCCGACTGGAAAGCGATACGCCCCAGTGCGAGCCTCCGTGCCTTACGGCGCGCCGGCAACGGGCGGGCCCGCGCCGAAACGCGCCGTCGAGCGACTGACCTCACGCCAGACATAGTTTCATAGAGTCCGCCGGCCGACACTGAGGGCGTCGCTGTCGTACATGTAAGGCGCGGGCGGGTGTAACGAGGGGCGGCACAATTCCCGCCGTTGAGACACGGCCGCCGGGAAGAGCGGTGTTCAAAACTTGATACAAATAGTTTCATAGAGTCCGCCGGCCGACACTGAGGGCGTCGCTGTCGTACATGTACGGCGCGGGCGGGTGTAACGAGGGGCGGCACAATTCCCGCCGTTGAGACACGGTCGCCGGGAAGAGCGGCGTTCAAAACTTGATACAAATAGTTTTTTTTTTTTTAATTCTTTGTTATCAAATCATTATAATTATACAAATTTGACCCACTACCTTAATACATTAGTGGGTCCAACAATGATACATTTATATTAAAAATTTTTGCAGCATTAATAGTTATTAGTGAGTGAGCTAGTTATCATTAGTAACAATGGGCTTCTAATATCTACTTATATTATCTATGCCTAATTCCTATTACTAATCTAATTGAAATATGTTACTGCAGCGTCACATATGTGCCAGAGAGGATATAAACCTACTTTTTACTTGCCCTGCTCTTCGAGCTAACCCCGAAGAGCATGCCCCTGGCACTGGGCGGGCCTCGATGTTAATTCGCTGCAGTCCCTAACTTAATTCCGTATAACTAAGTTCTACAAACTAACCTATCCTACGTCATGTCCGGTGTATGTGTCGCAATCGGTAGTTGTTCCCCATTCCCCCTAGTCCTGCACGTGGCGGTTCCCAACTTAGAGGTAGTCGGCCAGTCCTCGCACAGGCGGTATGGGAATAGGGCTCTTGACTCAATTGGTGGTTATTGTCGCTCATTTTTACTGTATTTCTCCTAAATAGTCGATTAGTACTTTTCGAGATACCTCGTTTGCCAGAGTGTTCAATGTCTGAAAAGTTTCTTCTCGTCTAAGTAGTTTGTATGTATCGTGGTTGGGTAGTCTGTCTCGTAGTCCATTGGCGATATCATTGAAGAGGGGACACTCGTAAACTACGTGCTCAGGCGTGCCCTCCGGATCGCCACAGTCGCACGCTGGTGTTGCCCTTTTCCCAAATCGACATAAATATGTCGGGTAGGGTCCATGGCCAGTGAGAAAGTGGATCAACCCTCGCGTAGGCTCAAAGTATTTTAGTCCAAGGCGTTCCCTCACATCGGGTAGGAACTGGAAGGTTCTTCGTCCAGTCTCTTCTGCCTCCCAGGTCTCCTGCCAGAGCTCTTCCCCTCTTATCCTTATCTCTCTTTTATCCCTCAATCTAATACCCATGATATCCGCTATCTTCTCGTAATTTTCCTTCTTGGCCCAATACCAAGCCGCCTGTTCTCTAATCTTTATGTCCAGAGGGCAGAGCCCCATTATGAGTAATAGGGCTCCCCCTGGAGATGTTCTGTAGGCACCTACGGATCTTAATATCATACTTCTCTGGACCCTTCTCACTGCCATGGCGGGCACAACCCTCGTGAGCCTGTGCGCCCAGACTCCCGAGCCGTAGCCCACAACTGAGGTTAAAATACTATTGTGGTAAAGTCTGATTAGGTGTGGAGGAAGGTGAAATCTTTTGTGGCCTATGGAGATTAGGTTATTTAGAATCTGAAGGGCTCTCTGGGTGACAGTTTCAATGTGCTTCCCGAAGCTCCACCTCTCATCAATGATAACTCCCAGGTAACGTGTCTCTCGTCGTCGGAGAACTGGTGATCTGTCTATTCTAACAGTCGGGTTCCTAATAAGATTTCCTTTTAGTAGTAAGTAGGTGGATTTACTGGGTGATATCGTCATTTTTGTCGCTTGGCACCACTGCTGGAGTTTGTCTAATGCTGTTACTATTTTTGGTTCAATGTCTTCGCGGCTACGGCCGCCAACCAACAGGAGGAGGTCATCCGCGTAGGCTATCACCTCTAGCACCTCTTCACTCTGTTGTAAACTATCTAACAAAGGCTCCATATGGATGTCCCAGAAAAGGGGTCCTAAGACGGAGCCTTGAGGACATCCTTTAGTGATTGTCTTGCCAACTCTTTCGCTAGAGGATGATAACCAAACCTCCCGATCCTCACAATAGCTCCTCAGGCAACCATATAGCGGCCCTGGACACTCTTTCTCCCGCAGGCAGGAGAAGAGCGAAGGCCACCACAGGTTGTCGAAGGCGCCACTGATGTCAACCATGATGCCAACCACGTATTTGTGCGGGGTCGAGCTGCAGACCTCGGCCGCCAGGGCGATTGCATCAGATGCTGACCGCCCGGCCTGAACCCGAACTGCCTGTCGCTCACCCCGCACAACACTCGGTGTGCCGCCAATCTGTCAGCCAGCAGTTTCTCCAATATTTTACCAAATATGTCCAACAAGCAAATCGGCCTGTAAGATTTTACTTCTGCTGGGTCTTTGTCCATCCCTTTCTTTATAAGAATTACGTTTGCCGTTTTCCATGTCTTCGGAAATTTCCTCCGTCAGAGACATTCATTATAAAGATGTGTTAGTGGCGCAGTTAACTGAGGCGCCAGAAACTGCACCACCTCCGCCACAATGCCGTCCGGCCCAGGTGCTTTTCCTTTTTTCAGTGATCTAATGTGGGTTGCCACCTCCTCCTCTGAAAAAGGGTAGACAGCCGTCTCATTACCGTATTCCTCTTGATCTTCATTTCTGAGTCGTTTCTGTTCCTCTGTTTCCCCTTCCGCGTTGTCGTCAGGCAACAGGGACCGGAGAAGGACCCTCGCAGTTTCCTGCCAGGACTCCGTCATCCTGTCCCCGTACCTGACTGTTGATAACTCCAGAGGAGAGCGGATTTTTTCCCTTACCAGCTTGTATGGAAGCCCCCATGGGTCCGTGACTAGCTGGTTAAGCACGAAATTCTCCCAACTTCTCATTCTGACTTCACGTAGTTCCTTTTGGAACTTCTGCTTTTCTTCCCTGTATAACATCTGCCACCTTTGACGTTCCTGCCAGACGACACTGCGCTGGTAGTGCCTCCTTAGCCTTCTGACAGACTGACGCAGTTCACCTAGTTCAGCAGTCCATGGTGACGGAGAGGCCGCCATGGCCCTCCTCCTTGTAGGTACGGCTGCCTTCACCGCTCTTGTCACTGCATTCACCAGTTCCTCTGTTCTCTGGTCTACGTCTAAAGTCATGTCACCTTCCGCTAACGGAGGAATGTCACACTCCCTTGCTAGGCGCTCCCAGTCAGCTCTTCTATAGTTTAATTGCACCTCCCACCCCGTGGCCCAGCGGCACTCTCTTTCTTCCAAGGTAAAAGATATCAAGTTGTGGTCGCTTGTGGTGGCATTCTCTATAACTCTCCAATTTTGAATAATGTTAGCCATATTTGGTGTTACAAGGGTCACATCAATATTTGTGCCCTGTCCTCCCCCTGCAGCGTAGGTAGGAGGATTGCCAGGCCTGTTAGCCACCACAAGTTGTGATGCCATTATGAGTTCCTCAATTTTTTCACCGTTGGCATCCCTTGTGCCACTGTACCACAGGGGGGATTTTGCGTTAATGTCAGCTGTTACTACAACTTTTCTTCCCTGCAACGCCGTGGTGACTCTAGCCAGATGGTCTATGTAGAGTTCTACGTTATCCCCATACTGGAAATACATGTTAATGATAATTATTGTTCCCGTGGGGGTTTGAAGCTCCACGACGTTGCAGTGGCTAGTTGTGAACTGTGATAGTGTGGTGACTCTGAGGAGTTTATTAGTGATTATGATCGCCGCCTTCGGATCATCTCCTCTGCTGACTATTTGCCAGCCCGCAGCAGCGAAAGCTATTTTTCCAGCCAGGGAGTATGGCTCCTGTAGACAGAGTACATCTAGTCTCCTCTCTTCCACCTCCCTTCGGAGCTCCTGCATGACAAGTCTGCTGTTATGACTGTTAAGCTGTCCAATAGTTATTTTCGTCATTAAGATTAGTACGTATGTATTCGGTCATGTGGCCAAGTCTTATTCCAGTCGAAAGCAATTCGTCCGTGAGCTACTACTGATTGTTCGTAAATTTCGTTTAGGTTAAATTTCTCACCTCGTCTGTCGAAAACTTTCTGAAGCAGATCACGCAAGGCTCCGAAGTCGGTGGGGAGATTCACTGATTTTAGCTGGATTCTGTCAACAGCCTCCATAACCGAAAAGGTTACCTTTCTGCCTTCTTTGTGTCCTACTCGGACCACATGTCTTAAGGCAGTGGTCAGGGTTGCCGGCTGCTCCAATCTAGATAGTTGCATAGTATACTCCAAATTTGGGTATACTCTAACCGGATCGACCGGTGGGACTCTGACAATTGGTGAGCTTTGTACAGTTGGGCTCGTGCATGAGCTTGTCACTGTATTTTCTTGAATCGGTAGTTGATTTATATAGCTGATGTGATTGACTTTTGGCGTTACCACAGTCACAGGATGCCCTTGCCGTTGTTGATGTATTTCCGGCTTTGTTCCCCGGCTTCCAGAGGAGAGAGTTTCGGCCGTGAGGGGGAGGTTAGTTTGTATGCCAGTGTCCATTGTTGGAAAATCCGTCTGAGTTGCTTTATCTTGTGTTTCAGTTCTAGTGGCGCCGGAGAGCGACCTCAGAAACTCCTTGAATCTGTTTGCCCTGACGGCATCCCTCCTCTTTTTGCTCGGGGACTTTCGTTTTGGCATCCTATTCGGTATGCCTGGCTCAGCCATAGTCTGTTCTGGAGATTATTCTCTGCTCCAGCATTCTATATGTCGGGTAGTTCCTGCCTGTGGCTCCGCAAGACTTCTTACCTCTGTTCTTACATGGTATGCAGATCGCCGCCGCCTTGCAATCTTTGCGGCTATGACCGTGTTCTCCACACCTGGTGCATGCCGGCTCCCTGGTGCACAACCTTAAGACGTGATCCAGGTCACCACAGTTGTGGCAACGAGGTACCACGACATAATCTCTTGTGTTAACGGCGTGAAAGCCAATGTAGATTCTGCCCATTGTTATAATGTTCCGCCACATTTTCGCTGACACCTCGGCGACGTGATGAACAACATCACGACCCCGCGGCCCAGTCTTAAATTTTAATTTAAAACAGTTCTTGAATTCTTCTTCACTAATTTCCTCAAAATTTTGCTGCCTGATTTTATCTAATAATTCTTCATTGGTCAATATTGCGGGAACGTCATACAATATTACTAAAGGATTGCGTTTTCTCGGTGGTTCGCATTTGACCACCGAGTTCAGTTTTTGATTGTTTAACAGTTTTTCTTTGTCATCCTCGGAAGCAACTTCAACTATGACAGAGTTTCTACTTGGTTTGATTCTTTTAATTCGTATTTTATCTTTAACAGGGTCTATGCTTTTAGTGAAAAGTTCTTGGATCTTCTTGACACTTGTGTCCTGCCCAGGTAGTGTCCTGAGGAAGACTGCTGTGTCAGTTCTTTTTGCGATTTTGTTGATTGTGTCTTTAGTCGAGCTTTGTGGACGCTTAGTGGGCGCTTGCGCGGCCACAGCTGCCCACGTCTTTACTGCTTGTCTCCTTAACCTATCGTTTTCTTTTTCGAGTTCCTCTGCCCTTCCTTCTAGTTTAGCGTGGGCAATAGCCCATGCTGCCAGCTCATTCTTAATAATGGCAAGTCCAGCTTGGCTTATCTTGCCGTTTTTAATTTGTTGCTCCATGAGCGACGCAATTCGAGTGTATCTTTCCATAACTGTTTCATTCTCCGCCTGTCCCCGCTCGTCCTGGGGAGAGGGATCAGGCGCAGTGGAAGCACGTTGAGGCGCACACATATCACTCGTATCGTTTGTAGCCATGATTGACGAGTGATCAAAAAGAGGTGGGAGCCCTTCTCTTGCCCCGGACCGGCTCCTCTGGCATGGGGGGGGGGGGGGGGGGGGACTTCTGCAGCTCGCCCACCGACCTCGCCCCTAGGTCAAGGGCACTTCCGAGCTGCCAGGTTCAGCGCACCGTCACCAGTGCACTGGTCCTCGTCGGTGTCCCCGTCATCGACGATTTCACGCGACGCTCCTCGGCAACTGCACCCCTCACTCCGGAGAGGCGGATGCACCTCTCGCCCTTCGCCGTATACTTGCCCGAGTTTCCACCATCCGGCCAAGGACCCACTCCTACTCAGGTGGCGGGCCGGTCCCCCAGACGTTCGGCGGTCTGGACCCATCTAACCTGGCCCCGGCGATGTCACCACCTCCTGGGTTTGGCAGAACACGCCCCGGTTACCCAGGGGCGCGGCGAAGCGCCCTTGCCGACTCGCGCCGCGATCCCACGCCGACAAACGAGATACGCCGGCATGCAGAGCACGTGCTGGTCTGTACCCTGCGAACAAAAAAGGGACTGATGTTCGGTCCCTCGACACAGCTCCCCCTGTGCCACGCACCCTTCGCTTTCACATCGGGTTCGGTCGCAGCTCTCCCTTTTGTCGCAAGGCTAAAAGCCGAGCTTGACATCTGGCACCACGGGAAGGCGGAAAGAGCCACTTGGGAAGGAGAGGCTATAAGAGACGCATCACTTCCCCTGTGAGGACTGCCGCGGCACACCCGACTGGAAAGCGATACGCCCCAGTGCGAGCTTCCGTGCCTTACGGCGCGCCGGCAACGGGCGGGCCCGCGCCGAAACGCGCCGTCGAGCGACTGACCTCACGCCAGACAAATAGTTTCATAGAGTCCGCCGGCCGACACTGAGGGCGTCGCTGTCGTACATGTAAGGCGCGGGCGGGTGTAACGAGGGGCGGCACAATTCCCGCCGTTGAGACACGGCCGCCGGGAAGAGCGGTGTTCAAAACTTGATACAAATAGTTTCATAGAGTCCGCCGGCCGACACTGAGGGCGTCGCTGTTGTACATGTATGGCGCGGGCGGGTGTAACGAGGGGCGGCACAATTCCCGCCGTTGAGACACGGTCGCCGGGAAGAGCGGCGTTCAAAACTTGATACAAATAGTTTCATAGAGTCCGCCGGCCTGCAGTGAGGGCGTCGCTGTCGTACATGTACGGCGCGGGCGGGTGTAACGAGGCGCGGCACAATTCCCGCCGTTGAGACACGGTCGCCGGGAAGAGCGGCGTTCAAAACTTGATACAAATAGTTTCATAGAGTCCGCCGGCCGACACTGAGGGCGTCGCTGTCGTACATGTACGGCGCGGGCGGGTGTAACGAGGGGCGGCACAATTCCCGCCGTTGAGACACGGTCGCCGGGAAGAGCGGTGTTCAAAACTTGATACAAATTCCTTTATTGATACAACAACAATATTATGAAACAATCAATGAGAAGATATTGTGATACAAAACGTTCAAAAACAACAAACGTTGTATGCTACGCACTAACCCACCACCTTATCTAATTAGTGGGTCCAAATATTATACTAAACAGCAGCTTTTACTACTTAATTTATGGCACTTAATATGGACATGGTTAATCTAACTACTTGCTACTCTGGTTATTCTAAATCTAGCTAATCTGCAGCGTTACAGGTGTGCCAGATGAAATACAAACCTACTAATTGGCCTGCTCACTGAGCTAATCCCAGTGAGCTTGCCCCTGGCACTGGGCTGGCCTACTACTTTCTAATCGCTGCAGTCCCTACCTATGTTAGTGGTGTTAGTATTCTAATTTACGTTGTTCTAATAACTACTTCCTATTTGATCTTAGTGCATGTCAAGTCCGGGAATGGTGCCCCTGCTTCCCTAATCCAGCAGCGCGGCGGATTCCGGCTGTGGGACAGCCGGCCAATACCGCGCTCGGCGGAATTGCAAGTGCACCTAAGTCTCCATCGGGTTATTTTTGATGTCTATTCGTGTTGATTAATATAATCCCTCAAGATCTTCTGGGATATCTCATTCGCCAAATTGTTGAGGACATTGAAGGTCTCGGCACGTCGTAGTAGGTTATATGAGTCTCTATTTGGCAGTTGATTCCTAAGTTCGAGCGCCACATCGTCATACAACGTACAGTCGTAGACGACATGTTCGGGTGTTCCATCCGGAGCACCACAGTCGCACGCTGGTGTTGCCCGTTTCCCAAATCGACATAAATATGTCGGGTATGGCCCGTGACCTGTAAGAAAGTGCAGCAAACCTCTGCTCGGCTCAAAGTGGCTCATTTGAAGCCTTTCTCTGATATTCGGTAGTAGTCGGAATACCCTTCTTCCCGTTTCTTCAGTTTCCCATTGCTGTTGCCATAGTTTTTCGCCTCTTCTTTTTATTGCATATCTATCCCCAACTTGTACCCCCATGATTTCCCTAGTCTTTTCTATCTTTCCTTTTGACACCCAGTACCATGCTCCTTGTTCTCTAATTTTTATGTCTAAAGGACATAATCCTATTATTGTCAGCAGGGACCCCCCAGGTGTTGTTCGGTATGCCCCGACTGATCGCAACAGCATGTTTCGCTGCACCCTTCTCACGGTCACTGCGGGCACCACCCTCGTGAGCCTGTGTGCCCAAACCCCGCTCGCATATCCTACTAAGGATGTTAGGATGCTATTATGGTAAAGTTTGATCAGGTTGGGAGGTAGGTGAAATCTTCTATGGCCTATACTGATTAGATTGTTTAAAATTTCTAATGCTCTCTGCGTGATATTTTCTATATGTGTGTTGTAATTCCATTTTTCATCTATTGTTACTCCTAGATACCTAGCTTCTCGACGCCGAAGGACTGGAGTTCCCTCAATTCTAACAGTTGGATTTCTGACGAGACTGCCTTTCAATAATATATATGTTGATTTGTGTGGTGCAACCTTCATTTTTGCTTCTTGGCACCATTTCTGTAGTACTGTCATTGCTTGCTCTACCTTGGGCTCTAGTTCCTCTCGGCTGCGGCCGCCCACCAACAGGAGGAGGTCGTCAGCGTAGGCTATGACGTCTAGCACTTCCTCACTTAGTTGTAGTTTCTCTAGAAGGGGCTCTATGTTTATGTCCCAAAAGAGTGGCCCCAGAACTGATCCCTGGGGACACCGGTTCGTGATGGTTTTACTTGCTGTTCCGCTAGGCGACGATAGCCATACCTCCCTGTCCATGCAATAGCTCCTTAGACAGCCATAGAGGGGCCCTGGACACTCCTTCTCTCGCAAGCGAGAGAAGAGCGAGGGCCACCACAGGTTGTCGAAGGCGCCACTGATGTCCACCATGATGCCTACCACATACTTGTACGGGGTTGAGCTACAGACCTCAGCTGCCAGGGCAATTGCGTCAGACGCCGATCGCCCCGGTCTAAAGCCGAACTGCCTGTTGCTCATCCCGTGTAGTATCCTGTGCGCTGCGAGTCTGTCAGCTAGTAGCTTCTCCAACAGTTTTCCTAAAATATCGAGGAGACAAATTGGCCTATAGGATTTGGGTTCTACGGGGTCCTTATCCTTTCCTTTTTTGATGATTATTACATTGGCCCTTTTCCAGATTTTGGGGAAGCTTCCTGTTCTTAAACACTCATTGTACAGTCCCGTGAGAGACGCCACCAGCTGGGGGGCGAGGAACTGCACCACCTCCGCGATAATGCCGTCTGGCCCTGGTGCTTTGCCCTTTTTTAGTAATTTAATTTGTGCAGCCACTTCTTCCTCTGAGAAAGGGTACACCATGGTGTTGGTGTATTCGTTTAGATCTTCCCTGCGAATTTGTTTTTGGAGGTCGTCCTCCTCATTTGCTTCATCATCTGGCAGCAGAGTGCGCAGGAGAACTTCAGCGGTTTCCTGCCACGACTCTGTCATTCTGTCTCTATCTCTAATCGTGGAAAGAACCGCAGGGGACCTGATTTTTTCCCTCACCAGTTTGTAGGGTATTCCCGGGGAAGGTGTGTTGCCTTCCATAACTGAGTTAAAACCGCCAGGAGACCCTCCGATTCCCTGAAATCGACGATCGCATCAGGGCTCGGAGGAACCTGAGTGGGGCGGGGACCGTAATGTCCAATCCCGTGGCCTTGTCGTGGCCCCATAGCTCAGTAACCCCCTTGGATGGGGTGAAGCTAACACGGTATGGGTCGTCCATGCATGACGTTAAAAGGCTAGCCCTTAACTGGGTGCAACCCACACTGGTCCGCACTGGCCCACCGTGAACTATCAAAAGCGGTGGGTGAGACATGGTCGGTCATGATCCCCCGGTACGTGTGGAGACCCTCCGGGGAACGTAATTCGGGTTTGAGTGCCGCACCGTCTCGTTGATGTCTAACTCCACATATAAGACCCGGACTGACTCCTTTAACACCTTCCGGGCTGCGTTGATAGGTGTGGGTTGTCGTTGTGTCAAGGTGGGACGTAAAACTCCCGTCATGGCAGGACGTTAAATGCCCCCAACCCAAGCGAAAGCAAAGGGTGCATGGCGCAGGGGGAGCTGCGTTACGAGAGACACGACACCGATCTCTCTTGAGTTGAGCGCGGTGGCTGGGCGAGGGTATGAGGGTAAGTCTCACGACAATCCCGGAACCCTGCGGTCTGGCCGCTGCAGATCCTCACGTCCTGGACGACGTTAAATGTCCCCCAACCCAAAGCGAAAGCAAAGGGTGCATGGCGCAGGGGAAGCTGCGTTAGAAGGGACACAACATCTGTCCCTGTACAGGGCACAACAACACCGGTGCCCTGTCTTCCCACGGCCGCATTTGCTGGGGAGGGATCGCGGCCTGAGCCGGCAAAGGCTCACCGCCGTGAACGGGAAGTCCCGGACATGATCCGCCAAGCCAGGGCGTGGTGACATGTCCCTGGCTAGGTTAGATGGGTCCAGACCCCCAAACGTCTGGGGGACCGACCCAGCACCTGGGTAGGACTGGGTCCCTGGCCGTATGGTGGAAACTCGGCCTAGTAGGGGGCGAAGGCCGAGAGGTGAATCCGCCTCTCCGGAATGCGGTGGGCATTTGCCGGGGAGGGACGGGTGAAATCTCCAATGATGCGGTCGTGGAAGGGGACTAGTGAGCTGGAAACGGCTCGCTAAACCCAGCAGCTGAAAATGCTCTTGGTCAAGGGGCGGGACTGGTGAGCGAGCTGCACAATAGCCCCCCCCCCCCCCCCATGCCAGAGGTGCCGGTCGGGGGAAACAGACGGGCCCCATTATCTTTTTCACTCTTCTATCATGGCTGAACAAATGGAGAGTGAAGCGGCGCTCTTGGAGCAAGAAGCTCCCGTCGATGTGAATGTTGAACAATCTGTGATGGAGAGGCATGCACGCTTCTTAAGGTTGCTTGACCGTAGTGTTAAGCATGGGAAGATCACCGCTGATCAAATCAGGGTGATTAAAGAGGACATTGCAAACTGGGCCCTGGCTCATGCGGACTTGAGGGCCAGTACGCAGAGGTAAAGGCGGAAAATGAACGTCTGTGCAAAGAGCAGCAGAGACCACAGAAGACATATGCTGCTGCGTTAGCGGCAGCTCCAGTAATTAAAAGAACAGTGCAGGAGACTATAAAACAGAATGTAGAAAACGCAGTCCCAACACTCTTTATAAAACCTAAAAGGGGTGAGGATGTTAAAAAGGCAAAAGAAAAGTTCGAACAGAGTATAAATCCACGTGTAGACAAGATTAAAATTAACAATATAAGAACAACTAAAAATGTATTAATTGTAGAAGTGGCCTCAACTGAGGATAGTGACAAAATAATGAATAACCAGAAATTAAAGGACTCATTCATATGTGGGAAACCACGTAAACGTCGCCCCCTAATGATGATGTACGACGTACCGTCGTACATGTCCCAGGATGACGTTACAGATTGTGTCTATGCACAAAATTTTGAGGAAAAAATGACTCGAGAGGAGTTTAATGAGCAATTA
Source organism: Schistocerca nitens (assembly GCF_023898315.1). Classification (NCBI taxonomy): domain Eukaryota; kingdom Metazoa; phylum Arthropoda; class Insecta; order Orthoptera; family Acrididae; genus Schistocerca; species Schistocerca nitens. The sequence continues at coordinate 133,152,529 of NC_064623.1, forward strand.
AAAATACGTTTTAAAGCAGGTCCTCGTGACCGAAATACGGTTCACTACGCAATTGAGGTTGCACCTGCTTTGAGAAAGCAAATAATAATGACAAGCAGGTTATATATCGGTTACAATGCAATTTCAGTAAAGGACTACACAGCCTTAGCTAAGTGCTCCAAATGTCAAGATTATGGCCATGTTGCCAAGTATTGTAATTTTTTGAAGCCCGTGTGTGGTAACTGCGGGTGTGACAGCCATGACAAAAAGAACTGTACAAAAGACACTCCACTTTGCATCCCATGCAAATACCGTAAGCGAACTTGTAACACTCCTGGCAAGGAGTGTTTGACCTACAAGTTACTTCTCCAGCGACTAATCCAGAGGACCGATTATGGCGACACGCTATAAGGTTACTCGTCGGAAGTCGCCAAGTAAAACACTGAGAGATGCGGGAAGGTGGTGGAAATTACAAGAGTCACTGTCCTCTTTGGATGGTGAGGGAGAGGAGGAACTTAATAATGTGTATTCTGTTCCAGTGCCAGCAGTACAGCCGGAGACAACAGACTTCTCATGCCAGGTCGGGGTTTCACTGGCCAGCAGGGGGAGTCTTCCAGGTTCGATGGTGGCGAAGGCGGCTGGGCCGGCGGGTCTCACCTCCCCGTGCGGGGACAGCTCCTCGCGGAGGGAGGGGGAGATCTATGCTGTACCGGTGCCTGAAGTGCAGCCCGAGATGGGGGACTTCTCCTGTCAGGTCGGGTCCTTCCTGGCCTCCAGGGGTGGCCTTCCAGGGCCATTGGGACCGTCAGCGGCCATGGCGGTGGGCTCCACATCTCGTCGAGATGGGGCGGAGCCGTCGGCGTCTGCGTCTGATGGGCCTGCAAAGGGAACAGATAGACTGCAGATTTGATTAAAGTAGCCACATTTGTAAATAAAATAACTGTTGGTGGTGGTGTAAATGTAGACGAAGTAGATGAGACTGTAGACTTGATTAAAGTAGCCCCATCTGTAAATAAAGTAACTCATGGTGAGGGTGTAAATGTAGATGATGTAGAGGTAGATACTAATGTACAGAAACGAAATTTTAACAATTGTCCGCCTGGAAATACCTATGCAATATACGAGGAGACTCTGCGGCTGTCAAGGTTGGAAAATTCACAGACTCTGAACGCCGCATTGAGGCAACTGGTCCGAGCTGGGCATCCCCGCGGAAATAAAGTTACATTTCCAACTCTGGAGGATGCAGACTGTATAGAACTTGTTGCTCTAAACATTCCCACAGAATACGATAAATTATTCGATCTAGTCTCGAAAGTCTACATCCGGAGGGGTAGGAAACTTGATCTAAATAAAGTTTATGAAGATATGGTAAAAATGTATGGCAGAATAGCGTTTGATCCTGCCCAGACCTGGCCTGCAAGCCATTTTTACACTAGATTCCCATGACCAGACTTAATTGTTTACAGATAAATGCAATGCGGAGCTCATTGGTTACTCATGAGCTCCGCAAATTAGCTGAAGAAAGGTATACTGACATCCTACTAATACAAGAACCGTACTCTGTCTCTGGCAGAGTCCCAGGCTTCCCTGGAACAGCTCAGGTGATCTCGACTGGTCAAAACCCAATGTCAGTCATTGTTATTATAAACAAGTTAATTAAAACTACCGTTTTAACACAGTTTTGTAACACACACGTGGCTGTAATTGAGATAAATCATTGTAATGCACACTGGTATTTGATAAATGTTTATTGTCAATACAGAGACCAAATACAAATATACCTGAGGCAACTGTCAACTGTCCTGCGTGCCCTAGCTGGCAAACCACTCATTATTACAATGGATAGCAATGCAAAATCCCCTCTCTGGCACAGTGGAGTCCAGGACCAAAGAGGAATCGTGCTCGAGGATTTCATCATGGAACATCAATTACATGTAATAAATCTACCTGGCAGCCCTCCTACTTATAGGAGTCGAGCCGGGGCAGCGTCTCACATAGACGTGACGCTGAGTTCATTTAATGTAGCAAATAATATCCAGAGCTGGAAAGTTTTAGAAAATCTTACAAGTGATCATAACATAATTGAGTTCTCAATCGCACAACACGCGGAACACGTGCCAGAGGGGTGGACAACGCAATATGATTATGGGAGAGCCGACTGGGACCTGCTGGAGGCAGAGTTTAATCCTCCAGAGTTGGGAGATGACCCGTTTAATGTGGAAGAGGCTGTTGAGGCCTTGGTTGTCTCTATAAAGGCGGCAGTGGCCGCGGCGATACCGACGCGAAGACGTCTCATACGCGAAATGACCTCTCCATGGACTCCAGAGCTTACTCGGCTCAGGCAGTCTATGAGAAGGGCACGGCGCAGCTATCAAGGGTCTTTCACCCGGGAGGAAAGGCAATACCATCTTGCCTTGTACAGAAGACGGAAGTGGATCTTCAAAGAAACCTTAAGGCAACATCGCCAGCGAAGCTGGGAGGACTTTGTAAAGTCTCATCTCACCTTAGACCCATGGGGAATCCCATATAAAATGGTGAGAGAAAAGATACATTCTCCAATGCATCTCTCGACAGTAAGACTTGGAGACAATGACAGTATGACGAAAGACTGGGTGGAGGCCGCTGAGGAGTTACTTAATGTGCTCCTCCCAGACGATCGACCGGAAACGGACAACGAGATGCAACAGGAGATCAGGATGCAAGATCAGACGGAGTACAATAATGAACTACAAGTGTACCCCTTTTCAGTTGAGGAGGTACAAGCAGCTATACTCTCATTCGCCAGACGCAAAGCCCCAGGGCCAGATGCAATACCTGCGGAAGTTCTGCAGAATATTGTGCACAAGATGGCCCCAGGCCTTGCACACTGAGACACTGAGGGCGTCGCTGTCGTACATGTACGGCGCGGGCGGGTGTAACGAGGGGCGGCAATATTCCCGCCGTTGAGACACGGTCGCCGGGAAGAGCGGCGTTCAAAACTTGATACAAATAGTTTCATAGAGTCCGCCGGCCTGCAGTGAGGGCGTCGCTGTCGTACATGTACGGCGCGGGCGGGTGTAACGAGGCGCGGCACAATTCCCGCCGTTGAGACACGGCCGCCGGGAAGAGCGGTGTTCAAAACTTGATACAAATAGTTTCATAGAGTCCGCCGGCCGACACTGAGGGCGTCGCTGTCGTACATGTAAGGCGCGGGCGGGTGTAACGAGGCGCGGCACAATTCCCGCCGTTGAGACACGGTCGCCGGGAAGAGCGGCGTTCAAAACTTGATACAAATAGTTTTTTTTTAAATAATTCTTTATTTCATTCATAATAGTAATTATACAGGATGGACCCACCACCTTATTGATTAGTGGGTCCTAAGTTTCTACTTTATACAATAGCAGCTTTTACATTACTCAATTACAGACAGTTATTAATTAGTACTTAGGCAGACTACTTCTTATTTTAGTTTACTTGATTTCTATTTACTACAAAGGGTTAGTGCTAACTGCCTGCAGCGTTACAATTGTGCCAGTATCGTTATATAAACCTACTAGGAAGCCTTGCCCATAGAGCTAACCCCTATGGGCGTGCCCCTGGCACAGGGCAGGCAAGGATGGTTTATCGCTGCAGGTTCCTAATTTACTATCCTATTCTAATTGCCTAAATCTACTTGCTATTCTACGTCATGGTTGGTGCGTTGTCACTATTCGGGATCACACCAGTCCCCCTAGTCCCGGTCGTGGCGGATTCCAACTGTGAAGTCGACCTATCCACGAACGGGCGGTATGGGACTGGAGCTATGGTCGCAATCGGTGTTATCTATATAACTAGGCTTGCAGGTCTCTCAAAAAAGCTTTTAATACTTTTTGTGATACCTCGTTTGCTAGCATGTTTAGTTTTTGAAAGGTCTCCTCTTGTCTCAAAAGGTCATAAGTATTTGTATTTGGTAATTGTTGTCTCAATGTTCCAGCTACATCATCGAAAAGGGGGCACTCGTAAACCACATGGTCAGGAGTACCCTCCGGTGCGCCACAGTCGCACGCAGGCGTCGCCCTTTTCCCAAACCGACTTAAATAAGCCGGATATGGGCCATGTCCGGTGAGGAAGTGGAACAAACCCCTTGTTGGCTCAAAGTACTTCATTTTTAGTCCTTCCTTGACGTCTGGTAGGAACTGAAAGGTTCTTCTACCAGTTTCGTCCGACTCCCATATCTCCTGCCATAGATCTGCCCCTCTTTCCCGTATCTCCCCTTTTTCCCTGACTATAACCCCCATAATTTCCTCTACCTTGGTGTTAATTCCCTTCCTGGCCCAGTACCAAGCAGCCTGCTCCCTAATCTTAATATCTAAGGGGCAAAGCCCCATTATGATTAGCAGTGCTCCACCCGGTGAAGTTCTGTATGCTCCCACGGACCTTAATATCATGTTCCTCTGTACTCTCCTCACCGTCATGGCAGGCACCACCCTCGTGAGCCTGTGAGCCCAGACTCCTGAGCCGTAACCCACTATTGATGTAAGTATACTATTGTGGTAAAGCTTGATTAAATGAGGCGGTAGGTGGAATCTCTTGTGTCCTATAGAAATTAGGTTGTTTAATAGTTGTAGGGCTTTCTGGGTTACAGTTTCTATGTGCCTTGCAAAGTTCCACCTTTCATCGATGATGATCCCTAGGTAGCGCGTTTCTCGTCTTCGTAAAACGGGTGTACCGTCAATACTCACAGTCGGGTTTCTCGTTAGTTGTCCTTTAAGTAGTAGGTAAGTCGACTTGGTTGGTGAGATCGTCATTTTGGTGTTCCGGCACCATAGTTGTAGTTTACTTATTGCTCGCTCAATTTTAGGTTCTATATCCTCGCGACTTCGGCCGCCGACCAGCAGGAGGAGGTCGTCAGCGTAGGCTATCACCTCTAGCACTTCTTCGCTTTGTTGCAGACTTTCCAAAAGAGGCTCCATGTGAATGTCCCAAAAAAGGGGACCCAACACGGAGCCCTGGGGGCAACCCTTAGTGATGGTTTTCCGGACTTTCCCGCTAGGGGATGATAGCCATACCTCCCGGTCTTCACAATAGCTCCTCAAACACCCATATAGCAGCCCTGGACACTCCTTCTCCCGAAGGCAGGAGAAGAGCGAAGGCCACCACAGGTTGTCGAAGGCGCCACTGATATCTACCATGATGCCAATAACATATTTACACGGGGCCGTGCCGCAGACCTCGGCCGCCAGGGCGATTGCATCAGATGCTGATCGCCCCGGCCTAAAACCGAATTGCCTGTTGCTCATCCCCTGCAGCATGCGGTGAGCAGTCAGTCTGTTCGCTAACAGCTTTTCGAGGAGTTTGCCAAAGCCGTCCAGCAGGCAAATGGGCCTGTAGGATTTGGCCTCAGCAGGGTCCTTCTCAGGACCTTTCTTGATGATTACCACGTCTGCGGTTTTCCATGTTTTTGGAAATTTGCCTTGTCTAAGGCATGCATTATAAAGTTGTGTAAGTGGGGCTACTAGTTGTGGGGCCAAGAACTGCACCACCTCCGCCACAATGCCGTCTGGCCCGGGGGCTTTCCCTTTCTTTAAGGACTTAATAAGAGCAGCAACTTCCTCTTCCGTGAAGGGGAGGACCGCTTCGTCATTTACATACCTATGAAGGTCTTCATTCCGTAATTGACGCTGCTCTTCGGTGTCATTATTCCTATCATCGTCAGGCAGCAGCGACTGAAGGAGGACCTCAGCAGTTTCCCGCCAAGACTCCGTCATCCCGCCGCCGTGCCTGAGCGTTGATATCATTGTTGGGGAGCGGATTTTCTCCCTCACCAGTCTATATGGTACCCCCCAAGGATCAAGGGCCAGCTGATTAGTTACAAAACTTTCCCAGCTGTTTGTTCTAGTCTTCTGTAGCTCTTTTTGAAAATTGTCCTTTGCCTCCCGGTATAATTGTAGCCATCTTTGTTTTTCCCACCAGACGACACTGCGCTGGTAGTGCTTCCTCAGTCTCCTAACAGACTGTCGTTGTTCTTGCAGCTCGGCTGACCATGGTGCCGGTGTGGCTGCCACGGCCCTCCTCCTGGTTGGTACGGCCGCATTAATCGCCCTCGTTACCGCTCGTACCAGTTCGTCGGCTCTGTTGTCCACGTTGAAGTCCTGTCGTGCGTCTCCTTCTGGTAACGGAGGAATGTCACACTCTCTGGCTAGGCGTTCCCAATCTGTTTTTCTGAAATTTCTTTGCAACTCCCACCCCATGGCCCAGCGGCACTCTCTGCCTCCTACAGTGAATGTGATTAAATTATGATCACTGGTGGTGGCATTATCTTCCACTCTCCACTCTTGTAACTCATTCAATGCGTTCGGCGTGACCAGCGTCACGTCTATGTTGGTGCCCTGTCCTCCTCCAGCCACATAGGTGGGGGGATTACCTGGTCTGTTTGCCACCACCAGTTGAAGAGCCATTATCGTCTCCTCTGCTTTAGCACCATTTTCATCCCTTGTGCCACTGTACCATAGGGGGGATTTAGCGTTTATATCAGCAGTTGTGATAATTTTGCGTCCCCGCTGTTCAATTCTATCACCATACTGAAAGTACATATTGATGATTATGATATTTCCGGAAGGAGATTGTATCTCCACGACGTTGCAGTGACTATTGGAATATTGGGACAGAGGTGTTGCACGAAGTGCGGTGTTAGTTATCAAAATAGCCGCTCTGGGGTTGTCCCCGCTGCTGACGATTTGCCATGTTGCGGCAGTGAACGCAACTTTTCCAGCCAGAGAGTACGGCTCCTGTAAACAGAGTATATCTAGTCTCTTCTCCACCACTTCCTTTCGGAGCTCCTGCATTACTAGTCGACTGTTGTGAGTATTTAGTTGTCCAATTTTTATACTATTCGTCATGGAAAATAAGTGTGTATGTGGTCATGCGGCCAGAGTTTGTTCCAGTCATATGCCAGTCGTCCGTTTGCCATCACTGATTGTTGGTAAAGTTCTTCCAGATTAAATTTTTCTCCTCGTCTGTCAAACACTTTTTGGAGTAGGTCTCGTAGTGCTCCGAAGTCAGTGGGGAGGTTCACCGACTTTAAATGCACCCTGCCCACAGCCTCCATCACCGAGAAGGTTACCCTTCGTCCATACTCATGTCCTACTCGGACTACGTGACGCAATGCAGTGGTCAGGGTTGTCGGCTGCTCCAGTCTAGCTAGCTGCATGGTGTACTCAAGGTTCGGGTACACCCTCACCGGGTCCACGGGAGGCAACCTAGTTTTTTTTTTTTTAATTCTTTATTTATCAACAATAATAATAATTATACATCTCAACCCACTTCCTTATTATATTAGTGGGTCTTACTTTCTACTTTTAATTACAATTAGCAGCTTATTACAGTATACTTTGTTGTGAGTTACAGCTTTAATCTAGTTTCAACGGGCAGCTATATTTGGCTATTTATTTTAATTTCTAAGATTTTTAAACTATACCTACTTCTACTTCCTGCAGCGTCACAGGTGTGTCAGCTATGTACAAACCTACTTTGTTGCCTTGCCCATCGAGCTAACCCCGATGGGCGTGCCCCTGACACTGGGCAGGCCAGGATGTTAATCGCTGCAGGTACCTAATCTAATTTTCTAGTCTAATTCCTACTTACTAATTCTAAGCTAAGTTATCTCCGGTGCGTTGTCAAATCCAGGTTGTAGTTCCCCACTCCCCCTAGTCCCGTACGTGGCGGATTCCTAACTAAAGAGTCGGCCTTTCCTCGCACAGGCGGTATGGGAGTGGGTACGTATTTGTCATAATCTGTGCTGTTTAGTTTTGTTCCCTCATGAATTCTTTCAACACTTTCTGTGATACCTCATTGGCAAGTCTATTCAGTGTCTGGAAAGTGTCTTCTCGTCTTATTAGGCGGTATGTGTCTTGGTCAGGTAGTTGGTCCCGTAATGTAGCAGCAACATCATTGAAGAGGGGGCACTCGTAAATCACATGATCGGGAGTGCCCTCCGGTTCACCATATTCACACGCGGGTGTGGCCCTTTTCCCGAACCGACATAACTATGTCGGGTAAGGTCCATGTCCAGTGAGAAAATGGATCAGTCCTCTGGTAGGCTCGAAGTACTTCATTTTCATCCGTTCTCTAATGCTTGGTATCAGCTCATGTGTCCTGCGCCCTGTTTCATCCGCATCCCACAGTTCTTGCCATAATTGACATCCCCTTTGCCGAATCTCACCCTTGTCCCCTGCCCCAATGCCTAAAATTTCCTCTATTTTTGTTATATTCCCCTTTTTAATCCAGAACCATGCGGCCTGCTCCCTGATTTTGATGTCTAAGGGGCAAAGCCCCATTATGACTAGTAGTGCTCCCCCTGGTGATGTTCTGTAAGCCCCTACCGATCTAAGTATCATATTCCTCTGAACCCTTCTCACTGTCATGGCGGGCACAACCCTCGTGAGTCTGTGTGCCCAGACTCCCGAGCCGTAACCCACTATTGATGTTAATATACTATTGTGGTAGAGTCTTATGAGATGAGGTGGAAGATGAAATCTCTTGTGTCCTATTGATATGAGGTTGTTCAGTGTTTGGATGGCTTTCTGGGTTACAGTTTCAATGTGTTTCCCGAAATTCCACTTCTCATCAATGATGATGCCTAAGTATCGCGCGTCACGTCTCCGAATAACCGGCGAACGCTCGATTCGTACGGTCGGGTTTCGGATTAGTTGTCCCTTCAAAAGTAAGTAGGTGGACTTACTTGGTGACACCGTCATTTTGGTGTTTTGGCACCACAGTTGTAACTTATTTAGGGCACTCTCTATCTTGGGTTCAATGTCTTCGCGGCTACGGCCGCCGACCAACAGGAGGAGGTCATCTGCATAGGCTATCACCTCTAGCACTTCTTCACTCTGTTGTAGGGTGTCTAACAAAGGCTCCATGTGGATATCCCAGAACAGGGGCCCTAGCACGGAACCCTGGGGACAGCCCTTTGTAATAGATTTTCCAATTCTCCTGCTAGAAGATGATAGCCAGACCTCCCGTTCCTCGCAATAGCTCCTCAGACAGCCATATAGCGGCCCTGGACACTCCTTCTCCCGCAAGCAGGAGAAGAGCGAAGGCCACCACAGATTGTCAAAGGCGCCACTGACGTCAACCATGATGCCCACCACATACTTATGCGGGGTAGAGCCACAGACCTCAGCAGCCAGGGCGATCGCATCAGATGTCGATCGCCCAGGCCTGAAGCCGAACTGCCTGTCGCTCATCCCACACAGCACTCTATGTGCAGCCAGTCTGTCAGCTAGTAGCTTTTCTAGTATTTTCCCAAGAATGTTAATCAAACAGATTGGTCTGTAGGATTTCACATTTGTTGGCTCTTTATCTAACCCTTTCCTAATAATTACCACATTCGCGGACTTCCAAACCCTGGGAATTTTCTGCTGTATCAAACATTCGTTGTATAAATGGGTGAGTGGCGCAGTTAGCTGGGGAGCTAGGAACTGCACCACCTCAGCTACAATGCCGTCTGGCCCGGGAGCTTTACCCCTTTTGAGTGATTTTATATGGGCAGCCACCTCTTCCTCAGAGAAAGGGTAGACTGCCGTATTGTTGTTGTATTCATTAAGGTTATCCTGTCTTAGTTGTTGTTGCTGGTCAGATTCCCCATCCGCGCTATCATCAGGCAACAGGGACCGGAGGAGGACCTCAGCAGTTTCCTGCCAGGATTCCGTCATCCTGTCCCCGTGCCTGACTGTTGATAATTCCAGTGGAGAGCGGATTTTTTCTCGTACTAATTTGTACGGTGTACCCCAGGGGTCCAATGCTAATTGGCTTTGGACAACCTAGTTTCATAGAGTCCGCCGGCCGACACTGAGGGCGTCGCTGTCGTACATGTACGGCGCGGGCGGGTGTAACGAGGGGCGGCACAATTCCCGCCGTTGAGACACGGTCGCCGGGAAGAGCGGCGTTCAAAACTTGATACAAATAGTTTTTTTTTTTTTTTAATTCTTTATTTCATCATTATCATGTTACAATATAACCTACTACCTAAATACATTAGTAGGTCCTATATTTTACTATGTCTAAGTTCTATCTGCAGCTACTTGATGTTTTACACTACAGGCTTTTCTTGCTATACTCTATCACCACTATGGGGGTTAATCTACCATGCTCACTATACTATGTTACTATTTGTCTAATATACTTTGAATTTAGCTTGTTTTATTATGATACTACTTGCTGATGGTTGTTATTATTATTATGACTATTCTACCTGCAGCGTTACAAATGTGCCAGAATAGATACAAACCTACTTTTTGGCCGTTCCCACTGAGCTGATCCCAGTGGGAGTGCCCCTGGCACTGGGCTGGCCGATGACGTATTCGCTGCAGTTCTATACTAAATCTATTATCATAGTTTGATATATAACTATCCTTATGTCTAATGTCGTAATCGGTGCGTGGTCAAGTCCGGTGGTGATGTACTACCCCCCAACCTATTCCGAAAACCTGGCGGATTCCAGCCGTGAGGCGGCTGGCCAAGTCCACGTCCCGGCGGAACAGGGGGGCGTACGCGACAAGTCCGGTGTTTATTTATCGATTGTTCTCAAGATATTCTCTGAGGACTTTACTCGATATTTTGTTTGTTAGGTGGTTCAAGATATTGAATGTGTTTTCATGCCTGAGCAAGTGGTACGTGTCGTTGTTCGGCAGTTGTTCCCTGAGTTGTTGTGCAACATCGTCGAAGAGGGGACACTCGTACACCACATGGTCTGGAGTGCCCAGCACTGCTCCACAGTCGCACGCTGGTGTTGCCCTTCTCCCGAACCGACAAAGATATGTCGGATAGGGTCCGTGCCCAGTAAGAAAGTGCAGCAGCCCCCTTGTTGGTTTGATATAGGTGAGTTGTAGCCGTTCCTTTATGTTGGGAAGTAGTTCGTGTGTTCTTCGGCCAGTTTCATCGCTGTCCCAGAGATTTTGCCATAATTCCAAGCCCCTTCTTCTGATGCTTTGTTTGTCCCCTACGTATATCCCCATGATTTCCTCTATTTTTTCCCTTCGATTTTTCTTTATCCAGTACCAGGTGGCCTGCTCCCTGATTTTTATGTCCAGTGGACATAGCCCCATCAGTACTGCAAGTGCCCCTCCAGGAGTTGTTCTGTATGCACCCACTGAACGTAGGAGCATGTTTCGCTGCACTCTTCTTACGGCCACGGCAGGCATGACCCTCGTGAGCCTGTGTGCCCAGACCGCTGACCCGTAACCTACTATGGATGTGAGAATGCTGTTATGGTATAATTTAATGAGATCAGGTGGTAGGTGGAATCTTTTATGTCCTATTCCTATTAGGTTATGTAGTACTGTGAGTGCCCTTTGCGTTGCAGTGTCTATATGCGATGCATAGTTCCACCTCTCATCGACGATGACACCAAGATACCGGGTTTCACGGCGCCTAAGGACCGGTAGGCCATTTATTCTTACGGTGGGATTTCTTGTGAGTTGGCCTTTGAGCAGCAGGTAAGTTGACTTATTGGGTGCTATAGTCAATTTAGTTTTGTGACACCATGTGGTCAATATTGTTATAGCTCTTTCTATTTTCGGCTCCAGATCTTCGCGGCTTCGGCCGCCGACCAGCAGGAGGAGGTCATCTGCGTAGGCTATGACCTCTAGCACATCTTCACTGCTCTTTAGTTCTTCCAAGAGTGGCTCCATGTTTATGTCCCAAAAGAGTGGCCCCAGGACAGATCCCTGAGGACACCCCTTGGTGATTATCTTACTGACTTTGCCGCTAGGGGCCGATAGCCAGACCTCCCTGTCTTCACAATAGCTCCTCAGACAACCATATAGCGGCCCTGGGCATTCTTTCTCCCGCAAGCAGGAGAAGAGCGAAGGCCACCACAGGTTGTCAAAGGCGCCACTGATGTCCACCATGATGCGGACTATGTACTTGTGCGGGGCAGAGCCACAGACATCCGCAGCCAGGGCGATTGCGTCGGACGCAGACCGCCCCGTCCGAAAACCGAACTGCCTGTCACTCATCCCGCACAGGACTCGGTGTGCAGCCAACCTGTCTGCCAGCAACCTCTCAAAAAGCTTGCCCAACAAGTCCAGCAGACATATGGGTCTGTACGACTTGGCTTCTTTGGGGTCTTTGTCCGGGCCCTTCTTGATTATGACTACATTCGCCTTTTTCCAAATAGAGGGGAAGGTCCGAAGCCGTAAACACTCGTTGTACAGCTGAGTGAGAGGTGCCACCAGCTGGGGGGCGAGGAACTGTATCACCTCCGCAGTAATGCCATCTGGGCCAGGAGCTTTGCCTTTTTTGAGCGCTTTTATTTGGGAGCTTACCTCTTCTTCAGAGAAGGGGTAAACCACACGGTTATTTTCGTAGACCCGTTGGTTCTCGCTTCTTATTCTCTGTTGTTCTTCAGAATCATCTTCCTCTCTATCGTCAGGTAATAGGGCACGGAGTAGGACTCCCGCAGTTTCCTGCCAGGTCTCCGTCATCCGGTCCCCACTCCTGACGGTAGATAACACCATGGGTGATTTAATTTTTTCCCTTACTATTTTGTAAGGTAGTCCCCACGGGTCTGTAGCCAATTGGCTTTGTACGTATTTCTCCCAGCTCCTCATCCTGACTGCCTTGAGTTCCTGTTGGAACTGTTCTTTGGCTTCTCTGTATATCTGCAGCCATCGCTGCTTTTCGTGCCAGACGACACACCGCTGGTAATACCTCCTCGCCCTCCGTACCGCTTGGCGCATTTGCCCCAGTTCGGGTGACCATGGTGAAGGGGAGGCCGCGATGGCCCTCCTCCTGGTTGGTACAGCTGCCTTAACTGCCCTGGTTATCGCACTTGTAAGATCTCGGGCGTATTCTTCTATATTGACATCACCCTCCAGCAATGCAGGGATGTCACACTCCCTAGCCAGCCGGTCCCAATCAGTTGTGTTGTAATTGAGTTGCGTTTCCCACCCTGGGTCCCAGTGGCACTCGCTGTCTCCAATGGTGAATGTTATGAGGTTATGATCGCTTGTGGTAATCTGGTCCCAAACTGTCCAATTCGATATTTTTGTTGCGAGGTTTGGCGTTACCAGGGTAACGTCAATGTTTGTACCGTGTCGTCCCCCCCCCCCCCCCGGTGTAGGTGGGAGGGTTTCCCTGTCTATTAGCGACCATAAGTTGTAGTGACATGATGGTGTCGACAGCTTTCTCTCCTCTGTCATCTTGAGTACCACTGAACCACAGGGGGGATTTTGCATTGATGTCCGCAGTCACAAGAATTTTCTGTCCCCGCAACGCCGTGGCTATTTGCACAAGCTTATCCAAGAATTCATCTATTTGTCTTCCATACTGGAAGTACATGTTGACCAGGTATAATACCCCTGTGGGTGAATGAAGCTCCACGACGTTGCAGTGGTCATCCGTAAATTGCGCTAATACGGTGGCTCTCAATGCTTTGTTTATGATTAAGACTGCGGCTCTTGGTTCCCCTGCATTATAGATTTGTTGCCAATTGGCTGCAGTGAACGGGATCCGTCCAGCCATACAAATAGTTTCATAGAGTCCGCCGGCCGACACTGAGGGCGTCGCTGTCGTACATGTACGGCGCGGGCGGGTGTAACGAGGGGCGGCACAATTCCCGCCGTTGAGACACGGTCGCCGGGAAGAGCGGCGTTCAAAACTTGATACAAATAGTTTCATAGAGTCCGCCGGCCGACACTGAGGGCGTCGCTGTCGTACATGTACGGCGCGGGCGGGTGTAACGAGGGGCGGCACAATTCCCGCCGTTGAGACACGGTCGCCGGGAAGAGCGGCGTTCAAAACTTGATACAAATAGTTTTTTTTATTTTTTTTAAAAAAAAAAAATCTTTATTTATTAAAACCCAATATCATACATAAGTAACCCACCACCTAAATCATTAGTGGGTCAAACTAAGCTACAAATTACATCTCAGCAGCATTTACTTTATCTATTATGTTCTACTATCAGTATTGCTACAGGAAGTTATTTCAATCTACGGGTATCTACATTATCTACAGGTATCTATGTGGATTACTGTTAGGCAATCATACTATCAACTCTAATCTACTTACTAATAATAACTACATCCTGCAGCGTTACAGGTGTGCCAGCGTATAATATAAACCTACTATTTTATGGCCATGCCCACCGAGCTAACCCCAGTGGGCGTGCCCCTGGCACTGGGCTGGCCTTTCAACAATCGCTGCAGGTCTAATAAAAAATTTTCCTATAATCTACTTCTACAACAACAACAATAATAGTTACTATGAATCGTAATTAGTGTGCTTATAGTCATAGCCGGTATGGTCGCACCCTCCCCCTAATCCTGGATGCGTCGGATCCCGATCGTTGTTGACGGTCGGCCAGTACGCACCCTGGCGGAATGGGATGATGCGTTATGTTGAGAATTTTGGATCCTAACTACTCAATCTCCCTTCTATATTCCCTTAGAATCTTGGCGGATACCTCGCTAGCCAGTTTATCAATAATGGTGAAGGTGGTAGCGTCCCTAATGAGATGGAAAGTGTCTGTATTAGGCAGTAAGTTTCGTAAGTCTAATGCAACGTCGTCGAAAAGCGGACACTCGTAGACCACATGATCCGGTGTGCCCAGTTCGGCACCACAGTCACACGAGGGTGTCGCTCTTTTCCCGAACCGGCAAAGATATGCCGGGTACGGGCCATGCCCAGTGAGGAAGTGCAGCAGTCCCTTACTTGGCTGGAAATGTTTCATCTGTAGTCTTTCCTGAACGTCTGGTAATAGTTGATGCGTTCTTCTTCCAGTTTGTTCCCCGTCCCAAATTTCTTGCCAAAGTTCCATTCCCCTTCTTTTAATTGTAATTTTGTCCCCCACTCTGACACCCATTATATCCATAGTTTTTTCAATTTTACCCTTTTTTACCCAATACCATGCAGCCTGCTCCCTGATTTTTACATCAAGGGGGCATAGGCCCATGAGTATTAGTAATGCTCCCCCTGGTGACGTTCTATATGCCCCCACTGATCGAAGTATCATGTTCCGCTGCACTCTCCGCACGGCCACGGCAGGAACGACCCTCGTGAGCCTGTGGGCCCAGACCCCGGACCCGTAGCCCACGATGGAAACTAAAATGGTATTATGATATAACTTGATGAGATTTGGTGGAAGATGAAATCGTCTATGGCCGATGTTAATGAGATTGTTTAAAACTTCTAATGCCCTATGTGTAGTTGCCTCTATATGCCTGGCGAAATTCCATTTTTCATCCAATATCACCCCTAAGTATCTAGCTTCTCGACGACGTATGACTGGCGTGCCATCCATCCTAACTGTAGGGTTTCTGACCAATTGGCCCTTTAAGAGTAGATAAGTGGATTTGTTTGGTGCTATCTTTTGCTTAGTTCTATGGCACCATTGTGAAAGTAATGTCATAGTTCTCTCTATCCTCGGTTCCAGTTCCTCTCGGCTCCGACCGCCAACCAACAGGAGGAGGTCATCAGCGCAAGCTATCACCTCTAGCACATCTTCACAGCTCTCCAAGGTCTCAAGGAGAGGCTCCATATTGACATCCCAAAAGAGTGGCCCCAGGACAGAGCCCTGTGGACACCCCTTTGTTATCTTCTTGCACACTCTTCCGCTAGGGGATGATAGCCAAACCTCCCTGTCCACACAATAGCTCCTAAGACAGCCATATAGCGGCCCTGGACACTCCTTCTCTCGCAAGCGAGAGAAAAGCGAAGGCCACCACAGGTTGTCAAAGGCGCCACTGATGTCCACCATGATGCCACTATGTACTTATGTGTAGATGACCCACAGACCTCAGCCGCCATGGCGATTGCGTCAGACGCAGAACGCCCCGGCCTAAAGCCGAACTGCCTGCTGCTCATTCCACAAAGCACTCGGTGTGCCATCAGCCTGTCAGCCAGCAGCCTCTCTAGCAATTTCCCCAACAGATCCAACAGACAAATAGGTCTGTAGGACTTGACCTCTTTTGGATCCTTATCCAGTCCCTTTTTTATTATAACGACATTTGCTTGTTTCCAGATGGTAGGAAACTTTTTGAGGCTTAGGGCCTCATTGTAGATTCTGGCTAGAGGTGCTACTAGTTGAGGAGCGAGGTACTGCACCACCTCCGCTATGATGCCGTCTGGTCCTGGGGCCTTTCCTCTCTTAAGTGCTTTAATGTGCTCCGCCACCTCGTTCTCCGAAAAAGGGTACACCAAGGTGTTGTTTTGGTACTCTTCTAGCTCAGCTTGCCTAATTAGGCCTTGTTCTACCGTATCCTCATTTTCCATGTCATCCGGAAGTAGGGACCGGAGAAGGACTTCAGCAGTTTCCTGCCATGTCCCTGTCATCCGATTCCCATCCCGGACGGTTGACAGTACCATAGGTGACCTAATTTTTTCCCTGACTATTTTATATGGAATACCCCAGGGATCTGTAGCCAATTGGCTTTGGACATACTTCTCCCAGCTTACTAACCTAACCCTTTTGAGCTCCCTCTGGAACTCCTCCTTGGCATTCCTATAGATTCCCAGCCATCTCTGTTTTTCTTCCCAGACGACACATCGCTGGTAGTACCTCCTCGCCCTCCTGACCGACTGACGCATCTGCCCTAGTTCAGCTGACCATGGTGCTGGGGAGGCCGCGACA
Source organism: Schistocerca nitens (assembly GCF_023898315.1). Taxonomy (NCBI): domain Eukaryota; kingdom Metazoa; phylum Arthropoda; class Insecta; order Orthoptera; family Acrididae; genus Schistocerca; species Schistocerca nitens. The sequence goes on from NC_064623.1 coordinate 133,169,102, forward strand.
GCCCTTCTCCTAGTTGGTACCGCTGCCTTTACCGCTCTTTTAATGGCACTAACCAGCTCTACAGCATGCCTGTCGACGTCTTCATCACCTTCTGGCCATGTCGGGGTGACAAACTCTCTTGCAAGGCGCTCCCAGTCAGTCTTATTATAATTTAACTGAAATTCCCACCCTATGTCCCAGTGGCATTCCCTATCTGTGAGTTCAAATGTTATTATGTTATGGTCACTTGTCGTTACTTGGTCTCTTACTCTCCAGTTATTCAAATGACCAGCAAAATTTGGTGAAAGTAATGTTATGTCTATGTTAGTTCCTTCTCCTCCTCCGCCAGTGTAGGTGGGAGGATTCCCAGCTCTGTTAGCGACCAAGTACTGTAATGACTTTATTGTTTCCTCCATCTTCTCCCCTCTGCCGTCCCGGGTGCCACTGTACCACAGGGGGGATTTCGCATTAACATCTGCCACCACCACTATCTTTCTGCCTCTTAGTGCGGTTGTAACTCTTGATAATTGGTCTAGATATGGCTCGATGTCCTCGCCATATTGGTAGTACATATTTACCAGGTGAATGACCCCGACTGGAGTCTGGAGTTCGGTTACGATACAGTGTTCATTTGAAAAATGAGCAAGCACTGTGACTCGTATGGCTTTATTCATGACTATAGTGGTGGCTTTAGGGTCTTCTCCGAAGGATACAACTTGCCAGTTAACACTGGCAAAGGCTATGTTCCCCGCAAGAGAGTATGGCTCCTGTAGACAGAGTACGTCAAGACTCATCTCCTCCACCACCCTTCGTAGCTCCTGCATGACTAATCGACTATTATGTGCATTTAATTGCCCTATCTGTATTTTATTTGTCATGGAAGATACGTGTGTACGTATTGTTCCGGAAAGTTCTTCCTCCAGTCAAAAGCTACCCTTCCATTGGCTATAACAGCCTGTTTGTAAATTTCGTCTAGTTTGAATGTCTCATTTCTTCTTTGAAAAACCTTTTCGACAAGGTCACGCAGCGCGCCGAAGTCAGTGGGGAGATTCATCGTCTTTAACTGTATCCTATCGACAGCCTCCATGGCCGAGAAAGTGACTTTACGTCCGTACTGGTGTCCCACCCGCACTATATGCCTCAAAGCTGTGGTCAGGACAGCCGGCTCCTCCAGACGCGAAAGTTGCAAAGCATGTTCTAAATTGGGGTAGATCCTTATGGGATCCACTTCTATACGTTTAACTAACGTAGGTGTGTCTATTTAACTACTGATTGTGTTAACTTGGACTGGTCCTTCGGATGTGGAGCAATTTTTTATGGCTTTCATGTGGCCCGCTATTGCAGGACGCCTGACTTCAGGTGCCCGATCTTCTGGCAGTCTCGAGTTCCGGGGGGAGGAGAGAGCGGCAGTTTCCCTTTCACACAGATCCGTCTGGACGGCCACATCTACCATATTTGTTCTTTCTATTTTACTTCCTTTAACGAATGTTAAGAATTGCCTGAATGTGGCAGCTCTAGCCGCGTCCCTACGCCTCTTCCCCAGAGACTTCCTTTTGGGCATCCTGCACACTACTGCAGCTTCAGCCATAATCAATCCTAGATATCAGCCTTTGCTCCAACATCCTATAGGTTGGGCAATTCCTACCTGAGGCATTGCAGGTCTTCTTGCCTCTCTTTGCACATGGAATACAGATTCCAGATTTTGTGCAATTTTTTCTTACATGATCTTCTGCTCCACATCTGGAGCAAGCCGGCTTCCTGTCACAGTACTTGTGGATATGATCTAGATCTCCACAATTGTGGCAGCGAGGCACCACCAAGTAGTCCCTAACGTTGATAGCATGAAATCCAACATAAATTCTTCCCATAGATGTAAGCCTTTTCCACATAGATCCTGTCACTTCTGCTACGTGATGTACTGTCTGCCTATCTCTAGGTCCTGTCTTAAACTTTAATTTGAAATCATTTTTAAATTGTTCGTCAGTCATATCATCAAAATTTTGACTCCTAATCGTATTGCTCAGTTCATTATTATCCATCGTAACTGGTACATCGTACATGATTACGAGTGGATTCCTCTAGTTTCATAGAGTCCGCCGGCCGACACTGAGGGCGTCGCTGTCGTACATGTAAGGCGCGGGCGGGTGTAACGAGGGGCGGCACAATTCCCGCCGTTGAGACACGGTCGCCGGGAAGAGCGGCGTTCAAAACTTGATACAAATAGTTTCATAGAGTCCGCCGGCCGACACTGAGGGCGTCGCTGTCGTACATGTACGGCGCGGGCGGGTGTAACGAGGGGCGGCACAATTCCCGCCGTTGAGACACGGTCGCCGGGAAGAGCGGCGTTCAAAACTTGATACAAATAGTTTCATAGAGTCCGCCGGCCTGCAGTGAGGGCGTCGCTGTCGTACATGTACGGCGCGGGCGGGTGTAACGAGGCGCGGCACAATTCCCGCCGTTGAGACACGGTCGCCGGGAAGAGCGGCGTTCAAAACTTGATACAAATAGTTTTTTTTTTTTTTTTTTTTTTTAAATTTCTTTATTCATTTCATAATAATTATACAATGATAACCCACCACCTTAATGATTAGTGGGTCTTATTTTCCTAGATTTACAATAGCAGCTTAACATCTTATTTTTACTACAGACAGTTCTACATTTTCTACTAGGCAGACTACTTCTTAGTTTACTAGCTAACATAAACATCTAGTTACTACTACAAGTTAAATCTAACTCTAACTGCCTGCAGCGTTACAATTGTGCCAGTTGATGATATAAACCTACTTGATGCCCTGCTCATAGAGCTAATCCCTATGAGCAAGCCCCTGGCACAGGGCAGGCAAGGGTTAATTATCGCTGCAGGTTCCTAACTTACTATCCTATTCTAATTGACTAAGTCTACTTCCTACTTTATGTCATTATCGGTGCGTTGTCTTTATCAGGATTTGCCCCAGTCCCCCTGATCCTAATCGTGGCGGATTCCGACTGTAAGTCGACCTGTCCACGAACCGGCGGTATGGGATTGGGGCGGTGGTCGCATTCAGTATTGTCTATTACTTAGGCATGGAGGTCTCTCAAAAAAGTTGTCAAGACTTTTTGTGATACCTCATTTGCCAATGTATTTAGTCTGTGAAATGTCTCTTCCTGTCTTAACAGGTCATAAGTGTTTGTGCTAGGTAGTTGTCATCTTAATGTCCCGGCTACATCATCGAAAAGGGGGCACTCGTAAACCACATGGTCGGGAGTACCCTCCAGTGCGCCACATTCACACGCAGGCGTAGCCTTTTTCCCAAACCGACAAAGATATGTCGGATAGGGGCCATGACCGGTTAGAAAGTGGAACAATCCCCGAGTTGGTTCGAAATACTTCATTTTCAGTCTGTCCCTTACATCTGGTAGGAACTGAAAGGTTCTTCTACCGGTTTCATCCGTTTCCCATATTTCCTGCCATAGGTTTACCCCTCTTTCCCTGATCTCCCCTTTGTCCCTGACTGGTGCTCCCATGATTTCTTCTACCTTGGTGATAACCCCCTTTTTCACCCAGTACCAGGCAGCCTGTTCCCTAATCTTTATATCTAGGGGACAGAGTCCCATTATGATTAACAAGGCTCCTCCTGGATATGTTCTGTAAGCTCCCACAGACCTTAATATCATGTTCCTTTGTACTCTTCTCACCGTCACACCAGGCACCACCCTCGTGAGCCTGTGAGCCCAGACTCCCGAACCGTAACCCACTATTGACGTCAGTATACTGTTGTGGTAAAGTTTGATTAGTTGAGGCGGAAGGTGGAATCTCTTGTGCCCTATGGTAATCAGATTATTTAGTGATTGTAGTGCTTTCTGGGTCACGGTTTCTATGTGCTTTGCAAAATTCCACCTTTCATCGATGATGATTCCTAAGTAACGCGTCTCTCGTCTTCTAAGAACAGGCATTCCGTCAATTCTCACAGTCGGGTTTCTTATTAACTGTCCTTTGAGTGGTAAGTAAGTCGATTTGGTTGGTGAAATGGTCATTTTAGTCCTACGGCACCATAGTTGCAGTATGTCTATTGCTCTCTCTATTTTTGGCTCTATGTCCTCACGACTTCGGCCGCCAACCAGCAGGAGGAGGTCGTCGGCGTAGGCTATCACCTCTAGCACATCTTCGCTCTGTTGTAAGCTCTCCAGAAGTGGCTCCATGTGGATGTCCCAAAAAAGGGGACCCAACACAGAACCCTGGGGGCAACCCTTAGTGATGGTTTTTCGGACTTTCCCGCTAGGGGAAGATAGCCATACCTCCCGGTCTTCACAATAGCTCCTCAGACACCCATATAGTAGCCCTGGGCACTCCTTCTCCCGTAAGCAGGAGAAGAGCGAAGGCCACCACAGGTTGTCGAAGGCGCCACTGATATCCACCATGACGCCAACAACATACTTACACGGGGCTACGCCACAGACCTCGGCCGCTAGGGCGATTGCATCAGATGCCGATCACCCCGGCCTGAAACCGAATTGCCTGTCGCTCACCCCGTGCAGCATGCGGTGAGCAGTCAGTCTGTTCGCTAATAGCTTTTCAAGTAGTTTGCCAAAGCCGTCCAGCAGGCAAATGGGCCTGTATGATTTGGCCTCTGCAGGGTCCTTCTTGGGGCCCTTCTTAATGATCACCACATTGGCGGTTTTCCATATTTTTGGAAATTTGCCTTGCCTGAGGCATGCATTAAAAATATGTGTGAGTGGGGCAACTAACTGTGGGGCTAAGAACTGCACTACCTCCGCCACAATGCCGTCTGGCCCGGGGGCTTTACCCTTCTTTAGGGACTTGATGAGAGCAGCAACTTCCTCTTCAGAGAAGGGGAGGACCGCCACATCATTTCCATACCTATGTAGGTCTTCAGCTCGTAATTGGCGCTGCTCTTCAGTGTCTTCATTTCTATCATCGTCAGGCAGCAGCGACCAGAGGAGGAACTCGGCAGTTTCCTGCCAGGATTCCGTCATCCCGTCCCTGCGCCTGAGCGTTGATATCATTGTTGGGGAGCGAATCTTCTCCCTCACCAGTCTGTATGGCACACCCCAAGGGTCGAGGGCCAGCTGACTGGTTACGAAATTTTCCCAACTAGTTGTTCTGGTCTTTTGCAATTCTTTTTGGAAATTTTCTTTTGCCTCCCGGTATAACTGGAGCCATCTTTGCTTTTCCCACCAGACGACACTGCGCTGGTAGTGCTTCCTCAGTCTCCTGACTGACTGACGTAGTTCCTGCAGTTCGGCTGACCATGGTGCCGGTGTGGCTGCCACGGCTCTCCTCCTGGTTGGTACGGCCGCCTCAATCGCTCTTGTTATTGCTCGTACCAGTCCTTCTGCTCTGTCGTCCACATTCAAGTCTCGTCCTTCGTCTCCTTCTGGTAATGGAGGGATGTCGCACTCTCTGGCTAGGCGTTCCCAATCTGTTTTCCTGAAGTTCCTCTGTACCTCCCACCCCATGGTCCAGCGGCACTCTCTATCTCCCACAATGAAAGTGATTAGATTATGATCACTAGTGGTGGCATTGTCTTCCACTTTCCACTCTTTAAGTATGTTCACTGTGTTTGGCGTGACCAACGTCACGTCAATGTTGGTACCCTGTCCTCCTCCAGCCACGTAGGTTGGGGGATTTCCCGGTCTATTTGCCACCACTAGTTGGAGAGCCATTATCATTTCTTCAGCTTTGGCTCCATTCTCATCCCTTGTGCCACTGAACCATAGGGGGGATTTAGCATTTATGTCAGCAGTTATAATGATTTTGCGTCCCCGCAACGCCGTGGCCACACTCACTAAGTGGTCTATATGTTGTTCGATTCTCTCTCCGTACTGGAAGTACATATTAATAATAATAACAGTTCCAGCCGGAAATTGTATCTCCACGACGTTGCAGTGACTATTGGAGAACTGTGACAGGGGGGTTGCACGCAGTGCCGTGTTTGTTATTAGAATAGCTGCTCTGGGGTTGTCCCCACTGCTAACAGTTTGCCATGTTGCGGCAGTGAACGCAACTTTTCCAGCCAGAGAGTACGGCTCCTGCAAACAGAGTACGTCCAGTCTCTTTTCCACCACTTCCTTTCGGAGCTCCTGCATTACTAGTCGACTGTTATGACTGTTAAGTTGTCCGATTTTTATTTTAGTCGTCATGGAAAGTAGGTATGTATGTGGTCATGTGGCCAGTTTTTATTCCAGTCATATGCCAGTCGTCCGTGTGCTATCACTGATTGATAGTAAATGTCTTCAAGTTTAAATTTCTCTCCTCGTCTTTCAAAGACTTTCATGAGTAGGTCCCGCAGTGCTCCGAAGTCAGTGGGGAGGTTCACCGACTTTAATTGTATCCTGTCTACAGCCTCCATCACCGAGAAGGTTATTCTTCGTCCGTACTCATGTCCAACCCGGACCACATGACGTAAGGCAGTGGTCAGGATAGTCGGCTGCTCCAGTCTTGCTAATTGCATGGTGTACTCAAGATTTGGGTACACTCTCACCGGGTCTACGGGTGGCAACCTGACCACCGGACTGTCTCTGGTATCGGAGTTGGCGGTGGAGCTTGTTATTATGCTTTCTTGTATTGGTTTTGGAATTGTATTTGTCACTACCACAGGATGCTCTTGCCGTTGTGGTTTTTGAATTGGCAGCGTGTCCCGGCATTGGGAGGAGGGTGCTCTAACCTCTGAGGGGAGCTCAGTTTGAATACCAATGTCCCTGGTGGGGGACTCTGTCTGTATGGCTTTGTCGACTGTTTGAATGTCGACGCTGATGAGCGACTTCAGGAAATTCCTGAACCTGCTTGCTCTTATTGCATCCCTCCTCCTTTTGCTCGGGGATTTATGCTTTGGCATCCTGCACGGTATGCCGTTTTCAGCCATAGTCTATACGTGAAATCAGTCTTTGTTCGAGCATCCTGTAGGTAGGGCAGTTTCGTCCTGTGGCTCCACAAGACTTCTTGCCACGACTCTTACAAGGGATGCAGACACATGTGGCCTTACAATCTTTCCTTGTGTGTCCATTATCACCGCATTTGGAGCAGGCCGACCCCCTGGTGCAGTGCCTCAGTATGTGGTCCAAGTCGCCGCAGTTATGACAGCGAGGTACCACAATGTAGTCTTTAGTGTTAATAGCGTGGAATCCCACGTATAGTCTGCCCAGTAGTGTTATCTTTTTCCACATTGTTGCGGAGACCTCGGCAACGTGATGTACGACATCCCGGTCCCGAGGACCCGTTTTAAATCTTAGTTTGAAGCTGCTTTGGAATTCGCTTTCATCTATATCCTCAAAATTCTGTTTTCTTATTGCTTCAGACAGTTCCTCATTTGTCATTACTGTTGGAACGTCATACAATATGACTAACGGGTTCCTTTTCTTCGGGGGTTCACATTTAACAACTGCATTTAGTTTGGGATTTTCTAGCAATTTGGTTTTGTCTTCTTCAGACGCAACTTCTACTATCACCGAGTTGCGGCTTGGTTTGACACGTTTAATCCTAATTTTGTCTTTGACAGGGTCAATTGTGGTAGTCAGGAGTTCCTGTATTCTTTTGACACTTGTGTCTTTTCCAGGCAAGGTCCTGAGAAAGACCGCCATCTCCTGTTTCTTTGTTACCCTGTCTATTGCTTCTTTAGTATTATTTTGTCTGGTGGGGGCTTGTGCAGCCACCGCCGCCCAGGTCTTGCTTGGTTGTTGTTGTTGTCATAGCCGGTTATTGTCTTTCTCTAACTCTTCTACTCTACCTTCTAATTTGGCATGAGCAATTGCCCATGCAGCCAATTCATTCTTTATTTGCAATATTGCTGCCTGGCTTATTTTACCATTTTTGATGCTTTGCTCCAGGAGCAACGTAATTTTTGAATGTCTCCTCATTACTGTGTAATCCTCCTCAGCCTGTCCCACCTAGTCCTGTAGAGAGGGATCAGGCGCAACAGAAGCTCTCGAAAGCGCACTAATATCACTCGTCTCTGGTGTAGCCATTGTATACGAGTGATAAAAAGAGAATTGGGAGCCCGTCTCTTGCCCCGGACCGGCTCCTCTGGCATGGGGGGGGACTTCTGCAGCTCGCCCACCGACCTCGCCCCTAGGTCAAGGGCACTCCAGAGCTGCCGGGTTCAGCCCGCCGTCGCCAGCGCACTGGTCCCCATCGATGGCCCCGTCGTCGACGATTTCACACGACGCTCCTCGGCAACTGCACCCCGCACTCCGGAGAGGCGGATGCACCCCTCGCCCTTCGCCGCCTACTTGCCCGAGTTTCCACCAGAAGGCCAAGGACCCACTCCTACTCAGGTGGTGGGTCGGTCCCCCAGTCGTTCAGCGGTCTGGGCCCATCTAACCTAGCCCAGGCGATGTCACCACCTCCTGGGTTTGGCAGAACACGCCCCGGTTACCCAGGGGCGCGGCGAAGCACCCTTGCCGACTCGCGCCGTGATCCCACGCCGACAAACGAGGTCGCCGGCATGCAGAGCACCTGCTGGTCTGTGCCCTGCGAACAGAAAGGGACTGGTGTTCTGTCCCTCGACACAGCTCCCCCTGTGCCACGCACCCTTCGCTTTCGCATCGGGTTGGGTCGCAGCTCTCCCTTTTGTCGCAAGGCAGAATGCCAAGCTTAACATCTGGCACCACGGGAAGGCGGAAAGAGCCACTTGGGAAGGAGAGGCTATGAGAGACGCATCACTTCCCCTGTGAGGACTGCCGCGGCACACCCGACTGGAAAGCGATACGCCCCAGTGCGAGCTTCCGTGCCTTACGGCGCGCCGGCAACGGGCGGGCCCGCGCCGAAACGCGCCGTCAGGCGACTGACCTCACGCCAGACAAATAGTTTCATAGAGTCCGCCGGCCGACACTGAGGGCGTCGCTGTCGTACATGTACGGCGCGGGCGGGTGTAACGAGGGGCGGCACAATTCCCGCCGTTGAGACACGGTCGCCGGGAAGAGCGGCGTTCAAAACTTGATACAAATAGTTTCATAGAGTCCGCCGGCCGACACTGAGGGCGTCGCTGTCGTACATGTACGGCGCGGGCGGGTGTAACGAGGGGCGGCACAATTCCCGCCGTTGAGACACGGTCGCCGGGAAGAGCGGTGTTCAAAACTTGACACAAATAGTTTCATAGAGTCCGCCGGCCTGCAGTGAGGGCGTCGCTGTCGTACATGTACGGCGCGGGCGGGTGTAACGAGGGGCGGCACAATTCCCGCCGTTGAGACACGGTCGCCGGGAAGAGCGGCGTTCAAAACTTGATACAAATAGTTTCATAGAGTCCGCCGGCCGACACTGAGGGCGTCGCTGTCGTACATGTACGGCGCGGGCGGGTGTAACGAGGGGCGGCACAATTCCCGCCGTTGAGACACGGTCGCCGGGAAGAGCGGCGTTCAAAACTTGATACAAATAGTTTTTTTTTTTTAAAAAAATTCTTTATTTCCAAAATACATATTAATTATACAAAGTAGCCCACTGCCTTATATGATTAGTGGGCCAAGATATGTTACATTTATGTGGGTTGCAGCTATTCTAAGTGTAATTTAGTAACTAGTTAGTAGGCAAACTATGTGGATCTACAATGGGCAAATTAGTATGGTGTGTGAGTACTAAGTGGTAACGTAACCGATTAACTATAAACTAGTCACTAAAGCGTGCAGCTTACAGATGTGTCAGCTGAAAATATAAACCTACTATAAGGCCTTGCTCATTGAGCTAACCCCAATGAGCGTGCCCCTGACACTGGGCTGGCCATGGAGTTAGTCGCTGCAGGTTTCTAAGGTTAGTATCTATATCTAGGTCCTACAACTAACTTATTCTTAGGACAAATTAGGTGCGTTGTCTGATCCGTGGGATTGCACCCCACTCCCCCTATCCCGAGTCACGGCGGATTCCAGACTACGAAGTCGGCCTTTCCGCACCCAGGCGGTTTGGGAATAGGGTGCTTGACTCTGTCAGTGTTTGATTGGGTCTTTAATGAATGCTAATTTGGTTCTCTCAGGAAGTCCTTTAAAACTTTCTGTGATACCGCGTTAGCCAGGTTGTTAATTGTCTCAAACGTGTCTTGTTGTCTCAGCAATCTGTACGTGTCTCTATGAGGTAGTTGGTCACGTAAGTCTGAGGCCACATCATTGAAAAGGGGGCACTCGTAGACTACATGGTCAGGAGTACCCTCCGGAGCACCACAGTCACACGCTGGTGTCGCCTTTATCCCAAATCGACATAGATATGTCGAGTAGGGACCATGTCCAGTGAGAAAGTGAATCAGTCCCCTAGTTGGTTCGAAATATGGCATTCCCATTCTTTCCCTCACATCTGGCAATAAGTCATAGGTTCTACGCCCTGTTTCTTCGCCTTCCCATGACTGCTGCCACAACTGATCCCCTCTTAGCCTAATCTCAATTTTGTTTTCACTCCTACTTCCTAGAATTTCCTCTATTTTCTGCAAGTTCCCCTTTTTTGCCCAATACCAAGCGGCTTGCTCCCTAATTTTGATATCTAAGGGTCAGAGCCCCATTATAACTAACAGGGCTCCTCCCGGCGTGGTTCTGTATGCCCCCACTGATCTCACAATCATGTTCCTCTGCACTCTTCTCACTGTCATGGCGGGCACCACCCTCGTGAGCCTGTGCGCCCAGATTCCCGAACCGTAACCCACAATGGAGGTGAGTATGCTGTTATGATATAGTCTGATAAGATGTGGTGGGAGATGGAAACGATTATGTCCGATGGAGATGAGGTTGTTGAGTACTTGTAGAGCTCTCTGAGTTACAGTTTCAATGTGCCTGCCAAATGACCACCTTTCATCAATGATGATGCCGAGGTATCGAGTCTCATGTCGCCTGAGTACTGGTGAGCCCTCTATTCTGACTGTTGGATTTCGAACAAGTTGTCCCTTTAGAAGGAGATATGTGGACTTAGCTGGTGAAATTGTCATTTTTGTAGTACGGCACCAAAGTTGTAGTGTTTCTATTGTTCGTTCAATCCTAGGCTCTAAGTCTTCTCGGCTTCGGCCGCCGACCAGTAGGAGGAGGTCATCAGCGTAGGCTATTACCTCTAGCACTTCATCACTTTGCTGTAATTGGTCTAATAATGGTTCCATGTGGATGTCCCAAAACAGGGGACCTAGTACGGAACCCTGGGGACATCCCTTTGTAATTGTTTTCCTAACCCTTGTGCTAGGGGATGACAGCCAGACCTCCCGATCCTCACAATAGCTCCTCAGACACCCATATAGCGGCCCTGGACACTCCTTCTCCCGTAAGCAGGAGAAGAGCGAAGGCCACCACAGGTTGTCGAAGGCGCCACTTATGTCCACCATGATGCCTACAACGTACTTGTGCGGGGTAGAGCCACAGACCTCAGCCGCCAGGGCAATTGCATCAGATGCCGATCGCCCTGGCCTGAAGCCGAATTGCCTGCTACTCATCCCGCACAGCACTCGGTGCGCAGTCAGTCTGTTAGCCAGCAGTCTCTCCAAAACCTTCCCAAGCAGATCAAGCAAGCAAATTGGTCGGTAGGATTTTGGTTCTGCAGGGTCTTTATCCATTCCTTTCTTGATAATTACTACATTTGCCCTCTTCCAGATACGGGGGAACTTTTGCTGTCTGAGACACTCGTTATATAGGTGAGTCAGAGGGGCAACTATCTGGGAGGCCAGAAACTGCACCACCTCCGCCACAATGCCATCTGGCCCGGGAGCTTTCCCTATCTTCAGGGATTTTATGTGGGCAGCCACCTCTTCTTCAGAGAAAGGGTAGACTGCCGTATCGTTTCCATACTCATTTCTGTTTTCTCTCGCAGCTGCCGTTGTTCATCTGTCTCCCCATCCGCTATGTCGTCAGGCAGCAGGGACTGGAGAAGGACCTCAGCAGTTTCCTGCCAAGATTCCGTCATCCCATCCCCCCGCCTGACGGTTGAGAGTTCCATCGGAGAGCGGATTTTTTCCCGGACAAGCTTATAGGGAACTCCCCAGGGGTCTAAGGCAAGTTGGTTTAGAACAAAATGTTCCCAGCTTTTAGTTCTTACTTCACGTAAGTGCTTGTGAAAATTGTCTTTCGCTTCCCGGTATAGCTGCAGCCATCGCTGTCTTTCTAGCCAGACGACACTGCGCTGGTAGTGCCTCCTGAGCCGTCTAACAGACCGGCGCATCTCCTCTAATTCAGCTGACCATGTTGACGGAGAGGCCGCCACGGCCTTCCTCCTAGTAGGTACAGCAGCCTTTACCGCTCGAGTTAATGCTGTCGTCAGTTCCTCAGCTCTGTTGTCAACGTCAATGTCCAGGTGTCCGTCACCTTCTGGTAGTGCAGGAATGTCGCACTCCCTAGCAAGTTTCTCCCAGTCGGCTCTTCTGTAGTTATATTGCACCTCCCACCCCATGGCCCAGCGGCTCTCCTCATCTCCCACGCTAAAAGTGATAAGATTATGATCGCTCGTGGTGGCGTTTTCTACCACTTCCCACTGATGGATTAAATGCGCAGCATTAGGCGTAACCAAGGTCACATCAATATTTGTGCCTTGGCCTCCTCCCGCCACGTAGGTCGGAGGGTTGCCAGGCATGTTTGCCACCACCAGCTGCAAGGCCATGATGGCCTCTTCTGCCTTTTCTCCATTTGGGTCCCTGGTGCCGCTGTACCATAGGGGGGATTTAGCGTTTATGTCCGCAGTTATAATTACTTTTCGCCCCCGCAACGCCGTGATAACTGTGGTAAGATGTGCCAGATGTCTTTCAATGTCATCTCCATATTGAAAATACATGTTAATGAGAATAATGGTTCCAGATGGAGACTGCAGCTCCACGACGTTGCAGTGGCTGGTAGTGAACTGTGTTAGAACTATGGCTCTTAGTAGTTTGTTTGTTATGATTATTGCCGATCTGGGGTCTTCTCCTTTGCATATGACTTGCCAGGTTGCGGCAGTGAGAACTAATTTTCCATTTAGGGAGTACGGCTCTTGCAGACAGACCAGATCTAGTCTCCTCTCCTCCACTTCCTTACGTAGCTCCTGCATCACAAGTCTGCTGTTGTGGGCGTTAAGTTGTCCAATGGTGATTTTTGTCATTTAGTTTTTTTTTTTATGGAGTATATGTGTGAAATCTGTCATTTGGCCAATTTTTGTTCCAGTCAAATACGATGCGTCCGTTTGCTAAAACTGCTTGTTCATATATATTATTCAAGTCAAATTTTTCACCACGTCTTTCAAAAACTTTCATGAGTAAGTCCCGCAGGGCTCCGAAGTCGGTGGGGAGATTCACTGACTTTAGCTGGATTCTGTCTACGGCCTCCATTACCGAGAAGGTGACTCTCCTACCGTATTCATGTCCCACCCGGACCACGTGTCTTAAGGCAGTGGTCAGGGTAGTCGGCTGCTCCAATCTTGCAAGTTGCATAGTGAATTCCAGGTTTGGATAGACTCTGACTGGGTCGATGGGTGGCAACCTCACGACAGGATTTATTGTGGGTGGTTCACTAGAGCTAGTTATCGTGTTTTCCTGGACTGGCTCGTTTATGCTTTTGTTCTCCTTTATTGAGATTGCCATAGTCTCTATTTCAGGATGCCATTGCCGTTGATCTTTGGTCGGCCTTGTCTCCCGGCTTTGGGAGGAGGGAGACTTAACTGTGATAGGCACGGTTTGTGTTCCTCTGTCAGTTGTATTAGAATATGTTTGGGTGCTCGCATCCTTTGTGTTGATTGTGGGGTCAGTGAGTGACTTCAGAAACAATTTAAAGGCACTTGCCCTCAAGGCATCCCTCCTCCTTTTGCTCGGGGATTTTCTTTTAGGCATCCTGTTCACTTTGACCTGTTCAGCCATAATCTATCCTTGAAATTAGTCTCTGTTCTAGGAATCTATAGGTGGGGCAGTTTCGCCCAGTGGCGCCACAAGGTTTCTTACCCCTTCTCTTACAAGGGATGCAGACTGCTGCAGCCCTGCAGTCCCTTCGTACGTGTCCATCCTCACCACATTTTGAGCAGGCCGACCCCCTGGTACAATGCCTCAGAACGTGGTCGAGATCTCCGCAGTTGTGGCAACGCGGTACCACAAGATAATCTCGTGCATTTACGGCATGGAAGCCTATGTATAGTTTGCCCATTGTAGTTATCTTTCTCCACATTTGAGCGGAGACCTCAGCGACGTGGTGAACCACATCACGGTCCCGAGGCCCCGTTTTGAATTTCAACTTAAAGTTTTCTTTGAAATCGTCCTCTGACATTTCCTCAAAATTCTGAGCTTTTATGGTATTTTGTATCTCCTCGTTAGTCATGACAGTTGGTACATCATACAAGATGACCAGCGGATTTCTTTTCCTCGGTGGCTCGCATTTGACCACCGAGTTTAGTTTAGGGTTATTTAATAATTTAACTTTGTCTTCTTCGGAGGCAACCTCGACAATAACAGAATTTTTACTGGGCTTAACCTTATTAATTCTGATTTTGTCCTTTACTGGATTAATGGTAGTGGTGAGCAACTCTTGGATTCTTTTCACACTCGTGTCCTGACCGGGCAAGGTCCTTAGAAAGACCGTAGTGTCTGCTCTTTTAGAGACTTTAGCAATAGTGTCCTTTGTTGTCTGTGTTTTAGGTGGCGCTTGTGCGACCACTCCCGCCCAGGTCTTAATAGGTTGTTTCCTTAGTCTTTCATTTTCTTTCTCCAGTTCTTCTATGCGGCCCTCAAGTTTGGCGTTAGCGATGGCCCACGCCGCCAACTCATTCTTAATTGTTAGTTTCATAGAGTCCGCCGGCCTGCAGTGAGGGCGTCGCTGTCGTACATGTACGGCGCGGGCGGGTGTAACGAGGGGCGGCACAATTCCCGCCGTTGAGACACGGTCGCCGGGAAGAGCGGCGTTCAAAACTTGATACAAATAGTTTTTTTTTGTTTTTTTTTTGTTTTTAAAAAAAAATTTCTTTATTTCATCATTATCATGTTACAATGTAACCTACTACCTAATACATTAGTAGGTCCTAAATTTTACTATGTCTAAGTTCTATCTGCAGCTATTTTATGTTTAACACTACAGGCTTTTCTTGCTACACTCTATCACCACTATGGGGGTTAATCTACCGTTCTCACTATACTATGTTACTGTTTGTCTAATATTCTTTAATTTTAGCTTGTTTTATTAATATACTACTTGCTAATGGTTGTTATTATTGTTAAGACTATTCTACCTGCAGCGTTACAAATGTGCCAGAATAGATACAAACCTACTTTTTGGCCGTTCCCACTGAGCTGATCCCAGTGGGAGTGCCCCTGGCACTGGGCTGGCCGATGACTTATTCGCTGCAGTTCTATACTAATTCTATTATCCTAGTTTGATTTATAACTATCCTTATGTCTAATGTCGTAATCGGTGCGTGGTCAAGTCCGGTGGTTGATGTACTACCCCCCAACCTATTCCGAAAACCTGGCGGATTCCAGCCGTGAGGCGGCTGGCCAAGTCCACGTCCCGGCGGAACAGGGGGGCGTACGCGACAAGTCCGGTGTTTGTTTATTTATCGATTGTTCTCAAGATATTCTCTGAGGACTTTACTCGATATTTTGTTTGTTAGGTGGTTCAAGACATTGAATGTGTTTTCGTGCCTGAGCAAGTGGTACGTGTCGTTATCCGGCAATTGTTCCCTAAGTTGTTGTGCAACATCGTCGAAGAGGGGACACTCGTACACCACATGGTCTGGAGTGCCCAGCACTGCTCCACAGTCACACGCTGGTGTTGCCCTTTTCCCGAACCGACAAAGATATGTCGGATAGGGTCCGTGCCCAGTAAGAAAGTGCAGCAGTCCCTTTGTAGGTTTGATGTAGGTGAGTTCTAGCCGTTCCTTTATGTTGGGAAGCAGTTCGTGTGTTCTTCGGCCAGTTACATCACTGTCCCAGAGATTTTGCCATAATTCCATGCCCCTTCTTCTGATACTTTGTTTGTCCCCTACGTATATCCCCATAATTTCCTCTATTTTTTCCCTTCGATTTTTCTTTATCCAGTACCAGGTGGCCTGCTCCCTGATTTTTATGTCCAGTGGACATAGCCCCATCAGTACTGAAAGTGCCCCTCCTGGAGTTGTTCTGTATGCACCCACTGACGTAGGAGCATGTTTCGCTGCACTCTTCTTACGGCCACGGCAGGCATGACCCTCGTGAGCCTGTGTGCCCAGACCGCTGACCCGTAACCTACTATGGATGTTAGAATGCTGTTATGGTATAATTTAATGAGATCAGGTGGTAGGTGGAATCTTTTATGTCCTATTCCTATTAGGTTATGTAGTACTGTGAGTGCCCTTTGCGTTGCAGTGTCTATATGCGATGCATAGTTCCACCTCTCGTCGACGATGACACCAAGATACCGGGTTTCACGGCGCCTAAGGACCGGTAGGCCATTTATTCTTACGGTGGGATTTCTTGTAAGTTGGCCTTTGAGCAACAGGTAAGTTGACTTATTGGGTGCTATAGTCATTTTGGTTTTATGACACCATGTGGTCAATATTGTAATAGCTCTTTCTATTTTCGGCTCCAGATCCTCGCGGCTTCGGCCGCCGACCAGCAGGAGGAGGTCATCTGCGTAGGCTATGACCTCTAGCACGTCTTCACTGCTCTTTAGTTCTTCCAAGAGTGGCTCCATGTTTATATCCCAAAAGAGTGGCCCCAGGACAATCCCTGAGGACACCCCTTGGTGATTTTCTTACTGACTTTGCCGCTAGGGGCCGATAGCCAGACCTCCCTGTCTTCACAATAGCTCCTCAGACAGCCATATAGCGGCCCTGGGCATTCTTTCTCCCGCAAGCAGGAGAAGAGCGAAGGCCACCACAGGTTGTCAAAGGCGCCACTGATGTCCACCATGATGCCGACTATGTACTTGTGCGGGGCAGAGTCACAGACATCCGCAGCCAGGGCGATTGCGTCAGACGCAGACCGCCCCGTCCGAAAACCGAACTGCCTGTCACTCATCCCGCACAGGACTCGGTGTGCAGCCAACCTGTCTGCCAGCAACCTCTCAAAAAGCTTGCCCAACAAGTCCAGCAGACATATGGGTCTGTACGACTTGGCTTCTTTGGGGTCTTTGTCCGGGCCCTTCTTGATTATGACAACATTTGCCTTTTTCCAAATAGAGGGGAAGGTCCGAAGCCGTAAACACTCGTTGTACAGCTGAGTGAGAGGTGCCACCAGCTGGGGGGCGAGGTACTGTATCACCTCCGCAGTAATGCCATCTGGGCCAGGAGCTTTGCCTTTTTTAAGCGCTTTTATTTGGGAGTTTACCTCTTCTTCAGAGAAGGGGTAGACCACACGGTTATTTTCGTAGACCCGTTGGTTCTCGATTCTTATTCTTTGTTGTTCTTCAGAGTCATCTTCCTCTCTATCGTCAGGTAATAGGGCACGGAGTAGGACCCCCGCAGTTTCCTGCCAGGTCTCCGTCATCCGGTCCCCACTCCTGACGGTAGATAACACCATAGGTGATTTAATTTTTTCCCTTACTATTTTGTAAGGTAGTCCCCAAGGGTCTGTAGCCAATTGGCTTTGCACGACACACCGCTGGTAATACCTCCTCGCCCTCCGTACTGCTTGGCGCATTTGCCCCAGTTCGGGTGACCATGGTGAAGGGGAGGCCGCGATAGCCCTCCTCCTGGTTGGTACAGCTGCCTTAACTGCCCTGGCTATCGCACTTGTAAGATCTCGGGCGTATTCTTCTATATTGACATCACCCTCCAACAACGCAGGGATGTCACACTCCCTAGCCAGCCGGTCCCAATCAGTTGTGTTGTAATTGAGTTGCGTTTCCCACCCTGTGTCCCAGTGGCACTCGCTGTCTCCAATGGTGAATGTTATGAGGTTATGATCGCTTGTGGTGATCTGGTCCCACACTGTCCAATTCAATATTTTTGTTGTGAGGTTTGGCGTTACCAGGGTAACGTCAATGTTTGTACCATGTGCCCCCCCCCCCCCCGGTGTAAGTGGGAGGGTTTCCCTGTTTGTTAGCGACCATAAGTTGTAGTGACATGATGGTGTCGACAGCTTTCTCTCCTCTGTCATCTAGAGTACCACTGAACCACAGGGGGGATTTTGCATTGATGTCCACAGTCACAAGAATTTTCTGTCCCCGCAACGCCGTGGCTATTTGCACAAGCTTATCCAAAAATTCATCTATTTGTCTTCCATACTGGAAGTACATGTTGACCAGGTATAATATCCCTGTGGGTGAATGAAGCTCCACGACGTTGCAGTGGTCATCCGAAAATTGCGCTAATACGGTGGCTCTCAATGCTTTGTTTATGATTAAGACTGCGGCTCTTGGTTCCCCTGCATTATAGATTTGTTGCCAATTGGCTGCAGTGAACGGGATCCGTCCAGCCAGGGAGTATGGCTCCTGTATGCAGACTACATCTAGACTCTTCTCCTCCACCACCTTCCGGAGTTCCTGCAAGACCAATTTACTGTTATGAGCGTTTATCTGTCCCACTCTTAACTGGCTCACGTGGGTAATATGTGTGTATATGAGATTCTGGCCAGTTTCTGCGCCAGTCGTGTGCTATTCTGCCGTTGGTGATGACAGATTGATTATATAGTTCATTGAGGTCGAACTTTTCATTGCGCCTTTCAAAGACTTTCTTAACCAGGTCTCGCAGGGCTCCAAAATCTGTGGGGAGATTCATTGTCTTAAGCTGTATTCTGTCTACAGCCTCCATCACTGGGAAGGTGATGTCTCTGCCATAATCGTGGCCGACACGCACCACATGCCTCAGGGCTGTTGTGAGAGTGGCCGGCTTTTCGAGTCTAGACAGCTGTAAGGCGTGCTCCAGATTGGGATAAATCCTGGCAGGATCTATTCCTGGCCCTCGTTCTATTGGTGGGCTTATTGGTGTACCTATGTTTGTTGGTACACTAGTGCTGCTTATTTTATTTTCTTGTACTTGCTCTTCCTGACTTTTTGTATTCGGGACGTCAGTCACCGACAATCTCCCTACCTCAGGATGCCCAAGTGGTCGTGCTTGATCTTTAAGCGACCTTTGTCCCCGATTCGGAGGGGAGGGTGCTTCATTCTGATCACAAGGATCTGTTTGAATACAGACATCTTTCATTGTAATGACAAGGTGTTGTGGCCTAGTGATTTTCTGTATAAATTCTTTGAATTTATTAGCCCTAAGTGCATCCCTCAACCTCTTGCTGGGAGACTTTCGTTTGGGCTTCCTGTTCCCATTTGGGGACTCAGCCATAATCGATTCGGGTTATGAGTCTCTGCTCAAGCATCCTGTATGTAGGGCAATTCCTGCCGGTTGCGTTACATTGCTTTTTGCCTCTCTTTGTGCAGGGTATGCATATGCCAGCTTTGCTGCAGCTTTTCCTGGTATGATCTTCTGACCCGCACTTGGAGCAGGCCGGCCTCCTCTCACAATGCTTATGTATATGATCTAAGTCGCCACAGTTGTGGCATCTTGGTACCACTAAGTAGTCTCGCACGTTTATTGCATGAAAGCCTATGTAAACTCTCCCCATAGTGGTGATTCTACGCCACATCTTTCCAGAGACCTCGGCAATGTGATGTACGACATCACGCTCCCGGGGCCCTGTTCTGAAACGTAATTTGAAGTCATTTTTGAAACTTTCCCATTCCATATCATCAAAATTTTGGTTATACAGTGTCTCATAGATATCTGTTTCTGTTAATGCCACTGGTACGTCGTAGAGGATCACCAGCGGATTTCGCTTTTTGGGTGGCTCACATTTGACAGCCGTATTCAATTTGGTGTTATTTAGAATTTTGTCTCTGTCTTCCTCAGTCGCTACGTCAACTACTACTACATTTTTTGTTGCCTTGACTTTATTAATTTTAATTTTGTCCTTAGCAGGGTCAATTGTAGTAGTGAATATTTCCTGTACTTTTTTGACCGTTTGTCCGGGCAGGGGTCCGGCCTTTTAGTTACCTTAGCAATTGTCTCTTTAGTGGTTTGAGGTTTTGTGACTGCTTGTGCAGCCACTGCAGCCCAGGTTTTGGTTGGCTGCTGCCTTAATCTATTGTTCTCTTTTTCGAGTTCTTCGAGTCGCCCCTCAAGCTTTGCACTTGCGATAGCCCAAGCGGCGAGCTCATTTTTGATTGCCAGGACTGCAGCCTGGCTGATTTTGCCGTTTTTCACACTCGAGTCTAGGATTTGGTTAATTTTAGTATGTCTTTCGAGTGTGTTTTGCTCGTTCTGTTCCGCTTCCTCCTGTGAGGCAGGAACAGTCGCAATCGACGCCCTCGAAGTCGCACTAGAATCACTCGTTTCTGAATCAGCCATGTTTGAAACGAGTGATAAAAAGTTGGGAGCCCGTCTCTTTCCCCGGACCGGCTCCTCTGGCATGGGGGGGGACTTCTGCAGCTCGCCCACCAACCTCGCCCCTAGGTCAAGGGCACTCCAGAGCTGTCAGGTTCAGCACGCCGTTGCCAGCGCACTGGTCCTCGTCGAAGGCCTCGTCGTCGACGATTTCACACGACGCTCCTCGGCAACTGCACCCCGCACTCCGGAGGGGCGGATGCACCCCTCGTCCTTCGCCGCCTACTAGCCCGAGCTTCCACCTGAAGGCCAAGGACCCACTCCTACTCAGGTGGTGGGTCGGTCCCCCAGTCGTTCGGCGGTCTGGACCCATCTAACCTGGCCCAGGCGATGTCACCATCTCCTGGGTTTGGCAGAACACGCCCCGGTTACCCAGGGGCGCGGCGAAGCACCCTTGCCGACTCGCGCCGTGATCCCACGCCGACAAACGAGGTCGCCGGCATGCAGAGCACCTGCTGGTCTGTGCCCTGCGAACAGAAAGGGACTGGTGTTCTGTCCCTCGACACAGCTCCCCCTGTGCCACGCACCCTTCGCTTTCGCATCGGGTTGGGTCGCAGCTCTCCCTTTTGTCGCAAGGCAGAATGCCAAGCTTAACATCTGGCACCACGGGAAGGCGGAAAGAGCCACTTGGGAAGGAGAGGCTATGAGAGACGCATCACTTCCCCTGTGAGGACTGCCACGGCACACCCGACTGGAAAGCGATACGCCCCAGTGCAAGCTTCCGTGCCTTACGGCGCGCCGGTAACGGGCGGGCCCGCACCGAATCGCGCCGTCAAGTGACTGACCTCACGCCAGACAATACAAATAGTTTCATAGAGTCCGCCGGCCGACACTGAGGGCGTCGCTGTCGTACATGTAAGGCGCGGGCGGGTGTAACGAGGGGCGGCACAATTCCCGCCGTTGAGACACGGTCGCCGGGAAGAGCGGCGTTAAAAAATTGACACAAATAGTTTCATAGAGTCCGCCGGCCGACACTGAGGGCGTCGCTGTCGTACATGTACGGCGCGGGCGGGTGTAACGAGGCGCGGCACAATTCCCGCCGTTGAGACACGGCCGCCGGGAAGAGCGGTGTTCAAAACTTGATACAAATAGTTTCATAGAGTCCGTCGGCCGACACTGAGGGCGTCGCTGTCGTACATGTAAGGCGCGGGCGGGTGTAACGAGGGGCGGCACAATTCCCGCCGTTGAGACACGGCCGCCGGGAAGAGCGGCGTTCAAAACTTGACACAAATAGTTTCATAGAGTCCGCCGGCCGACACTGAGGGCGTCGCTGTCGTACATGTACGGCGCGGGCGGGTGTAACGAGGGGCGGCACAATTCCCGCCGTTGAGACACGGTCGCCGGGAAGAGCGGCGTTCAAAACTTGACACAAATAGTTTCATAGAGTCCGCCGGCCGACACTGAGGGCGTCGCTGTCGTACATGTAAGGCGCGGGCGGGTGTAACGAGGGGCGGCACAATTCCCGCCGTTGAGACACGGTCGCCGGGAAGAGCCGCGTTCAAAACTTGACACAAATAGTTTCATAGAGTCCGCCGGCCGACACTGAGGGCGTCGCTGTCGTACATGTACGGCGCGGGCGGGTGTAACGAGGGGCGGCACAATTCCCGCCGTTGAGACACGGTCGCCGGGAAGAGCGGCGTTCAAAACTTGATACAAATAGTTTTTTTTTTTTTAAAAAAAAACCTTTATTGATACAACATCACATTATGCAAAAGACAATCGAAAGAAAATATTGTGATACAAAATGTTTGAAATTAACATCGTTGTTAGATACACAATGACCCACCACCTTATGAAATTAGTGGGTCCAATTATTATTCTTGAAAAGAAGAAGCAGCTTATTCTAGTTACTACCTGGCACTTGCTATGGGCAGGGTTAATCTAACTACTTAATTATTCTAAGACTAGCTACTCTGCAGCGTTACATGTGTGCCAGACAGAATACAAACCTACTGAATTGGCCTGCTCACTGAGCTAACCCCAGTGAGCGTGCCCCTGGCACTGGGCTGGCCTACTACTTTAAAATCGCTGCAGTCCCTATCTATGTTAGTGTTGTTAGTTTCTTATTTTTACGCTATTCTAGTATAACTAATTTATATCAAATCTAAGTGCTAATGTCAAATCCGGGAATGGTGCTCCTGCTCCCTTAATCCGACAGCGCGGCGGATTCCAGCTGTGTGACAGCTGGCCAGTTCCGCACTCGGCGGAATTGCAGGTGCACCTGAGTCTTCATCGGGTTGTATGTCTTCTAACCGTGCTGGTTACTAATGTATTCCCTCAAGATCTTCTGGGATATTGCATTTGCCAAATTGTTGAGGACAGCGAAAGTCTCGGCACGTCGCAGTAATATGTATGTATCTGTAGTTGGTAACTGATTCCTAAACACGAGTGCCACATCGTCGTATAACATGCAGTCATAGACGACGTGTTCGGGTGTTCCTTCCGGAGCACCACAGTCACACGCTGGTGTCGCCCGTTTTCCAAATCGACATAAATATGTCGGATATGGCCCGTGACCTGTAAGAAAGTGCAGCAGACCTCTACTTGGCTCAAAGTAGCTCATTTGGAGTCTTTCTCTGATGTTCGGTAGTAGCTGGAATACCCTTCTTCCTGTTTCTTCAGTTTCCCATTGCTGTTGCCATAGTTCTTCGCCCCTTCTCTTTATTGCGTATCTATCCCCAACTTGTACCCCCATGATTTCCCTAGTCCTTTCTATCCTTCCTTTTGAGACCCAGTACCACGCTCCCTGCTCTCTAATTTTTATGTCTAAGGGACATAACCCTATTAATGTCAGTAAGGCCCCCCCAGGTGTTGTTCGGTATGCCCCGACTGAACGCAACAGCATATTTCGCTGCACCCTTCTCACGGTCACTGCAGGCACCACCCTCGTGAGCCTGTGTGCCCAGACCCCGCTCGCATATCCTACTAAGGATGTTAAGATACTGTTGTGATAGAGTTTGATCAATTTCGGCGGTAGGTGGAATCTTTTGTGGCCTATGCTAATAAGATTATTTAGAACTTCTAATGCTCGTTGTGTGATGTTTTCTATATGACTGCTATAATTCCATTTTTCATCTATTGTAACTCCTAGATATCTGGCTTCTCGACGCCGAAGAACTGGAGTTCCTTCAATTCTGACTGTCGGATTCCTAACAAGACTGCCCTTCATTAGTAGATATGTAGATTTGTGTGGTGCAACTTTCATTTTTGCTTCTTGGCACCATTTCTGAAGCACTATCATGGCTCGTTCTATCTTTGGCTCAAGTTCCTCTCGGCTTCGGCCGCCTACCAGCAGGAGGAGGTCGTCAGCGTAAGCTATCACGTCTAGCACATCCTCACTTAGTTGTAATCTCTCCAGGAGGGGTTCTATGTTTAAATCCCAAAAGAGTGGCCCCAGAACTGATCCCTGGGGACACCCCTTCGTGATGGTTTTACTTGTTCTTCCGCTAGGCGATGATAGCCATACCTCCCTGTCCATACAATAGCTCCTTAGACACCCATAGAGGGGCCCTGGGCACTCCTTCTCACGCAAGCGGGAGAAGAGCGAGGGCCACCACAGGTTGTCGAAGGCGCCACTGATATCCACCATGATGCCCACCACATACTTGTGCGGGGTTGAGCTGCAGACCTCAGCTGCCAGGGCAATTGCGTCAGACGCTGATCGCCCCGGCCTAAAGCCGAACTGCCTGCCGCTCATCCCGCACAGCATCCTGTGTGCTGTCAGTCTGTCAGCCAGTAGCTTCTCTAACAGTTTTCCTAAGTTATCTAGGAGGCAGATTGGCCTATAGGATTTGGGTTCAGTGGGGTCCTTATCCTTCCCTTTTTTAATGATTATGACGTTGGCCCTTTTCCAAATTTTGGGGAAGCTCCCTGTTCTTAGGCACTCATTGAACAGTCCTGTGAGAGAAACCACTAGCTGAGGGGCAAGGAATTGCACTACCTCCGCTATTATACCGTCTGGCCCTGGTGCTTTGCCCTTTTTTAGTAATTTGATCTGCGCTGCCACTTCTTCCTCTGAGAAGGGATACACCACGGTGTTATTGGTATATTCATTTAGATCCTCCCTGCGGATTTGTTGTTGGAGGTCATCCTCCTCGTTTACCTCATCATCTGGCAGTAGAGTGCGCAGGAGAACCTCAGCGGTTTCCTGCCACGACTCTGTCATTCGATCTCCGTCTCTTATTGTCGAGAGGACCGCGGGGGATCTGATCTTTTCCCTTACCAGTTTATACGGTACTCCCCAAGGATCCGTGGCTAGCTGGCTCAGAACATACCTTTCCCAACTTTGCAATCTTACTTGTTTTAATTCTTTTTGAAATCGTTCTTTTTCTTCCCTGTATTGCTGTAGCCAGAACTGTTTTTCTTGCCAGACGGCACTTCGCTGGTAGTACCTCCTCGCCCGTCTCACAGACTGACGCATACGTTCAAGATCGGCAGACCATGGCGATGGGGAGGCCGCCATGGCTCTTCTCCTGGTTGGCACAGCGACCTTGACCGCGTTAATTATCGATCCTACCAGCTCTTCGGCGTATTTATCTATGTCCAGGTCACCCTCAGGCAATGGCGGGATGTCACACTCCCGGGCCAGGCAGTCCCAGTCGGTCTTATTGTAGTTTAGTTGGATTTCCCATCCTAGGTCCCAGCGGCACCCTTCTTCTCTGAGGCAGAAGGTAATCAGGTTGTGATCACTTGTAGTGGCATGTTCAATAACCTCCCATCTTTCAATGATGCCGATGGCATTTGCAGTTGCCAGGGTGACATCAATGTTAGTTCCCTGCCCGCCACCTCCGCTGTAGGTGGGGGGATTACCCGGTTTATTTGCCACTACAAGTTGGGAAGCCATAATTAGTTCTTCAGCCTTCTCACCGTTGGCGTCCCTTGTGCCGCTGTACCACATAGGGGACTTTGCATTAATATCTGCTGTTACAATAATCTTACGCCCGTGCAGTGTCAAGATGATTCTCGCAAGGTGGTCTGAGAATTCTTCAAAATTTCCTCCATATTGGAAGTACATGTTTACGATGTATATTAAACCTGCTGGTGTTTGTAATTCTATCACATTACAATGATTGTTTGAAAGTTGTGTTAGTGTTGTGGCCCTTAGGGCCTTATTTGTGATTATTACGACTGCCTTCGGCTCTTCTCCGGTAACGATGGTCTGCCAAGTGGTAGACATGAAGGAGATCTGTCCCGCCCTAGAGTATGGCTCCTGCAGACAGAGTACATCCAGTCTCCTCTCCTCCACCACCCTCCGAAGCTCCTGCATGACCAGCCGACTATTATGGGTGTTTATTTGTCCAATTATAATTTCAGGTATTATGGGAAATAGGTGTGGAAATAGCAATCAGGCCATGGTTTGTTATAATCTGAGGCTATTCGGCCATTTGCAAGGACAGATTGCGCATATATCTCTTGCATGTTGAAATCCTCACCTCTTCTCTCGAAAACCCTTTTGAGCAAGTCACGCAGAGCTCCGAAGTCTGTGGGAAGATTCATTGACTTTAACTGTATCCTATCCACAGCCTCCATTGTCGAGAAGGTGACCTTTCTGCCATATTTGTGTCCTATACGTACGACGTGCCTGAGTGCTGTAGTCAGGACAGCCGGCTGCTCCAAACGTGAAAGTTGCATGGCAAGTTCCAGATTTGGATAGATCCTTCTAGGATCCGGATCTGGGGCTCTCAGAGGTACTTCCGTGTGCATTGTACTCGTAATTGTGTTGTCTTGCACAATGGTTTGGAGAGGGCCTTTTTGAGCTGGAACAATGCTGTTATTTTCTGCCGGTTGCAGATTGTCCTCTGTTTCCTCTTCTGGCTCCGTCTGTATGCATAGGTCTACCATGATTGTCTGATTTGGGCTTGTTATCTCATGATTGGTAATGAAGCTTTCTGCTTCTGGGTTAAGTGTCGAGTTGGCCAGAGCCTTGGGCTCTGTCAAGGTATCTGAGTCAACCATTTCTTCTAGTTCTTCAATTTCATCAATTTCTATATCTAATTCTGTTTGAGTGCTTGTATCAATCACAATTTTCTCCTTTTTCTTTGTTTCCTGGAGAGATTTCAGAAATTCTTTGAACTTTCCTGCTCTTTCTGCGTCCCATCTTTTCTTACTTGGTGACTTTCTTTTATTGGTTGATCTGGTTTTGTTATTGCCGTCAGCCATAATCCGTCCTGGAAATTAGTCGTTGTTCAAGTAATTTGTATGTTGGGCAATTCCTTCCGGTTGTTCCACATGTCTTTTTGCCCCTCCGTGTGCATGGTATGCATACAGCGGATTTTCTGCAATCTTTTCTGACGTGATCGTCCTCTCCACACTTCTGCAACGTGGTGAACTACGTCCCTGTCCCTAGGTCCTGTCCTGAATCTAAGTTTGAAGTCTTTCAGAAAGGTTTCCATGTCTATGTCTGAATCGTCAAAATTTTGTTGATAAAGGGTCTCACATAGGTCCTCATCTGTCATTGATTTTGGGACGTCATATAGAATGACCAATGGCTTTCGTTTCCGGGGGGGTTCGCATTTAACTGATTTACATAGTTTTTGGTTTTCTAGGAGTTTGTTTTTGTCTTCCTCTGAGGCAACATCTACGATAACAACATTTTTTGTTACCTTAACTTTATTGATCCTGATCTTCTCTCTAATGGGATTTACTGTGGATGCAAAAACTTCCTGCACCTTCTTTATCTCTTGGCCGGGTAATGGTCTTAAGAAGACTGCTGTATCTGGTCGTTTTGATACCTTCGCAATAGTCTCCTTTGTTGTTTGGACCTTTGGCGCAGCTTGTGCTGCGACGCCAGCCCATGTCTTCCCTGGCTGTTTTCTGAGCCTTTCATTTTCCTTTTCCAATTCCTCAATCCTCCCTTCTAATTTTGCATTGGCAATCGCCCATGCCGCCAATTCATTTTTGATTGCCTGCACTGCGGCCTGACTAATTTTCCCGTTCTTAATATTTTGATCTATCAAATGAGTGATCCTCATGTGTCTATCTAAATTGCTTTCTTCCGTGGTCTGACCCATGCCATCCTCTGGCGAGGGATCAGATAGCATCGAAGCCCTTATGGGCGCACTTAAGTCGCTTGTCTCTTCTGTAGCCATCATTGTTGGACAAGCGAAAAAAAGGGGTTGGAAGCCCGTCTCTTACCCCGGACCGGCTTCTCTGGCATGGGGGGGGGACTAAAAAATGCAGCTCGCCCACCAACCTCGTCCCCAGGTCAAGGGCAGGAATGAGCTGCCGAGTTCAGTGCGCCGTTGCCAGCGTCCTGGTCCCCTTCAGTGGCCTCTTCACCGACGATTTCTCCCAGTGTTTATCGGCAAGTGCACCCCGCACTCCGGAGAAGCGGATGCACTTCTCGCCCTTCGCCGCCTACTAGCCCGAGCTCCCACCTTGCAGGCCAGGGACCCGCTCCTACTCAGGTGGCGGGCCGGTCACCCAGTCGTTCGGCGTTCTGGGCCCAGCTAACCTGGCCCAGGCGATGTCACCACCCCCTGGGTTTGGCAGAACACGCCCCGGTTATCCACGGGCGCGGCGAAGCGCACTTGCCGACTCGCGCCGAGGTCCCACGCCGACAAAAGAGGTCGCCGGCATGCAGGGCATCAGCTGGTGTTGTGCCCTGCGGAGAGCGAAGGACAGATGGTCGGTCCTTCAGACACAGCTCCCCCTGTGCCATGCACCCTTTGCTTTCGCCTTGGGTTGGGGGCGTTTAACGTCCTACCGTGACGGGAGTTTAACGTCCTTCCTTGACACAACGACAATCCTCACCGTTCCACAGCCCGGAGGTGTTATGAGGGTGATGATGTGATAGTAATGATGGTATGGCCCGGGTCTTATGTTGTGGAGTTTGACATCATCGAGACGGTGCGGCACTCAAACCCGAGTTACGTTCCCCGGAGGGCCTCCACACGTACTGGGGGATCATGGCCGACCATGTCTCACCCACCGCTTTTGATAATTCACGGTGGGCCAGTGCGGTTCAGTGAGGATTGCACCCAGTTAAGGGCTAGCCTTTTAACGTCATGCATGGACGGCCCTTCCTGTGTTAGCTTCGCCCCATCTGAGGGGGTTACTGAGCGCCGGGGCCACGTCAAGGCCACAGGATAGGACATTGCGGTCCCCGCCCCACTCAGGTTCCTCTGAGCCGCAGAGCACTTCAGAAATTCTGAAGGTTTCCGGAAATCAGAGGGTCTCCTGGCGGTTTTAACCCAGTTTCGGAAGGCAACACACCTTCCCCGGGTGGCGCCACGCAGACCGCTTTCCCGTGCGTTGAGACACGGTCGCCGGGAAGAGCGGCGTTCAAAACTTGACACAAATAGTTTCATAGAGTCCGCCGGCCGACACTGAGGGCGTCGCTGTCGTACATGTACGGCGCGGGCGGGTGTAACGAGGGGCGGCACAATTCCCGCCGTTGAGACACGGTCGCCGGGAAGAGCGGCGTTCAAAACTTGATACAAATAGTTTCATAGAGTCCGCCGGCCTGCAGTGAGGGCGTCGCTGTCGTACATGTACGGCGCGGGCGGGTGTAACGAGGGGCGGCACAATTCCCGCCGTTGAGACACGGTCGCCGGGAAGAGCGGCGTTCAAAACTTGATACAAATACACTCCTGGAAATGGAAAAAAAAACACATTGACACCGGTGTGTCCGACCCACCATACTTGCTCCGGACACTGCGAGAGGGCTGTACAAGCAAAGATCACACGCACGGCACAGCGGACACACCAGGAACCGCGGTGGCCGTCGAATGGCGCTAGCTGCGCAGCATTTGTGCACCGCCGCCGTCAGTGTTAGCCAGTTTGCCGTGGCATACGGAGCTCCATCGCAGTCTTTAACACTGGTAGCATGCCGCGACAGCGTGGACGTGAACCGTATGTGCAGTTGACGGACTTTGAGCGAGGGCGTATAGTGGGCATGCGGGAGGTCGGGTGGACGTACCGCCGAATTGCTCAACACGTGGGGCGTGAGGTCTCCACAGTACATCGATGTTGTCGCCAGTGGTCGGCGGTAGGTGCACGTGCCCGTCGACCTGGGACCGGACCGCAGCGACGCACGGATGCACGCCAAGACCGTAGGATCCTACGCAGTGCCGTAGGGGACCGCACCGCCACTTCCCAGCAAATTAGGGACACTGTTGCTCCTGGGGTATCGACGAGGACCATTCGCAACCGTCTCCATGAAGCTAGGCTACGGTCCCGCACACCGTTAGGCCGTCTTCCGCTCACGCCCCAACATCGTGCAGCCCGCCTCCAGTGGTGTCGCGACAGGCGTGAATGGAGGGACGAATGGAGACGTGTCGTCTTCAGCGATGAGAGTCGCTTCTGCCTTGGTGCCAATGATGGTCGTATGCGTGTTTGGTGCCGTGCAGGTGAGCGCCACCATCAGGATTGCATACGACCGAGGCACACAGGGCCAACACCCGGCATCATGGTGTGGGGAGCGATCTCCTACACTGGCCGTACACCACTGGTGATCGTCGAGGGGACACTGAATAGTGCACGGTACATCCAAACCGTCATCGAACCCATCGTTCTACCATTCCTAGACCGGCAAGGGAACTTGCTGTTCCAACAGGACAATGCACGTCCGCATGTATCCCGTGCCACCCAACGTGCTCTAGAAGGTGTAAGTCAACTACCCTGGCCAGCAAGATCTCCGGATCTGTCCCCCATTGAGCATGTTTGGGACTGGATGAAGCGTCGTCTCACGCGGTCTGCACGTCCAGCACGAACGCTGGTCCAACTGAGGCGCCAGGTGGAAATGGCATGGCAAGCTGTTCCACAGGACTACATCCAGCATCTCTACGATCGTCTCCATGGGAGAATAGCAGCCTGCATTGCTGCGAAAGGTGGATATACACTGTCCTAGTGCCGACATTGTGCATGCTCTGTTGCCTGTGTCTATGTGCCTGTGGTTCTGTCAGTGTGATCATGTGATGTATCTGACCCCAGGAATGTGTCAATAAAGTTTCCCCTTCCTGGGACAATGAATTCACGGTGTTCTTATTTCAATTTCCAGGAGTGTAGTTTCATAGAGTCCTCCGGCCGACACTGAGGGCGTCGCTGTCGTACATGTACGGCGCGGGCGGGTGTAACGAGGGGCGGCACAATTCCCGCCGTTGAGACACGGTCGCCGGGAAGAGCGGCGTTCAAAACTTGATACAAATAGTTTCATAGAGTCCTCCGGCCGACACTGAGGGCGTCGCTGTCGTACATGTACGGCGCGGGCGGGTGTAACGAGGCGCGGCACAATTCCCGCCGTTGAGACACGGTCGCCGGGAAGAGCGGCGTTCAAAACTTGATACAAATAGTTTCATAGAGTCCGCCGGCCTGCAGTGAGGGCGTCGCTGTCGTACATGTACGGCGCAGGCGGGTGTAACGAGGGGCGGCACAATTCCCGCCGTTGAGACACGGTCGCCGGGAAGAGCGGCGTTCAAAACTTGATACAAATAGTTTCATAGAGTCCGCCGGCCGACACTGAGGGCGTCGCTGTCGTACATGTACGGCGCGGGCGGGTGTAACGAGGCGCGGCACAATTCCCGCCGTTGAGACACGGTCGCCGGGAAGAGCGGCGTTCAAAACTTGATACAAATATTTTTTTTTTTTTAAATCTTTATTTCATCATTATCATGATACAAACTAACCTACTACCTTAATACATTAGTAGGTCCTATTTGTTTACTATTTTTAATTTTCTATTTGCAGCTTAAGTTTAACACTACAGGATTTTCTACAATCAACACTATGGGAATGTTCTGCTACTATGCTTACTATGCTTACTATGTTGTTTTCTAACTACTCTACCTGCAGCGTTACAAATGTGCCAGTGTACTATACAAACCTAATTTTTTGGCCATTCCCACTGAGCTAATCCCAGTGGGAGTGCCCCTGGCACTGGGCTGGCCCATAACTTATCGCTGCAGTTTTATGCTATTTCTCTTATCCTAATTTGAACTTATAACTAAACTTAATCTAATGTCATGATTGGTGCTTGTTATATCCGGTGGTTATGTAATTCCCCCCAACCTAATCCGAAGACCTGGCGGATTCCAGCCGTGAAACGGCTGGCCTATTCCACGTTCCGGCGGAACAGGGGGGCGTACGCGACAAATCCAGTGTTTAATTATTGATTATTATTACGTAGATATTCATTGAGGACTTTACGTGATACTTCATTGGTTAATTGATTCAGAACTTTAAAGGTGTTTTCATGCCTTAGCAAGTGGTACGTGTCGTAGTTCGGCAGTTGTTCCCTAAATTAGTGTGCAACATCGTCGAAAAGGGGACACTCATACACCACATGGTCTGGAGTGCCCTGCACTGCTCCACAGTCACACGCTGATGCCGCCCTTTTCCCAAACCGACAGAGATATGTCGGGTAGGGTCCGTGCCCAGTAAGAAAGTGCAGCAGTCCCCTTGATGGTTTGACATAGGTAAGTTCAAGGCGTTCCTTTATGCTTGGAAACAGCTCATGCGTTCTTCGGCCAGTTTCATCACTATCCCAGAGTTCCTGCCACAGTTCCATTCCCCTTCTTTTAATGCTTGGTTTATCCCCAACATATGCCCCCATAATTTCTTCTATCTTCTCCCTCCTATTTTTCTTGACCCAGTACCAGGTGGCCTGTTCCCTAATTTTTATGTCCAATGGACATAACCCCATCAATACTAAAAGTGCACCCCCTGGTGTTGTTCTGTATGCGCCTACTGACCGTAGGAGCATATTTTGCTGCACTCTTCTTACGGCCACGGCAGGCATGACCCTCGTGAGCCTGTGTGCCCAAACCGGTGATCCGTAGCCTACTATGGATGTGAGGATACTGTTGTGATACAGTTTAATGAGATCAGGTGGAAGGTGAAATCTTTTGTGCCCTATTCCAATTAAGTTGTGTAGTACTATGAGTGATCGTTGTGTTACTGTGTCTATATGCGATGCATAGTTCCACTTCTCGTCGATGATGACACCAAGGTACCGAGCTTCTCTGCGTCTGAGGATTGGTTGGCCATTTATTCTGACAGTAGGGTTTCTTATGAGTTGGCCCTTAAGCAGCAAGTAGGTTGACTTGTTAGGTGCTATCGACATCTTTGTTTTATGACACCATGTGGTCAGTATTGTGATAGCTCTTTCTACCTTTGGCTCCAATTCTTCGCGGCTATGGCCGCCGACCAGCAGGAGGAGGTCATCTGCGTAGGCTATGACCTCTAGCACATCTTCACTACTCTTTAGCTCTTCCAAGAGTGGTTCCATATTTATGTCCCAAAAGAGTGGCCCCAGGACAGATCCCTGAGGACACCCCTTGGTGATTTTCTTACTGACTCTTCCACTAGGGGCCGATAGCCAGACCTCCCTGTCTTCACAATAGCTCCTCAGACAGCCGTATAGCGGCCCTGGGCATTCTTTCTCCCGCAAGCAGGAGAAGAGCGAAGGCCACCACAGGTTGTCAAAGGCGCCACTGATGTCCACCATGATGCCAACTATGTACTTGTGCGGGGCAGAGTCACAGACATCCGCAGCCAGGGCGATTACGTCGGACGCAGACCGTCCCGTCCGAAAACCGAACTGTCTGTCACTCATCCCGCACAGGACCCGGTGTGCAGCCAGCCTGTCTGCCAGCAACCTCTCAAAGAGCTTGCCTAACAAGTTTAGTAGACATATAGGTCTGTATGACTTGGCTTCTTTGGGGTCCTTATCTGGACCTTTTTTAATGATGACGACGTTCGCCTTTTTCCATGTTGAGGGAAATATCTGAAGCCGTAGACATTCATTGTACAGCTGAGTGAGAGGTGCTACCAGCTGGGGGGCGAGGTGCTGTATCACCTCCGCAATAATGCCGTCTGGGCCGGGAGCCTTGCCTTTTTTGAGATCCTTTATTTGAGAGCTTACCTCTTCTTCGGAGAAGGGGTAGACCACACGATTGTTTACGTAGACCCGCTGGTTCTCTTGTCTTATTCTTTGCTGTTCTTCCGAATCATCTTCCCTTCTATCGTCAGGTAACAGGGCACGGAGTAGGGCCTCCGCAGTTTCCTGCCAGGTCTCCGTCATCCGGTTCCCATCCCTGACGGTAGATAACACCATAGGTGATTTTATTTTTTCTCTGACTATTTTGTAGGGAAGTCCCCAGGGGTCCGTAGCCAATTGGCTATGCACGTATTTCTCCCAGCTTCTCATTCTGACAGCCTTGAGTTCCTGTTGGAACTGTTCTTTTGCTTCTCTGTATATCTGCTGCCAGTGCTGCTTTTCATGCCAGACGACACATCGCTGGTAATACCTCCTCGCCCTCCGTACTGCCTGGCGCATTTGCCCCAGTTCGGCTGACCATGGTGAAGGGGAGGCCGCGACGGCTCTCCTCCTGGTTGGTACAGCTGCCTTTACTGCCCTGATTATCGCGTCTGTTAGATCTTTGATATATTCTTCCACGTTGACATCACCCTCCAGCAACGCAGGAATGTCACACTCCCTCGCCAGGCGGTCCCAGTCAGTTTTGTTGTAGTTGAACTGCGTCTCCCACCCCATGTCCCAGTGGCACTCGCTGTCTCCTATGATGAATGTTGTCATGTTGTGGTCACTGGTAGTGATCTGATCCCACACTGTCCAATTTGATAATTTCGTTGCAAGGTTTGGTGTTACCAAAGTTACATCAATGTTTGTGCCATGTCCCCCCCCTCCGGTATAGGTGGGAGGGTTTCCTTGTTTGTTTGCGACTATGAATTGTAATGACATGATTGTGTCGACAGCTTTTTCTCCTCTTTCATCCTGAGTGCCACTGAACCACAGGGGGGATTTTGCATTAATGTCCGCAGTCACGAGAATTTTTTGTCCCCGCAATTAAGACTAGCTTATCTAGAAATTCATCAATTTGTCTTCCGTACTGGAAGTACATGTTGACTAAGTATAATAATCCTGTGGGTGAGTGAAGCTCCACGACGTTGCAGTGTTCATCTGAAAATTGTGCTAATGTGGTGGCTCTTAATGCTTTGTTTATTATTATAACTGCGGCTTTTGGTTCTGCTCCACTGTAAATTTGCTGCCAAT
This sequence comes from Schistocerca nitens, assembly GCF_023898315.1. Taxonomy (NCBI): domain Eukaryota; kingdom Metazoa; phylum Arthropoda; class Insecta; order Orthoptera; family Acrididae; genus Schistocerca; species Schistocerca nitens. Next base: position 133,203,343 of record NC_064623.1, read on the forward strand.
TGACTGCGGTGAATGGGATCCGGCCAGCCAGGGAGTACGGCTCTTGTATGCAGAGTACGTCTAGACTCTTCTCCTCCACCACCCTTCGGAGTTCCTGCAGGACCAGTCTACTATTATGAGTGTTTATCTGTCCGACTCTTAATTGGCTCACGTGGATAATATGTATGTATGTGAGATTCTGGCCAGTTTTTGCGCCAGTCGTGAGCTATTCTGCCGTTTGTGATGACAGATTGGTTGTACAACTCATTAAGGTCAAATTTTTCGTTTCGCCTTTCAAACACTTTCTTGACCAGGTCTCGCAGGGCTCCGAAATCTGTGGGGAGATTCATTGTCTTGAGCTGTATTCTGTCTACAGCCTCCATCACTGGAAAGGTAATGTCTCTACCGTATTCGTGGCCGACACGCACCACATGCCTCAAGGCTGTTGTGAGGGTGGCTGGCTCTTCCAGCCTAGACAGCTGCAAGGCGTGCTCCAGGTTGGGGTAAATCCTGGCAGGATCTATTCCCGGCTCTCTTTCAGTGTGTGGGCTTGTTGGTGTACCACTATTTATCGGTATACTTGTGCTACTTACTTTGTTTACTTGCACTAACTCTTCCTGCATTTGTGACCTCCCTACCACAGGATGCCCAAGTGGTCGTTCTTGATCTTTAGGCGACCTTTGTCCCCGATTCGAAGGGGAGGGTGCATCATTCTCGTCATAGGGATCTGTTTGAATTGAAACATCTTTCATGATGATGAGATGTTGTGGCCTGGTAATCTTTTGTATAAATTCTCTGAACTTATTGGCCCTTATTGCATCCCTCAGCCTTTTGCTTGGAGACTTTCTTTTGGGCTTCTTGTTTCCATTTAGGGAGTGAGCCATAGTCAATTCGAGCTATCAGTCTCTGCTCGAGCATCCTGTAGGTAGGGCAGTTTCTGCCAGTGGTATTGCATGATTTTTTCCCTCTCTTTGTGCAGGGTATACAGATCCCGGCTTTATTACAATTTTTTCTCGTGTGATCTTCGGCCCCACACCTGGAGCAGGCCGGCTTTCTTTCACAGTGTTTGTGTATGTGGTCAAGATCGCCACAGTTGTGGCATCTGGGAACTACAAGGTAGCCCCATACGTTTATTGCATGGAAACCTATATAGATTCTCCCCATAGTGGTGATTTTGCGCCACATCTTTCCAGAGACCTCGGCGACGTGATGTACAACGTCACGATCCCGATGCCCTGTTTTGAAGCGTAATTTGAAGTCTTGTCTGAATGTCTCCCATTCCATGTCATCGAAATTCTGATTATATATTGTTTCATAAATATCTGATTCCGTTAGAGCCACTGGTACATCATAGAGGATTACCAGTGGATTTCTCTTTTTTGGTGGTTCGCACTTGACTGCTGTGTTCAGTTTGGTGTTTTTTAGGATTTTATCTCTGTCTGCTTCCGTTGCTACATCAACAACTACAACATTTTTTGTTGCCTTAACTTTATTTATTTTTATTTTGTCTTTGGCAGGGTCTATTATTGTAGTAAAAATCTCTTGTACATTTTTAACTGTTTGTCCAGGCAGGGGTCTTAGAAAGACCGCCGTGTCCGGCCTTTTTGTGACCTTTGCTATTGTTTCTTTGGTGGTTTGAGTTTTTGTGGCTGCTTATGCAGCCACTGCTGCCCATGTTTTGGTTGGTTGCTGTCTGAGTCTATTATTTTCTTTTTCTAACTCTTCGAGTCTCCCCTCAAGCTTTGCATTTGCAATGGCCCAAGCGGCGAGCTCGTTTTTAATTGCCAGGACAGCAGCCTGGCTGATTTTACCATTTTTAACACTTGAATCTAAAATCTGGTTAATTTTAGTGTGTCTCTCAAGTGTGGTTTGCACATTCTGTTCCACTTCCTCCTGTGAGGCAGGAACAGTCGCTATCGACGCCCTCGAGGTCGCACTAGAGTCACTCGTCTCAGATTCAGCCATGATTGACGAGTGAAAGAAAAAAGGTGGGAGCCCATCTCTTGCCCCGGACCGGCTCCTCTGGCATGGGGGGGGACTTCTGCAGCTCGCCCACCAACCTCGCCCCTTGGTCAAGGGCACTCTGGAGCTGCTGGGTTTAGTGCGCCGTTGCCAGCGCCCTGGTCCCCGTCGAAGGCCTCGTCGCCGACGATTTCACACGACGCTCCTCGGCAACTGCACCCCGCACTCCGGAGAGGCGGATGCACCCCTCGCCCTTCGCCGCCTACTTGCCCGAGTTTCCACCAGAAGGCCGAGGACCCACTCCTACTCAGGTGGTGGGTCGGTCCCCCAGTCGTTCAGCGGTCTGGGCCCATCTAACCTAGCCCAGGCGATGTCACCACCTCCTGGGTTTGGCAGAACACGCCCCGGTTACCCAGGGGCGCGGCGAAGCACCCTTGCCGACTCGCGCCGTGATCCCACGCCGACAAACGAGGTCACCGGCATGCAGAGCACCTGCTGGTTTGTGCCCTGCGAACAGAAAGGGACTGGTGTTCGGTCCCTCGACACAGCTCCCCCTGTGCCACGCACCCTTTGCTTTCGCATCGGGTTGGGTCGCAGCTCTCCCTTTTGTCGCAAGGCAGAATGCCAAGCTTAACATCTGGCACCACGAGAAGGCGGAAAGAGCCACTTGGGAAGGAGAGGCTATGAGAGACGCATCACTTCCCCTGTGAGGACTGCCACGGCACACCCGACTGCAAAGCGATACGCCCCAGTGCGAGCTTCCGTGCCTTACGGCGCGCCGGCAACGGGCGGGCCCGCGCCGAAACGCGCCGTCAAGCGACTGACCTCACGCCAGACAAATAGTTTCATAGAGTCCTCCGGCCGACACTGAGGGCGTCGCTGTCGTACATGTACGGCGCGGGCGGGTGTAACGAGGCGCGGCACAATTCCCGCCGTTGAGACACGGTCGCCGGGAAGAGCGGCGTTCAAAACTTGATACAAATAGTTTTTTTTTTCTTACATTTTAACCCACCACCTAATACGTTAGTGGGTCTTAAATCTACATTACAATTTTTATTGGATATTAGCAGCATTTTTACTTTTATTCTAGTGTTAGTGAACTTACTTGCTACAGGAAATAAGAGTTAGTTTCTTGTTGGGTAAGATCTAATTCTACACTTTGCTAACTAAACTAGGGGCTACTTCCTGCAGCGTTACAGGCGTGCCAGATGTTTGTATAAACCTACTGTGTGGCCGTGCCCACTGAGCTAATCCCAGTGAGTATGCCCCTGGCACTGGGCTGGCCTTATGAAGATCGCTGCAGGTTCTGTTGAGATTTTCTATCTACTATCTACTTAAGGTTAAACTATTAGTAGGTCATAATCGGTGCGCAATTGTCAATTCCAGGTGTTGGCGCTCCCTCCCCCTGCTCCAGAGCGTGGCGGATTCCTACCGTCATGGCGATTGGCCAGTCCACGCCCCGGCGGAATGGGATGGGTCGCCTTCAATCATGTCATGTCCGGTTGTTCATATATTTTCCCTTAGATATTCTCGCAGGACCTTTGCTGATACCTCGCTGGCAAGGCGGTTTACTATGTTAAATGTGGTGGGATCTCTGATTAATTGATATGTGTTGTTGTGAGGCAGCTGGTTTCTTAGGTCACTGGCTACATCATCGAAGATGGGGCACTCATAGATCACGTGGTCCGGAGTACCCCATTCAGCTCCGCAGTCACACGAGGGGGTAGCCCTTTTCCCGAATCGGCAAAGATATGCCGGATACGGTCCATGTCCTGTGAGGAAGTGCAACAGTCCCTTACTTGGCTGGAAATGCGAGAGTTGGAGACGTTCTTTGATATTTGGGAGCAGCTGGTAAGTCCTTCGGCCTGTTGTGTCAGCATCCCAGAGTTCTTGCCATAACTCTTCTCGTCTCCTCTTGATTGAAAACTTGTCCCCCACCCGCACTCCCAAGATACTTTCAGTCTTTTCTATATCTCCCCTTTTCACCCAGTACCAGGCTGCCTGTTCCCGGATTTTGATGTCTAGGGGACACACCCCCATAAGTATTAATAGTGCCCCTCCTGGAGATGTTCTGTACGCTCCAATGGAGCGCAGAAGCATGTTGCGTTGCACCCTCCTCACATACATAGCGGGCACGACCCTCGTGAGCCTGTGTGCCCACACTCCGGATCCGTAACCCATGATAGAAACAAGAATGGTATTGTGGTATAACTTAATGAGTCCTGGTGGAAGATGAAATCTACTGTGTCCTATTGTGATTAAGTTGTTTAGAGCTTCTAATGATTTTTGTGTAGCTGTTTCTATATGTTTGGCGAAATTCCACCTTTCATCTATTATTACCCCTAAATACCGGGCCTCACGGCGCCGAATCACTGGTGAGCCCTCTATTATTACTGTTGGATTTCTGGCCAATTGGCCTTTCAGTAATAGGTACGTAGACTTGTTTGGCGCAATGGTCATTTTCGTGTTCTGGCACCACTGTGTGAGAATTGATAATGTCCTATTAATTTTTGGTTTGAGGTCTTCGCGACTTCGGCCGCCAACCAGCAGAAGGAGGTCGTCAGCGTAAGCTATCGCCTCTAGCACGTCCACACTATTTTCCAAGCTCTCCAGGAGAGGCTCCATATTTATGTCCCAAAAGAGTGGCCCCAGGACAGAGCCCTGTGGACACCCCTTCGTGATCTTCTTGCCTATTCGCTCGCTAGGGGACGATAGCCAGACCTCTCTTTCCATACAATAGCTCCTGAGACAGCCGTATAGCGGCCCTGGACACTCCTTCTCCCGCAGGCAGGAGAAGAGCGAAGGCCACCACAGGTTGTCAAAGGCGCCACTGATATCCACCATGATGCCAACTATGTACTTGTGCGGAGACGACCCACAGACCTCGGATGCGAGGGCAATTGCGTCACACGCAGATCGCCCCTGCCGAAAACCGAATTGTCTGTCACTCATCCCGCACAGCACTCGGTGTGCTGTCAGTCTGTCAGCCAGTAACCTCTCCAGCAGTTTGCCCAACAGGTCCAACAGACAGATGGGTCTGTAAGATTTTGCTTCTTTAGGGTCTTTATCTTGCCCCTTTTTGATGATTACAACGTTGGCCTGTTTCCAAATTTTAGGGATGGCCTGTTTCCAAATTTTAGGGAATGTTCTGAGGCGCAGGGCCTCGTTGTAAATTCTTGCTAAAGGTGTCACTAGTTGAGGAGCGAGGTACTGCACCACCTCCGCGATGATGCCGTCTGGTCCTGGGGCCTTTCCTTTCTTTAGCGATTTAATGTGGGCTGCAACTTCCTCTTCAGAGAAAGGGTACACCATGATGTTATTCTCGTAGTCTGCCTGCAGAGCTTGCCTAATTAGGCATTGTTCTTCTGTGTCCTCTTCCTCTTTATCGTCAGGGAGGAGTTGGTGGAGAAGGACCTCAGCAGTTTCCTGCCAAGACCCAGTCATCCGGTTTCCATCCCTGATTGTGGAGAGCACCATTGGCGACCTGATTTTTTCCCTTACTATTTTGTAAGGAGTTCCCCAGGGATCCATAGCCAATTGGCTGTGCACATATTTTTCCCAGCTTTCCAGCCTGACTGTTCGCAGTTCTTTCTGAAACTGCTCTTTGGCTTCCCTGTATGTTTGCAGCCATCTTTGTTTTTCTTCCCAGACGACACTTCGCTGGTAATACCTCCTCGCCCTCCTGACAGACTGACGCATCTGCCCTAGTTCCGCAGACCATGGTGATGGAGAAGCCGCAACGGCTCTCCTCCTGGTTGGTACAGCAGCCTTTACCGCCCTGGTAAGAGCGCCCACCAGATCTTCGGCATGTTTGTTGATGTCATCGTCATCTTCCGGCCATGTCGGAGGGTCAAACTCTCTTGCGAGGTGCTCCCAATTGGTCTTGTTATAGTTTAGTTGTACTTCCCACCCTATGTCCCAGTGGCACTCCTGATCTGTAATTGTGAATGTGATCAGGTTGTGATCGCTGGTAGTGTCTCCATCAGTAACAGTCCAGTTTTGTATATTGGCAGCGATGTTGGCTGTCATCATCGTAATGTCAATATTGGTTCCATTCCCTCCCCCTCCTGTGTAGGTGGGGGGGTTTCCAGGTCTGTTGGCAATGAGGAGTTGTAGAGACATAATGGTCTCTTCCAGCTTGCTTCCCCTTTCATCTCGAGTGCCACTGTGCCACAGGGGGGATTTGGCGTTCACGTCCGCCACCACAACTGCCTTTCTGCCCCTTAGCACCGTTGCCACCTGCGTAAGTTGGTCAAGGTACAGGTCAATGTCTGTACCGTACTGGAAGTACATATTTATTAAATATATGACGCCAATTGGTGACTGCAGTTCAGTGACATTGCAGTGGTCGTCCGAGAGGTGTGAGAGCACTGTTGCCCGCAGTGCCTTGTTGGTTATTATGATGGTGGCTTTCGGGTCGTCTCCAAAGCTTACTACTTGCCAGCTCATGGCAGCGTAGGCTATGTTCCCCGCAAGAGAGTACGGCTCCTGCAAACAGAGCACATCAAGGCTCTTCTCCTCCTCCACTCTCCGAAGTTCCTGCATGACCAGCCTACTATTGTGTGCGTTTAGCTGTCCTATCTGTATTTCAGTAGCTATGGGAAATATGTGTGCATGTGTGATTCTGGGAAGGTTTTCGTCCAGTCGTATGCTATTCTCCCATTGGATAGGACAGACTGATTATATATTTCCTCTAAGTTAAAGGTTTCGTTCCTTCTCTCAAACACCTTTCTTACTAGGTCACGCAGGTCGCCGAAGTCGGTGGGGAGATTCATTGTCTTTAGTTGTACCCTGTCTACAGCCTCCATGGCCGAGAAGGTGATCTTGCGCCCGTACCTATGTCCTACCCGCACTAGATGTCGCAGTGCGGTGGTTAGGACAGCCGGCTCCTCCAGGCGGGATAATTGTAGGGAATGTTCGAGATTGGGATATATTCTGATCGGATCAACCACTGTTCTCACAGCTGTTGGTTGTCTCGATTCAGTACTCACATTGGTGCTATTTATTTGTGTGTTTGTGCTAGTAACTGTATTGACCTGCACCGGCAATTCCAGCACAGGACTCCCTTGAACGAATGCCGGTCGGCCCACCGCTACAGGACGCCTGTCTCGAGTTGCCTGATTTCCTGGCGTTCGCGATCCCCAGCAGTAGGGAGAGGGGGCTGCCACTTGTTCTTGTGGGTCCGTTTGGACGCACGCATCCTTCATTTTCTTTCTACCATCACTTCCTTCTGCAAGTGTTGCAAGGAATTGTTTGAACTGGGCTGCTCTTGCCGCGTCCCTTCTCCTCTTGCATGGGGATTTTCTTTTAGGCATCCTGGGTGCCGTACTTGACTCAGCCATAGTCAATTCTTGATATTAGCCTCTGCTCAAGCATCCTGTACGTTGGGCAGTTGCGACCGGAGGCATTACAAGTCTTTTTGCCTCTCTTTGTGCATGGGATACAAATTGCCGAATTTTTGCAGTTTTTTCTGATACGATTTTCTTCTCCGCACCTGGAGCAAGCCGACTTCCTCTCACAATATTTGTGTACGTGATCAAGATCGCCGCAATTATGGCAGCGAGGTACCACCAAGAAGTCCCGCACATTGATGGCGTGGAAGCCAATGTAGATCTTACCCATTGAGGTTAGTTTTTTCCACATCTGGCCAGAGACTTCTGCTACGTGATGGACAACGTCTTTGTCTCTTGGCCCTGTTTTGAATTTAAGTTTAAATTCATTTTTAAAGTCATCAGCACTTGTATCATCAAAATTTTGATTTCTAATTGTTTCTTGGAGTTCATTGTTATCAAATGTGACTGGTATGTCATACATAATTACAAGCGGATTTCTCTTTTTTGGGGGTTCACATTTAACGGCTTTACATAGTTTTTCATTGTTAATTATTTTGTCCCGGTCATCTATTGTTGCCACATCGACTATCACTACGTTCTTTGTGGCTTTTACTTTGTTAACTTTGATTTTATCCTTTACAGGATTAATCATTGTTGTGAATATTTCCTGAACTTTTTTTGTGTCTTGACCAGGTAATGGTCTCAAAAAGACAGCAGTGTCTGGTCTTTGTGACACTTTTACAATGGTGTCTCTTGTAGTTTGGCTCTTAGGTGTTGTTTGAGCGACTACATTGGCCCATGATTTTGTTGGCTGCTTGCGCAGCCTTTCATTCTCTTTCTGCAATTCTTCAACCCGCCCCTCGAGCTTCGCGTGAGCAATAGCCCAGGAGGCGAGTTCATTTTTTAACGTCAAGATCGCAGCCTGGCTTATCTTGCCGTTTTTCACATTGGCTTCCAGGTATTGTGTAATCCTGGCATGCCTCTCACTAATACTTTCCTCAGTCTGCCCCGTGCCCCCTGATGGGGAGGGAACAGTAAGCAAAGAAGCCCTCGAAGGCGCACATGAATCGCTTGTCTCTATCTAGCCATATTGTCGACAAGCGAAAAGGAATGGGAGCCCGTCTCTTGCCCCGGACCGGCTACTCTGGCATGGGGGGCGTAGGGAGGGACTGCTCGCCCACCGGCCTCGCCCCAAGGCCAAGGGCACTCTGGAGCTGCTGGGTTCAACGCGCCGTCGCCAGCGCACTGGTCCCCATCGATGGCCCCGTCGTCGACGATTTCACACGAAGCTCCTCGGCAACTGCACCCCGCACTCCGGAGAGGCGGATGCACCCCTCGCCCTTCGCCGCCTACTTGCCCGAGCTTCCACCAGAAGGCCGAGGACCCACTCCTACTCAGGTGGTGGGTCAGTCCCCCAGTCGTTCAGCGGTCTGGGCCCATCTAACCTAGCCCAGGCGATGTCACCACCTCCTGGGTTTGGCAGAACACGCCCCGGTTACCCAGGGGCGCGGCGAAGCACCCTTGCCGATTCGCGCCGTGATCCCACGCCGACAAACGAGGTCGCCGGCATGCAGAGCACCTGCTGGTCTGTGCCCTGCGAACAGAAAGGGACTGGTGTTCGGTCCCTCGACACAGCTCCCCCTGTGCCACGCACCCTTCGCTTTCGCATCGGGTTGGGTCGCAGCTCTCCCTTTTGTCGCAAGGCAAAATGCCAAGCTTAACGTCTGGCACCACGGGAAGGCGGAAAGAGCTACTTGGGAAGGAGAGGCTATAAGAGACGCATCACTTCCCCTGTGAGGACTGCCGCGGCACACCCGACTGGAAAGCGATACGCTCCAGTGCGAGCCTCCGTGCCTTACGGCGCGCCGGCAACGGGCGGCACGCGCCGAAACCCGCCGTCGAGCGACTGACCTCACGCCAGACTGATACAAATAGTTTCATAGAGTCCGCCGGCCGACACTGAGGGCGTCGCTGTCGTACATGTACGGCGCGGGCGGGTGTAACGAGGAGCGGCAATATTCCCGCCGTTGAGACACGGTCGCCGGGAAGAGCGGCGTTCAAAACTTGATACAAATAGTTTCATAGAGTCCGCCGGCCTGCAGTGAGGGCGTCGCTGTCGTACATGTACGGCGCGGGCGGGTGTAACGAGGCGCGGCACAATTCCCGCCGTTGAGACACGGTCGCCGGGAAGAGCGGCGTTCAAAACTTGATACAAATAGTTTCATAGAGTCCGCCGGCCTGCAGTGAGGGCGTCGCTGTCGTACATGTACGGCGCGGGCGGGTGTAACGAGGCGCGGCACAATTCCCGCCGTTGAGACACGGTCGCCGGGAAGAGCGGCGTTCAAAACTTGATACAAATAGTTTCATAGAGTCCGCCGGCCTGCAGTGAGGGCGTCGCTGTCGTACATGTACGGCGCGGGCGGGTGTAACGAGGGGCGGCACAATTCCCGCCGTTGAGACACGGTCGCCGGGAAGAGCGGCGTTCAAAACTTGATACAAATAGTTTCATAGAGTCCGCCGGCCTGCAGTGAGGGCGTCGCTGTCGTACATGTAAGGCGCGGGTGGGTGTAACGAGGCGCGGCACAATTCCCGCCGTTGAGACACGGTCGCCGGGAAGAGCGGCGTTCAAAACTTGATACAAATAGTTTCATAGAGTCCGCCGGCCTGCAGTGAGGGCGTCGCTGTCGTACATGTACGGCGCAGGCGGGTGTAACGAGGGGCGGCACAATTCCCGCCGTTGAGACACGGTCGCCGGGAAGAGCGGCGTTCAAAACTTGATACAAATAGTTTCATAGAGTCCGCCGGCCTGCAGTGAGGGCGTCGCTGTCGTACATGTAAGGCGCGGGCGGGTGTAACGAGGCGCGGCACAATTCCCGCCGTTGAGACACGGTCGCCGGGAAGAGCGGCGTTCAAAACTTGATACAAATAGTTTCATAGAGTCCGCCGGCCTGCAGTGAGGGCGTCGCTGTCGTACATGTACGGCGCGGGCGGGTGTAACGAGGCGCGGCACAATTCCCGCCGTTGAGACACGGTCGCCGGGAAGAGCGGCGTTCAAAACTTGATACAAATAGTTTCATAGAGTCCGCCGGCCTGCAGTGAGGGCGTCGCTGTCGTACATGTACGGCGCGGGCGGGTGTAACGAGGGGCGGCACAATTCCCGCCGTTGAGACACGGTCGCCGGGAAGAGCGGCGTTCAAAACTTGATACAAATAGTTTCATAGAGTCCGCCGGCCTGCAGTGAGGGCGTCGCTGTCGTACATGTACGGCGCAGGCGGGTGTAACGAGGCGCGGCACAATTCCCGCCGTTGAGACACGGTCGCCGGGAAGAGCGGCGTTCAAAACTTGATACAAATAGTTTCATAGAGTCCGCCGGCCTGCAGTGAGGGCGTCGCTGTCGTACATGTACGGCGCGGGCGGGTGTAACGAGGGGCGGCACAATTCCCGCCGTTGAGACACGGTCGCCGGGAAGAGCGGCGTTCAAAACTTGATACAAATAGTTTCATAGAGTCCGCCGGCCTGCAGTGAGGGCGTCGCTGTCGTACATGTAAGGCGCGGGTGGGTGTAACGAGGCGCGGCACAATTCCCGCCGTTGAGACACGGTCGCCGGGAAGAGCGGCGTTCAAAACTTGATACAAATAGTTTCATAGAGTCCGCCGGCCTGCAGTGAGGGCGTCGCTGTCGTACATGTACGGCGCGGGCGGGTGTAAAGAGGCGCGGCACAATTCCCGCCGTTGAGACACGGTCGCCGGGAAGAGCGGCGTTCAAAACTTGATACAAATAGTTTCATAGAGTCCGCCGGCCTGCAGTGAGGGCGTCGCTGTCGTACATGTACGGCGCGGGCGGGTGTAACGAGGCGCGGCACAATTCCCGCCGTTGAGACACGGTCGCCGGGAAGAGCGGCGTTCAAAACTTGATACAAATAGTTTCATAGAGTCCGCCGGCCTGCAGTGAGGGCGTCGCTGTCGTACATGTAAGGCGCGGGCGGGTGTAACGAGGCGCGGCACAATTCCCGCCGTTGAGACACGGTCGCCGGGAAGAGCGGCGTTCAAAACTTGATACAAATAGTTTCATAGAGTCCGCCGGCCTGCAGTGAGGGCGTCGCTGTCGTACATGTACGGCGCGGGCGGGTGTAACGAGGCGCGGCACAATTCCCGCCGTTGAGATACGGTCGCCGGGAAGAGCGGCGTTCAAAACTTGATACAAATAGTTTCATAGAGTCCGCCGGCCTGCAGTGAGGGCGTCGCTGTCGTACATGTAAGGCGCGGGCGGGTGTAACGAGGCGCGGCACAATTCCCGCCGTTGAGACACGGTCGCCGGGAAGAGCGGCGTTCAAAACTTGATACAAATAGTTTCATAGAGTCCGCCGGCCTGCAGTGAGGGCGTCGCTGTCGTACATGTACGGCGCGGGCGGGTGTAACGAGGCGCGGCACAATTCCCGCCGTTGAGACACGGTCGCCGGGAAGAGCGGCGTTCAAAACTTGATACAAATAGTTTCATAGAGTCCGCCGGCCTGCAGTGAGGGCGTCGCTGTCGTACATGTACGGCGCGGGCGGGTGTAACGAGGCGCGGCACAATTCCCGCCGTTGAGACACGGTCGCCGGGAAGAGCGGCGTTCAAAACTTGATACAAATAGTTTCATAGAGTCCGCCGGCCTGCAGTGAGGGCGTCGCTGTCGTACATGTACGGCGCGGGCGGGTGTAACGAGGCGCGGCACAATTCCCGCCGTTGAGACACGGTCGCCGGGAAGATCGGCGTTCAAAACTTTATACAAATAGTTTCATAGAGTCCGCCGGCCTGCAGTGAGGGCGTCGCTGTCGTACATGTACGGCGCGGGCGGGTGTAACGAGGCGCGGCACAATTCCCGCCGTTGAGACACGGTCGCCGGGAAGAGCGGCGTTCAAAACTTGATACAAATAGTTTCATAGAGTCCGCCGGCCTGCAGTGAGGGCGTCGCTGTCGTACATGTACGGCGCGGGCGGGTGTAACGAGGCGCGGCACAATTCCCGCCGTTGAGACACGGTCGCCGGGAAGAGCGGCATTCAAAACTTGATACAAATAGTTTCATAGAGTCCGCCGGCCTGCAGTGAGGGTGTCGCTGTCGTACATGTAAGGCGCGGGCGGGTGTAACGAGGCGCGGCACAATTCCCGCCGTTGAGACACGGTCGCCGGGAAGAGCGGCGTTCAAAACTTGATACAAATAGTTTCATAGAGTCCGTCGGCCTGCAGTGAGGGGGTCGCTGTCGTACATGTAAGGCGCGGGCGGGTGTAACGAGGCGCGGCACAATTCCCGCCGTTGAGACACGGTCGCCGGGAAGAGCGGCGTTCAAAACTTGATACAAATAGTTTCATAGAGTCCGTCGGCCTGCAGTGAGGGGGTCGCTGTCGTACATGTACGGCGCGGGCGGGTGTAACGAGGCGCGGCACAATTCCCGCCGTTGAGACACGGTCGCCGGGAAGAGCGGCGTTCAAAACTTGATACAAATAGTTTCATAGAGTCCGTCGGCCTGCAGTGAGGGGGTCGCTGTCGTACATGTAAGGCGCGGGCGGGTGTAACGAGGCGCGGCACAATTCCCGCCGTTGAGACACGGTCGCCGGGAAGAGCGAAGTTCAAAACTTGATACAAATAGTTTCATAGAGTCCGTCGGCCTGCAGTGAGGGGGTCGCTGTCGTACATGTAAGGCGCAGGCGGGTGTAACGAGGCGCGGCACAATTCCCGCCGTTGAGACACGGTCGCCGGGAAGAGCGGCGTTCAAAACTTGATACAAATAGTTTCATAGAGTCCGCCGGCCTGCAGTGAGGGCGTCGCTGTCGTACATGTACGGCGCGGGCGGGTGTAACGAGGCGCGGCACAATTCCCGCCGTTGAGACACGGTCGCCGGGAAGAGCGGCGTTCAAAACTTGATACAAATAGTTTCATAGAGTCCGCCGGCCTGCAGTGAGGGCGTCGCTGTCGTACATGTACGGCGCGGGCGGGTGTAACGAGGCGCGGCACAATTCCCGCCGTTGAGACACGGTCGCCGGGAAGAGCGGCGTTCAAAACTTGATACAAATTGTTTCATAGAGTCCGCCGGCCTGCAGTGAGGGCGTCGCTGTCGTACATGTACGGCGCGGGCGGGTGTAACGAGGCGCGGCACAATTCCCGCCGTTGAGACACGGTCGCCGGGAAGAGCGGCGTTCAAAACTTGATACAAATAGTTTCATAGAGTCCGCCGGCCTGCAGTGAGGGCGTCGCTGTCGTACATGTACGGCGCGGGCGGGTGTAACGAGGCGCGGCACAATTCCCGCCGTTGAGACACGGTCGCCGGGAAGAGCGGCGTTCAAAACTTGATACAAATAGTTTCATAGAGTCCGCCGGCCTGCAGTGAGGGCGTCGCTGTCGTACATGTACGGCGCGGGCGGGTGTAACGAGGCGCGGCACAATTCCCGCCGTTGAGACACGGTCGCCGGGAAGAGCGGCGTTCAAAACTTGATACAAATAGTTTCATAGAGTCCGCCGGCCTGCAGTGAGGGCGTCGCTGTCGTACATGTACGGCGCGGGCGGGTGTAACGAGGCGCGGCACAATTCCCGCCGTTGAGACACGGTCGCCGGGAAGAGCGGCGTTCAAAACTTGATACAAATAGTTTCATAGAGTCCGCCGGCCTGCAGTGAGGGCGTCGCTGTCGTACATGTACGGCGCGGGCGGGTGTAACGAGGCGCGGCACAATTCCCGCCGTTGAGACACGGTCGCCGGGAAGATCGGCGTTCAAAACTTTATACAAATAGTTTCATAGAGTCCGCCGGCCTGCAGTGAGGGCGTCGCTGTCGTACATGTACGGCGCGGGCGGGTGTAACGAGGCGCGGCACAATTCCCGCCGTTGAGACACGGTCGCCGGGAAGAGCGGCGTTCAAAACTTGATACAAATAGTTTCATAGAGTCCGCCGGCCTGCAGTGAGGGCGTCGCTGTCGTACATGTACGGCGCGGGCGGGTGTAACGAGGCGCGGCACAATTCCCGCCGTTGAGACACGGTCGCCGGGAAGAGCGGCATTCAAAACTTGATACAAATAGTTTCATAGAGTCCGCCGGCCTGCAGTGAGGGTGTCGCTGTCGTACATGTAAGGCGCGGGCGGGTGTAACGAGGCGCGGCACAATTCCCGCCGTTGAGACACGGTCGCCGGGAAGAGCGGCGTTCAAAACTTGATACAAATAGTTTCATAGAGTCCGTCGGCCTGCAGTGAGGGGGTCGCTGTCGTACATGTAAGGCGCGGGCGGGTGTAACGAGGCGCGGCACAATTCCCGCCGTTGAGACACGGTCGCCGGGAAGAGCGGCGTTCAAAACTTGATACAAATAGTTTCATAGAGTCCGTCGGCCTGCAGTGAGGGGGTCGCTGTCGTACATGTACGGCGCGGGCGGGTGTAACGAGGCGCGGCACAATTCCCGCCGTTGAGACACGGTCGCCGGGAAGAGCGGCGTTCAAAACTTGATACAAATAGTTTCATAGAGTCCGTCGGCCTGCAGTGAGGGGGTCGCTGTCGTACATGTAAGGCGCGGGCGGGTGTAACGAGGCGCGGCACAATTCCCGCCGTTGAGACACGGTCGCCGGGAAGAGCGAAGTTCAAAACTTGATACAAATAGTTTCATAGAGTCCGTCGGCCTGCAGTGAGGGGGTCGCTGTCGTACATGTAAGGCGCAGGCGGGTGTAACGAGGCGCGGCACAATTCCCGCCGTTGAGACACGGTCGCCGGGAAGAGCGGCGTTCAAAACTTGATACAAATAGTTTCATAGAGTCCGCCGGCCTGCAGTGAGGGCGTCGCTGTCGTACATGTACGGCGCGGGCGGGTGTAACGAGGCGCGGCACAATTCCCGCCGTTGAGACACGGTCGCCGGGAAGAGCGGCGTTCAAAACTTGATACAAATAGTTTCATAGAGTCCGCCGGCCTGCAGTGAGGGCGTCGCTGTCGTACATGTACGGCGCGGGCGGGTGTAACGAGGCGCGGCACAATTCCCGCCGTTGAGACACGGTCGCCGGGAAGAGCGGCGTTCAAAACTTGATACAAATTGTTTCATAGAGTCCGCCGGCCTGCAGTGAGGGCGTCGCTGTCGTACATGTACGGCGCGGGCGGGTGTAACGAGGCGCGGCACAATTCCCGCCGTTGAGACACGGTCGCCGGGAAGAGCGGCGTTCAAAACTTGATACAAATAGTTTCATAGAGTCCGCCGGCCTGCAGTGAGGGCGTCGCTGTCGTACATGTACGGCGCGGGCGGGTGTAACGAGGCGCGGCACAATTCCCGCCGTTGAGACACGGTCGCCGGGAAGAGCGGCGTTCAAAACTTGATACAAATAGTTTCATAGAGTCCGTCGGCCTGCAGTGAGGGGGTCGCTGTCGTACATGTACGGCGCGGGCGGGTGTAACGAGGCGCGGCACAATTCCCGCCGTTGAGACACGGTCGCCGGGAAGAGCGGCGTTCAAAACTTGATACAAATAGTTTCATAGAGTCCGCCGGCCTGCAGTGAGGGCGTCGCTGTCGTACATGTACGGCGCGGGCGGGTGTAACGAGGCGCGGCACAATTCCCGCCGTTGAGACACGGTCGCCGGGAAGAGCGGCGTTCAAAACTTGATACAAATAGTTTCATAGAGTCCGCCGGCCTGCAGTGAGGGCGTCGCTGTCGTACATGTACGGCGCGGGCGGGTGTAACGAGGCGCGGCACAATTCCCGCCGTTGAGACACGGTCGCCGGGAAGAGCGGCGTTCAAAACTTGATACAAATTGTTTCATAGAGTCCGCCGGCCTGCAGTGAGGGCGTCGCTGTCGTACATGTACGGCGCGGGCGGGTGTAACGAGGCGCGGCACAATTCCCGCCGTTGAGACACGGTCGCCGGGAAGAGCGGCGTTCAAAACTTGATACAAATAGTTTCATAGAGTCCGCCGGCCTGCAGTGAGGGCGTCGCTGTCGTACATGTACGGCGCGGGCGGGTGTAACGAGGCGCGGCACAATTCCGCCGTTGAGACACGGTCGCCGGGAAGAGCGGCGTTCAAAACTTGATACAAATAGTTTCATAGAGTCCGCCGGCCTGCAGTGAGGGCGTCGCTGTCGTACATGTACGGCGCGGGCGGGTGTAACGAGGGGCGGCAC
The DNA here is from genome assembly GCF_023898315.1 of Schistocerca nitens. Classification (NCBI taxonomy): domain Eukaryota; kingdom Metazoa; phylum Arthropoda; class Insecta; order Orthoptera; family Acrididae; genus Schistocerca; species Schistocerca nitens. The sequence continues at coordinate 133,219,732 of NC_064623.1, forward strand.
AATTCCCGCCGTTGAGACACGGTCGCCGGGAAGAGCGGCGTTCAAAACTTGATACAAATAGTTTCATAGAGTCCGCCGGCCTGCAGTGAGGGCGTCGCTGTCGTACATGTACGGCGCGGGCGGGTGTAACGAGGCGCGGCACAATTCCCGCCGTTGAGACACGGTCGCCGGGAAGAGCGGCGTTCAAAACTTGATACAAATAGTTTCATAGAGTCCGTCGGCCTGCAGTGAGGGCGTCGCTGTCGTACATGTACGGCGCGGGCGGGTGTAACGAGGCGCGGCACAATTCCCGCCGTTGAGACACGGTCGCCGGGAAGAGCGGCGTTCAAAACTTGATACAAATTGTTTCATAGAGTCCGCCAGCCTGCAGTGAGGGCGTCGCTGTCGTACATGTACGGCGCGGGCGGGTGTAACGAGGCGCGGCACAATTCCCGCCGTTGAGACACGGTCGCCGGGAAGAGCGGCGTTCAAAACTTGATACAAATTGTTTCATAGAGTCCGTCGGCCTGCAGTGAGGGGGTCGCTGTCGTACATGTAAGGCGCGGGCGGGTGTAACGAGGCGCGGCACAATTCCCGCCGTTGAGACACGGTCGCCGGGAAGAGCGGAGTTCAAAACTTGATACAAATAGTTTCATAGAGTCCGCCGGCCTGCAGTGAGGGCGTCGCTGTCGTACATGTACGGCGCGGGCGGGTGTAACGAGGCGCGGCACAATTCCCGCCGTTGAGACACGGTCGCCGGGAAGAGCGGCGTTCAAAACTTGATACAAATAGTTTCATAGAGTCCGCCGGCCTGCAGTGAGGGCGTCGCTGTCGTACATGTACGGCGCGGGCGGGTGTAACGAGGCGCGGCACAATTCCCGCCGTTGAGACACGGTCGCCGGGAAGAGCGGAGTTCAAAACTTGATACAAATAGTTTCATAGAGTCCGTCGGCCTGCAGTGAGGGGGTCGCTGTCGTACATGTAAGGCGCGGGCGGGTGTAACGAGGCGCGGCACAATTCCCGCCGTTGAGACACGGTCGCCGGGAAGAGCGGCGTTCAAAACTTGATACAAATAGTTTCATAGAGTCCGCCGGCCTGCAGTGAGGGCGTCGCTGTCGTACATGTACGGCGCGGGCGGGTGTAACGAGGCGCGGCACAATTCCCGCCGTTGAGACACGGTCGCCGGGAAGAGCGGCGTTCAAAACTTGATACAAATAGTTTCATAGAGTCCGTCGGCCTGCAGTGAGGGGGTCGCTGTCGTACATGTAAGGCGCGGGCGGGTGTAACGAGGCGCGGCACAATTCCCGCCGTTGAGACACGGTCGCCGGGAAGAGCGGCGTTCAAAACTTGATACAAATAGTTTCATAGAGTCCGCCGGCCTGCAGTGAGGGCGTCGCTGTCGTACATGTACGGCGCGGGCGGGTGTAACGAGGCGCGGCACAATTCCCGCCGTTGAGACACGGTCGCCGGGAAGAGCGGCGTTCAAAACTTGATACAAATAGTTTCATAGAGTCCGCCGGCCTGCAGTGAGGGCGTCGCTGTCGTACATGTACGGCGCGGGCGGGTGTAACGAGGCGCGGCACAATTCCCGCCGTTGAGACACGGTCGCCGGGAAGAGCGGCGTTCAAAACTTGATACAAATAGTTTCATAGAGTCCGCCGGCCTGCAGTGAGGGCGTCGCTGTCGTACATGTACGGCGCGGGCGGGTGTAACGAGGCGCGGCACAATTCCCGCCGTTGAGACACGGTCGCCGGGAAGAGCGGCGTTCAAAACTTGATACAAATAGTTTCATAGAGTCCGCCGGCCTGCAGTGAGGGCGTCGCTGTCGTACATGTACGGCGCGGGCGGGTGTAACGAGGCGCGGCACAATTCCCGCCGTTGAGACACGGTCGCCGGGAAGAGCGGCGTTCAAAACTTTATACAAATAGTTTCATAGAGTCCGTCGGCCTGCAGTGAGGGGGTCGCTGTCGTACATGTAAGGCGCGGGCGGGTGTAACGAGGCGCGGCACAATTCCCGCCGTTGAGACACGGTCGCCGGGAAGAGCGGCGTTCAAAACTTGATACAAATAGTTTCATAGAGTCCGCCGGCCTGCAGTGAGGGCGTCGCTGTCGTACATGTACGGCGCGGGCGGGTGTAACGAGGCGCGGCACAATTCCCGCCGTTGAGACACGGTCGCCGGGAAGAGCGGCGTTCAAAACTTGATACAAATAGTTTCATAGAGTCCGTCGGCCTGCAGTGAGGGGGTCGCTGTCGTACATGTAAGGCGCGGGCGGGTGTAACGAGGCGCGGCACAATTCCCGCCGTTGAGACACGGTCGCCGGGAAGAGCGGCGTTCAAAACTTGATACAAATAGTTTCATAGAGTCCGCCGGCCTGCAGTGAGGGCGTCGCTGTCGTACATGTACGGCGCGGGCGGGTGTAACGAGGCGCGGCACAATTCCCGCCGTTGAGACACGGTCGCCGGGAAGAGCGGCGTTCAAAACTTGATACAAACAGTTTCATAGAGTCCGCCGGCCTGCAGTGAGGGCGTCGCTGTCGTACATGTACGGCGCGGGCGGGTGTAACGAGGCGCGGCACAATTCCCGCCGTTGAGACACGGTCGCCGGGAAGAGCGGCGTTCAAAACTTGATACAAATAGTTTCATAGAGTCCGTCGGCCTGCAGTGAGGGGGTCGCTGTCGTACATGTAAGGCGCGGGCGGGTGTAACGAGGCGCGGCACAATTCCCGCCGTTGAGACACGGTCGCCGGGAAGAGCGGCGTTCAAAACTTGATACAAATAGTTTCATAGAGTCCGCCGGCCTGCAGTGAGGGCGTCGCTGTCGTACATGTACGGCGCGGGCGGGTGTAACGAGGCGCGGCACAATTCCCGCCGTTGAGACACGGTCGCCGGGAAGAGCGGCGTTCAAAACTTGATACAAATAGTTTCATAGAGTCCGCCGGCCTGCAGTGAGGGGGTCGCTGTCGTACATGTACGGCGCGGGCGGGTGTAACGAGGCGCGGCACAATTCCCGCCGTTGAGACACGGTCGCCGGGAAGCGCGGCGTTCAAAACTTGATACAAATAGTTTCATAGAGTCCGCCGGCCGACACTGAGGGCGTCGCTGTCCTACATGTACGGCGCGGGCGGGTGTAACGAGCAATAATTTAAGTTTTAAATATAAATAAAATTTTGTTGTTTTTTAAGAATATAAAAAGAAGATAGGATAGAGGAGAGATTTTTTAGTACCATTACCGAATGTGAGTGACGGTGAATATGGGTTCCTCGAGCCGTTCATTGCCGGTCACACACACACACACACACACACACACACACACACACACACACACAAATGGTTATTAGTAGAGAAATAATGTTGCGTATCCTACTTATTACTAATCCTATAAATTAACTACTTTTGCTGCGCATCCATGTACAGCATTTGGTGTTTTTTTGGCTAGATTGCCAGCACTTTTGCTTATTTACTGTGACAAATCAGCTTCCTCCTCCTGTTCCTCCTCATTGTCACTATTTTCGTTGTCACTGTGGGTATCGCTGTCCATCCTCTGGATATTTCTGTTACGCTGCACATAGGCATGTCTTTGATGTCGTGTCGGCATGTGCTCTTCATGTGTTGTTTTTGAAATACTGTTTGTTAGTGCATTTAATTGTGCCCATTGGTCTTCGTCTCGTATTGCTGTGTATATATCTATGTCTGTATCTGTGTAGTCAAATTGTACTGTATGTCTGTTGTTCGCGTATTGCCCGCAACAAAAGACAGTATGTTCTGGGGAATCTTCTTCCCCACATGTGCATGTAGGTGTCTGCCTCAGACTCACGTGGTTTAAGTGCCTGGGATAAGGTCCATGTCCGGTTAAGAAATGTACCATACCGCGGCTGGGATCGATGTGTCTCATTCTCAACCGCTCCCTTATGTCAGGGAGGAAGTCACGCAGTCTACGTACGTACCTTATCACTTACATCCCACTCACCTTGCCATGTATCCAAACGCCAACTTTTAAGGTGACGTATCGTCTCTATGGGCACACCGGTTATTGTGTGTACCTCATCTAGTCTCCCCCTCTTTAACCATTACCTTGTAGCTCTGTATTTGATCGTGATATCTATGGGGCATATTCCGAGCACCACACACAGTGCATCCGCTGAGGTGGTACCGAAGGCTCCAGATAGCCTAAGTAGGACACTTTCCTGCCCTCGTCTGACGGATGCTTTGTTGGTGACCACGTTCAGTCTATGTGCCCACGTGCTAGCTGCGAAGCTGAGTACTGATTCGAAGAGCGCACAGTGGTATGTACGTATGACTGGTAGAGATAGTCTGTACTGTTTTGAATTTAGCCTCACCAGTTTGTGGAGTATTTTTTCTGCTTTGTCTGTTGTTAGCCTTATGTGTTCGTGGAAAATAAGTTTTTCATCTATGTGTACCCCCAGATAGCGCGTAATGTGTGCTCGTTTGATGTTTGTGTCCCCAATTTTAACAGAAGGATTCCTTTGGAGTGATCCTTTCAGTAAAGTGTATGTGGTTTTGTTCTCGGCTATCCTGAGTTTGTTGTTGTGTTCTTTGCTGTCGGTATTAAAGTGTTTTGTGCATGTTGTATTACCTGTGTTAACTTGTGTGCTCTATAATCGATACTTCCATTGATGTTTTCTATATCGTGTCGTTGGATAATTTCCGTTAATTTGTTCCAGTCTGCTTTGTGCAACAAGAAGTGTCTGGTGTGTAATTTGGCCATTGTATTCTGAGTGTGAGTTAGTGTGTATGTTATAACATTATGATCACTACTGGTTATGTTGACGCGTACAGTCCAGTTTGTTACGTATGCCATTGCTGCATTACCTGCTAGCGTAAAGTCGGTATTACTGCTCGTACCATCGAACCATGCACATGTTGGTATAGGTCCTTCCGTATTCATTACATGTAATTGTGTTTCTTGTATTAGATCGGTGATTATGCGTCCTCTGTCATCTGTTCTGTCTGAGTTCCAGAGGATCGATCTGGAATTAATGTCAGCACTTATCACTAATTTTTTGCCTCTGGCATACATTACTAGGTCTCTGATGTAGTCTGCATACGGCTGTATTTGATGGCTGTATTGGGCGTACATGGATACAATAACCCATGTGACGTGCCCGTTAGTTACCTCTATGGTAACCAAGTGTTGATTGCATAACTGTGTTGCCTTAATTGTGTTATAAGTTCTATTTAGAATTACTATTGCAGCCTTACAGTCATTGCTGTCTGTTATTGTGGTAGCATGTTTTGGTAGACATATCAGTTGCCCATATCTATTATAAGGTTCTTGTAAGCACATGATGTCTGCCTGCAGGTCTTGTGCTATTTTAGAGATTTCCGCGCTGACAGTCGTACTGTTTTTTGTATTATGTTGTAAAATATTCATTTTTTGTATATGTGTTCTGGGTGTTTTACGTGTACAAAACATTTACTGCCAGTCTGTGAGTAATCGAAATGTGTTCGTCCGTGTGCTCTTACATGATCTATATATATTTTGTCCAAGTCGAATGATTCTGACCTGCGCAGGCAGACCTGGAGCATGAGATCGAGCTGCAGCTCTGCTGATGTAGGAAGATTTTCTGTCCTTAGGATGATTCTGTCTGTTTGCTCAGTTACTGGAAAACAGAGAGAATCTCCCTTTGGATGGCACAATCTAAGTAGCATCCGCTGCGCTGTCTGCAGTATCTCTTTTTTTTCTAGCCTACTTAAAAGTAAGTTAAGTTCTAAATTATCATAATTAGGTGCAGCTGGCTTGCTGTTGGTGCTGGTTTCTGTTGCGGTCTCTGAGGTGCTACTAGACGGATTGTGGCTTGGTGTTGGCTGCTGATTGGGGGACATTTTCAGACCTCTTTGGGATGTCACACGGTTACTTTTCGTTTTGTCACACGCTTCTTTAATGCTGTTTGCCTTCACACGTTCTTCACTGACGCTGGTGGTGCTTGCTGGCGTGGTGTCGGCGATGGTGGTGATTTGTATGGGACTGACTGTATGTGTTATGTTGTCTTTGTTTGTGTTTGGAGTGGAGGTTGTTGCTAGACGGACGTTGACATCGTTGCAAATCTCACATGTCTCTCCCTCAGATTTGTCCTCATCTAATTGGCCTACTTTTATAAGTCTGGGTCCGGCAGTTTTGAGTTTTGTATTGGTCTGTGGCCTGAAGTTTTCGATGTGTTTTGACTCAGGGACTACGTGCCTGTCTGTTCCTTGTTCCTTTTTCCCTGGGTGAAGAGTGCCTCCCGAGACAAATTTGACTGGTTTGATGTACTGTTCACATTTACGTGTGTAGTAGGGTTTTCCGTATGATGATGATTGTGGTTTGTGTTCATCCTGTGTATGTGTAGTATGGTGTACTTCGACTGGCAGAAATTGTGAGGGAGTATGTCGGTTTTGTTTGTACAATTTCTTGTGCACAATATATCTAAGCTCATCTTCCAACTCATCTATCCTCTGCGTTAATGTTATTTGGAAGCTTATCCAGTGGTTTAATTGTCTTTTAATTTGCTTTGCCACCTCGTAGTGGATGGAGCTACAGATTGTCATGTCATCTATATATTCTATCGTATTAATGCAGCTATCCTGAAACGTCGTTTAGTGTTAGGAGCGGGATGGGTTCATTATCGACGTAATTCTCCGGCAGAAGATTCATTTGTCTTCTCCAGGAAATTGCTCTTTAGTAGCTTCTCTGTAATGTTGACGGTGATTTGTACTTATGTGTTTTGTGTGATTGGCTTTGGGCGTTCGTGTTTCTTGTGTGTGTGCTGATTTTAGCTGCCATAGTCTATACTGTCCAGGAGCCGGTCATGCAGCTGTTTACAGGTCTGACAATCACCTCCTTTTGTTTTATTGCAGACGCGGCCTCTGTATTTGCTGGGGATACAGACGCAAGCCGCGTACCTGCACTCACTGCGCTTGTGTCCTTAGTTGCCGTACTTGGCACACGTGACGTCGGTTTTTCTGCAGGTTTTAGTCGTCTGTCCTAGGTCGCAACACTTAAAACACTGGTTTACCACTGTATAGTCTTTCATAGAAAGTGATTCGAAGTCTATGTAGACTCTCTGTCTTCCTGTAAGGACTCTGTACAGGTGTGGGCTGACATCCAGTATCTGGTGACTGAAACCCCTTCCCTTAGGCCCTGTTTTGAATCTTCTTTTGACCTCTCTGTCGAAGTCTTCTTTCGTGGAGTCACCACTTAGATTCTGCTCGTAGAGGCTTTCTAGAAACTCTTCGTCAGTAAGTGTATCTGGCACGTGATATACTGCCACGAGTGGCTTTCGTTTTCACGGTCCTTCACAGACAATGGTGTGCAGGTCTTTAGTCTTTTCTATTATTTTTCGACAGTCCTCCTGTGTTCCCGTTTCTACTATAACTGCAGTCTGTGTAGTTCTGATTGATTTTATATGTATATTCTCTTTCCTGGGATTTATATTCTTGGTGATGGTCTGTCGAACAGCTTTGGCGTCTTGATTTTCTGTCGATTTGATATACACTCCTGGAAATTGAAATAAGAACACCGTGAATTCATTGTCCCAGGAAGGGGAAAATTTATTGACACATTCCTGGGGTCAGATACATCACATGATCACACTGACAGAACCACAGGCACATAGACACAGGCAACAGAGCATGCACAATGTCGGCACTAGTACAGTGTATATCCACCTTTCGCAGCAATGCTGGCTGCTATTCTCCCATGGAGACGATCGTAGAGATGCTGGATGTAGTCCTGTGGAACGGCTTGCCATGCCATTTCCACCTGGCGCCTCAGTTGGACCAGCGTTCGTGCTGGACGTGCAGACCGCGTGAGACGACGCTTCATCCAGTCCCAAACATGCTCAATGGGGGACAGATCCGGAGATCTTGCTGGCCAGGGTAGTTGACTTACACCTTCTAGAGCACGTTGGGTGGCACGGGATACATGCGGACGTGCATTGTCCTGTTGGAACAGCAAGTTCCCTTGCCGGTCTAGGAATGGTAGAACGATGGGTTCGATGACGGTTTGGATGTACCGTGCACTATTCAGTGTCCCCTCGACGATCACCAGTGGTGTACGGCCAGTGTAGGAGATCGCACCCCACACAATGATGCCGGGTGTTGGCCCTGTGTGCCTCGGTCGTATGCAGTCCTGATTGTGGCGCTCACCTGCACGGCGCCAAACACGCATACGACCATCATTGGCACCAAGGCAGAAGCGACTCTCATCGCTGAAGACGACACGTCTCCATTCGTCCCTCCATTCACGCCTGTCGCGACACCACTGGAGGCGGGCTGCACGATGTTGGGGCGTGAGCGGAAGACGGCCTAACGGTGTGCGGGACCGTAGCCCAGCTTCGTGGAGACTGTTGCTCCTGGGGTATCGGCGAGGACCATTCGCAACCGTGTCCCTAATTTGCTGGGAAGTGGCGGTGCGGTCCCCTACGGCACTGCGTAGGATCCTACGGTCTTGGCGTGCATCCGTGCGTCGCTGCGGTCCGGTCCCAGGTCGACGGGCACGTGCACCTTCCGCCGACCACTGGCGACAACATCGATGTACTGTGGAGACCTCACGCCCCACGTGTTGAGCAATTCGGCGGTACGTCCACCCGGCCTCCCGCATGCCCACTATACGCCCTCGCTCAAAGTCCGTCAACTGCACATACGGTTCACGTCCACGCTGTCGCGGCATGCTACCAGTGTTAAAGACTGCGATGGAGCTCCGTATGCCACGGCAAACTGGCTGACACTGACGGCGGCGGTGCACAAATGCTGCGCAGCTAGCGCCATTCGGCGGCCAACACCGCGGTTCCTGGTGTGTCCGCTGTGCCGTGCGTGTGATCATTGCTTGTACAGCCCTCTCGCAGTGTCCGGAGCAAGTATGGTGGGTCTGACACACCGGTGTCAATGTGTTCTTTTTTCCATTTCCAGGAGTGTAGATGGTTGTGGCCTGTTTTGTTTTAGCCTGTTCTATTCTTCGAGCCTGTTTGGTTTTGGGCTCTATAGTTAAGGCGGCAGCATATGTCAGTGTCTGTGCTTGTGTTTGTGCTTGTGTTACTTTATTAGTTAGTTCTCTTATTTGTTGCTGCAAGTCTTGGTTCGCTACACTCAATTCCCTATTTTAGTTCTCTAATTTCTCAGCCTTCTCTTGCAAAGCTTGTATTTGTAAGTCTTACGCGACTAAGACTAGAACTACAGAGAGCCTCGAATCCAGTCAATTTTCATCGTTTAGGCAGGACAGTTTAGCTTCAAGGCTAGTTATTTCGAAAGCCAAGGGAAACACTTTGTCTCTAATGATGGTTAACAGGGCAGATGAAACATGCTTAGCTTTTAACTCTGCTCCTATTTCACTCAATATTTTGTCTGTGGTTGCTATCTTTTGACTGGGGGACATGGGCACAAGTTCTTCCCCCATGTGTTCCATACCGGGTGTGACGTTGATTGCTCGAGCTAGCGTCTTACCCCATGCTTTCCTTCTTCCCACCGTCGGCCTCTGGTGTGGTGGTGTCGCTGCTTCGTCGGCTGGAATCCAGGGCCGAAGGTAGGCGGGCGGTTGTTTACCAACAGCAGGGAGCACAGCTGGTGGCCGCTACTGCTGACGTCGACGGCGGGGCGCGGGGCAGCCGGTGGCCGCTGCCGACGCGTCGGATTCCGCTGCGGCTGGTGAGGTGTCGCAGCGCGGCGCGGAGTGCTGACACGCGAGAACCGGCGCGGCTGACTGGCGAAACCGACACGCGCACGGCCAGCGGGAGGGCGACGGCCTCTCCGGTGACGCGTTGCACACGACGAACGCACTAGCAGCACTTTAATCACTCTCTCTGTTTCATTTACAGTATTTAATGAGTAAACGAGAACGGACTGTGTAAGATAACACTCCCGGTACACGATAATTAAAAATCAGTGTCCACAATCAAATTTTTACCGAGAAAATCTGCATCTGAATGCGGAGCCACATCACACTGCAACCTACTCGGCCGCCATCTTGCTCTTGCATACAAATAGTTTCATAGAGTCCGCCAGCCGGCACTGAGTGTGTCGCTGTCCTACATGTAAGGTGGGTGCGGGTGTGGCGAGAGGCGGCACAATTCCCGCCGTTGAGACACGGCCGCCGGGAAGAGCAGTGTTCAAACTTGATACAAATAGTTCTTTTTTTTTTTTTAAATCATTATTCAAATTCATTACATTATACATATTAACCCACTACCTAACTACATTAGTGGGTCCTATTATCATATGGAAGAAATGCAGCTCTCTATTCTACACTACAGGTGATTTTATTATTATTACTGTAATCTTACCGCTATGTGGTTCTAAGCTACTTAATCTACAAGGAAACTTAATGCTACCTGCAGCGTTACAGGTGTGCCAGTGCTACTATAAACCTCATGGATGTTGGCCAGGCCTACTGAGCTAATCCCAGTGGGCATGCCCCTGGCACTGGGCTGGCCCGTAACTTGGTTTCGCTGCAGTCTATTCTAAAGCCTTATCCTATCTTCTACGTCTAACCTAGATTTACATAAAGTCATAATTGGTGCGTGGTCCTGTCCGGTTTTTGTACACCCTCCCCCCCTAGTCCAGAGCAAGGCTGATTCCAGCCGTGAAGCGGCTGGCCAAGTCCCGGCACGGCGGAACAGGAAAGGTGCACGGAGTCTGAGTTGGTGAAGTTTTTACTACTTAATGGTTGTCCCTTAGAAAGTTCTTAAGGACTTTTTTCGAGATTTCATCTGTTCAAGACATTGAAGGTGTTGTCGCGCCTTAGTAGGTGGTTTGTGTCGTTATTCGGAAGCTGTTGTAGGTCGTTGGCTACGTCATCGAAGAGGTGGCACGCATACACCACATGTTCTGGGTGCCTTGCACAGCACCACAGTCACACGCAGGTGTAGCCTGCTTCCCAAACCGACATACATATGTTGGGTAGGGTCCATGTCCAGTAAGAAAGTGCAGCATTCCTCTCGTAGGTGTGAAAAATGTAAGTTTTGCTCGTTCCTCTATGTTCGGTAGCAGCTCACAGGTTTTGCTTCCCGTATCCTCGTTGTTCCTTCTTCGCCCAGTACCAGGCGGCCTGCTCACGGATTTTAATGTCCAGTGGACAGATCCCCATTAGCACTAGAAGCGCCCCTCCAGTGCCCCTGCTGAACGTAGGAGCATGTTCTGCTGCACTCTTCTTACGGCCATAGCAGGCATGACCCTCATGAGTCTGTGTGCCCAGACCCCTGATCCGTATCCTACTATTGAGGTTAAGATACTATTGTGATATAATTTGATTGAATTGGGTGGAAGGTGAAAACGCTTGTGGCCTATTCCAATGAGGTTTTTAGTAGAACCAAGGATTTTTGAGATACGGTATCAATGTGTGATGCAAAGTTCCACCTCTCATCCATGACTACACCAAGATATCGGGCCTCGCGGCCCCAAAGAACTGGCGAGCCATTGGTGGGGTTTCTGACTAGTTGGCCTTTAAGAAGCAGATACGTTGATTTACTTGGAGCGATCGTCATTTTTGTTTTGTGACACCATGATGTAAGTATGGTTGTGGCTCTCTCCACTTTAGGCTCTAAATCCTCGCGGCTACGGCCGCCGACCAACAGGAGGAGGTCGTCTGCGTATGCTATGACCTCTAGCACATCGTCACTGCTCTTCAGGTCTTCCAGTAATGGCTCCATATTGATATCCCAAAAGGGCATGGTCAGTAAGACAGTGACCAAAGGATGTCCTCAAGGCTCTGTCCTAGGGGCCGATAGCCAGACCTCCCTGTCTGCACAATAGCTCCTCAGACAGCAGTATAGTAGCCCTGGACAGTTCTTCTCTCGCAAGCAGGAAAAGAGTGAGGGCCACCACAGGTTGTCGAAGGCGCCACTGATGTCCACCATGATGCCGACGACATACTTGTGCGGGGCAGTCACAGACCTCGGCAACCAGGGCGATTGCGTCAGACGCGGAACACCCAGACCGGAAACTGAATTGTCTGTCACTCATCCCGTACAGCATACGGTGTGCTGTCAGTCTGTTTGCCAGTAGCCTCTCAAAAAATTTGCCCAGTATGTCTAATAAGCAGATGGGTCTGTACGACTTGATTTCAGTGGGATCTTTATCTGGACCCTTTTTGATTATGATTATGTTTTCCTTTTTCCAAATTGCTGGGAACTTCCCGACTCTCAGGCACTCGTTGTATAACTTAGTGAGAGGAGCTACCAGCTGGGGGGCAAGGAATTGCACCACCTCCATAGTAATACCATCTGGACCAGGAGCCTTTCCCCTCTTGAGGGCCTTGATCTGGCCAGCAACTTCCTCTTAGGTCTTTTCTTCTAATTTTATTCTGTTCTTCTGTATCATTTTCCTCCACATCGTCAGGTAACAGGACCCGAAGGAGGGCCTCGGCAGTTTCCTGCCATGTGCCCGTCATCTGGTCCCCGTCCCCGTCCCTGACGGTGGATAGCACCATAGGTGATCTTATTTTTTCCTGTAATAGTTTGTACGGGACTCCCCAAGGGTCTGTAGCCAATTGGCTTTTCACATAGCTTACTGCCCTAAGCTCCTGCTGAAATTGCTCCTTACTTTCTCTGTAGATCTGCAACCATCTTTGTTTTTCTCCCCAGATGACACTCCACTGGTAGTACCTCCTCGCCCTCCTTACAGCCTGGTGCATCTGTCCTACTTCGACCAACCATGGTGTGGGGTGGCCGCAACGGCTCTCCTCCTGGTTGGTACAGCAGCTCGTACCGCCCTGGTGATCGCTTGTACCAGTTCTTCGGCGTACTCCTCCACGTTTTCGTCACCCTCCAGCAATGTCGGGATGTCGCACTCTTCCGCGAGGCGGTCCCAGGTGGTCTTGTTGTAGTTGAGCTGTAGTTCCCACCCCCTGTCCCAGTGGCACTCCCTTTCCCCTATAGTGAAAGTGATTGTGATCACTGGTGGTTGTTCTATCCCACACTCTCCAGTTGGCGACTTTTGTGGTGAGATTTGGTGTTACCAGTGTAACATCAATATTTGTGCCTTCTCCCCCACCGCCAGAATAGGTGGGGGGTTCCCTTGTTGGTTGGCAACCACCAGTTGCAATGCCATGATTGTTTCCTCAGCCTTTTGTCCACGATCGTCTTGCGTGCCACTGAACCATAGGGGGGACTTTGCATTTATATCTGCAGTCACGAGTATCCTGCATCCCTGCGATGCCGTGGCTACTTGTGTAAGTTTCTCCAGAAATTCATCTATTTCTCTTCCGTATTGGAAGTACATGTTGGTGATGTATAGCACTCCTATGGGCGTTTGCAGCTCCACAACATCGCAGTGTTCGCCAGAAAACTGCGCAAGGACTGTGGCTCTGAGTGTTCTGTTGGTAATTACACTGTGAAGCAGAGCCAAAAGCTGCAGTCGTATCACTTGCCAGTTGGCAGCCATGAATGGGATCTGCCCCACTTGGGAGTACGGTTCCTGCAAACAGAGTACATCTAGACCCTTCTCCTCCACCACCTTCCGGAGTTCCTGCAAGACAAGTTACCTATTATGAGTGTTGATCTGACCCACGTTTAATTGGCTTACATGGGAAGTAGGTGTGAATATGTGATTCTGGCCAGTTTTTGGACCAGTCGTGGGCTACTCTGCCATTTGTTATTACAGATTGGTTGTATAGTTCGTCAATATCGAATTTTTGATTGCGTCTTTCGAATACCTTTTTGACTAGGTCTCGCAGGGCCCCAAAGTCGGTGGGGAGATTCAGTGTCTTGAGCTGGATTGTCCACAGCCTCAATTACTGGAAAGGTGACGACTCTCCCGTATTCGTGGCCGACACATACCACATGTCTTAAACCAGTGGCGAGCACTGCCGGCTCCTCTAGTCGAGATAATTGCAGTGCGTGCTCCAGGTTGGGGTATATTCGTAAGGGATCAATTCCCATTCCTCTCTGAGATGGTGAATCTAAGGATGGACTTGTGCTGCTTACTTCATTACTTTGGACCTGTTTGATTGAGACTCTATGCAGTGAGATTTCAGTGAACTCCCTAGTACAGGATGCCTTTGTGGTCGAGAATGATCTTTGATCGACCTGGGTCCCCAGCAATGAGGAGAGGGAGCGTCTTGTTCACAAGGGTCAGTTTGTATGCTTACATCTTTCATTGTGATTGTCAGAGGTTGTGATTGATTAATCTTTTGAATAAATTCTCTGAATTCGGGAGATTAACCTTTGCTCCAACATCCTGTACGTTGGGCAGTTCCTGCCAGTGGTGTTGCAAGGTTTCCATCCCCTTTTAGTACATGGGATGCAGGTTGCAGTCTTGTTACAGTTTTTTCTTATGTGGTCATCTGCCCCACACCTGGAGCAGGCCGGTTTCCTGTCACAGTGTTTATGGACATGGTCCAGATCGCCACAGTTGTGGCATCGGGGGACTACTAAGTAGTCTCTGACATTGATTGAATGGAATCCTATGTATACCTTCCCCATAGCGGTAAGTTTGCGCCACATCTTGCCGGAGACCTCGGCGCCGTGATGGACAACTTCTCGTTCCCGAGGCCACATTTTAAAACGCAATTTAAATTCATTTTTAAAGGTTTCCCATTCAATATCCTCAAAGTTCTGATTATACATTGTTTCATAAATATCACTTTCTGTTAGTGCCACAGGTACATCATATAATATCACCAGCGGATTTCGCTTCTTAGTTGGTTCACATTTGATGGCTTTGCTTAGTTTGGTGTTGTTCACTATTTTATCTCTGTCTTCCTCGGTAGCAAGATCTACGACTACTACATTCTTTGTGGTTTTCACCTTGTTTATTTTAATTTTGTCTCTTACCGGGTCAATAGTGGTGGTAACGATCTCTTGCACTTTCTTAATGGTCTGGCCAGGCAGGAGTCTTTCTAAGACTGCCGTGTCTGGTTTCTTTGAGATCTTGACTATTGTTTCTTTGGTTGTTTGTGCCTTAGTGGCGGCTTGTGCTACCACTTCGGCCCATGTCTTAGCTGACTGTTGTCTTAATCAGGCGTTTTCTTTCTCAAGCTCTTCGAGATGCCGCTCAAGCTTAGCATTAGCAATAGCCCAGGCAGCGAGCTCGTTCTTTATTGCCAGGACCGCAGCCTGGCTGATTTTGCCATTCATTACACTAAAGCCCAAAATTTGACGTATTCTACAGTGTCTGTCATACACGGTTTCATCATCGTGTCCCACTTCCTCCTGCGAGGTAGGGACAGTAGACACACTCGCCCTCGAAATAGCACTCGAATCACTCATCTCTTGGTCAGCCATATTGATTGATGAGTGAAAAAAGGTTGGGAGCCCGTCTCTTGCCCTGGACCGGCTACTCTGGCACTGGGGGGGGGGGGGGGGACTGCTGCTGCTCGCCCACCGGCCTCGCCCCAAGGCCACTCTAGAGCTGCTGGGTTCAACGCGCCATCGCCAGCACACTGGTCTCCGTCGGTGGCTCCGTCATCGTCGATTTCACCCGATGCTCCTCGGCAAGTGCACCCCGCACTCCAAAGAGGCGGATGCACCTCTCGCCCTTCGCCGCTTACTAGTACCGAGCTTCCACCTCTCGGCCAAGACCCACTCCTACTCAGGTGGCGGGCCGGTCACCCAGTCGTTCAGCGGTCTGGACCCATCTAACCTGGCCCAGGCGGTGTCACCACCTCCTGGGTTTGGCAGACCACGCCCCAGTTACCCAGGGGCGCGGCGAAGCACTCTTGCCGACTCGCGCCGTGATCCCACGCTGACAAACTAGGTCGCCACCATGCAGAGCACCTGCTGGTCTGTGGCCTGCGAAACGTAGGGACTGATGTTCGGTCCCTTGACACAGCTCCCCCTGTGCAACGCACCCTTCGCTTTCGCATCAGGTTGGGTCGCAGCTCTCCCTTTTGTCGCAAGGCAAAATGCCGAGCTTAACGCCTGGCACCACGGGAAGGCGGAAAGAGCCACTTGGGAAGGAGAGGGTATGAGAGACGCGTCACTTCCCCTCGTTAGGTTGGCCGCGGCACGCCCGACTAGGAGCGATACGCCCCAGTGCGAGCCTCCGTGCCTTACGGCGTGCTGGCAATTGGCAAGGCCGCGCCGTCAAGTGACCAACCTCACGCCTGACATACAAATAGTTTCATACAGTCCACCAGCCGGCCCTGAGGCCGTGTTCAAAACTTGATACAAATAGTTGCATAGAGTCCGCCGGCCGGCCCTGAGGGCATCGCTGTCATACATGTAATGCGGGGGCGGGTGTGGCAGGGGGCGGCACAATTCCCGCCGTTGAGACACGGCCGCCGGGAAGAGCAGTGTTCAAAACTTGATACAAATAGTTTCATAGAGTCCACCGGCCAGCACTGAGGGCGTCGCTGGGAAAGCTGTCTGCGTGGCGCCACCCGGGGGAGGTGTGTTGCCTCCCAAGAACTGGGTTAAAACCGCCAGGAGACCCTCTGATTCCCTGAAACTTTGTCTACAGCAGGGCTCAGAGGAACCTGAATGGGGCGGGGACCGTAATGTCCTGTCCCGTGGCCTTGACGTGACCTTGGCGCTCAGTACCCCCCTTGGATGGGGCGAAGCTAACACAGGAAGGGCCATCCTTTCATGAAGTTAAAAGGCTAGCCCTTAACTGGGTGCAACCCACACTGGTCCGCACTGGCCCACCGTGAATTAACACAAGCGGTGGGTGAGACATGGTCGGTCATGATCCCCCAGTATGTGTGGAGACCCTCCGGGGAACGTAACTCGGGCTTGAGTGCCGCACCGTCTCGTTGATGTAAAACTCCACATATAAGACCCGGACTGACTCCTTTAACACCTTTTGATAGGTGTGGGTTGTTGTGTCAAGATACGACGTAAAACTCCCGTCACGGCAGGACCTTAAATGCCCCCAACCCAAAGCGAAAGTAAAGGGTGCATGGTGTAGGGGAAGCTGCGTCAACTGGGACACAACACCTGTCCCTGAAATACAGTGCGCCGAACATCTCGCACACTGGTTCTGACGGTCTGGCTCGCCGGGGTGGGATTCCGGCCCGAGCCATCAAGTGTCCTTCGCCGTGTCTCTGGATTTCCGAGACATGATCTGCCAAGCCGGGGCATGGTGATATGTCCCCGGCTAGGTTAGCTGGGTCCAGACCCCTGAAAGTCTGGGTGACCGGCCCGGCACCTGAGTAGGACCGGTTCCTTGGCCTTGCGTGGGAGCTAGGCCTAGTAGGGGGCAAAGGACGGAAGGTGAATCCGCCTTCCCGGAGGGCACTTCCCAGGGAGGGATGGATGAAAGCCACGATGGTGAGGCCGTCGAAGAGAATGAGTGTGCTGGAAACGGCACGTTCAACCTAGCAGCTCGATTTGTGTCCTTGGTCCTGGGGCGGGACCGGTGGGCGAGCTGCCATTAGCCCCCCCCCCCCCCCTCTCCCCACGCCTGAGGTGCTGGTCGGGGTTAACAGACGGGCCCCAAATTTTTCACTCTTCATGCTCAAATATGGCTGATCCTACAGAGAGTGAATCGGCGCCTTTGGAGCATGATGCTCCTACCTGCGATAATAATGAGAATTTAACAGTTATGGACAGACATGCTTCCTTCCTCTGATTGCTAGATCGGAGCGTTAAGCATGGCAAGATAAATGCAGATCAAATAAGGGCATTAAAAGAGAATATTGCGATTTGGGCACTTGCCCATTCAAGGTTAGAGGGTCAATACGTGGAAGTTAAAGCCATAAATGAGCAGCTCCGCAAAGAACTCCAGAAACCTCAAAAGTCGTATGCTGCAGTAGCAGCAGCGACTCAACCAAAAAAGATGGTCCAAGAGACCATAAAGCAAAATATTGAAAAGACTGTACCCACTATTTGTGTCAAACCCAAAAAAGGTGAAGATATAAAGAAAGCCAAAGAACAGTTCAAGAAAAGTGTCAACCCAAGAACAGACGAGAACAACCAAAAATATACTAATAGTCGAATTAGCCTCAACTGAGGACTGCGACAAGTTCCTGGCAAACAAGAAACTAAATGACTCCTTTATATGCGAAAAACCCAGAAAGCGGAGACCTCTAATGATGATGTACGACGTCCCGACGTATATGTCTCAGGACGACGTCATCAATTGCGCATATGAGCAAAACTTTGAGGACAAGATGACGAGGGAAGAGTTTATAGAAAAGTTCAGGTTATGATTTAAAATAGGTCCACGGGACTGACCTACGGTGCATCACGCCGTAGAGGTGGCGCCCGACCTAAGAAAAATAATAGTGTGAACAAATGAACTGTATATTGGCTACACAGCTATATCCGTTAAAGATTACACAGCACTGGCGAAATGTACGAAATGCCAGGGCTACGGGCATGTGGCTAAATACTGTAATTTCCAAAACTCAGTTTGTGGAAAATGTGGTGAAGATGGGCATGACAAAAAATCATCCGATAGATGCGAAATCTGCATCCCTTGTAGATACAGAAAGAGAGTCATACACTCCCTTCCTGGAGAGTGACAGACCTACAAACTGTTGCCTCAGAGACTAATCCAACGGACTGACTATGGCGACTAGCCGTAAAGTCCAAAAGCGAAAGTCACCCAGTAAATTAGCACGGGATACGGACAGTTGGCGTAGGTGGAGATCGCAATCTTCCTTGGATGATGACGAAACTGAGGATTCTTATTTTGTTCCAGTTCCCGCGGTGCAGCCGGAGATGGCAGACTTCTCCTGCCGGGTCGTGTCCTTCCTGGCCGACAGGAGGAGTGTGTCGGTCGCAGCAGTGGAGCCGAGCGGGGCGACGGACTTCTCCTGCCAGGTCGGGGGCTTCCTGGCCTCGATGGGGAAGTCATCGGCGTCTGGTACCGGTTCGGCTGCTGAACAATCTGAAGACAAGACAATTGTAGCATTAACAAATCTGCATGTGGATAAAAATGTAACTGGTGACGGCACGGAGAAAAGACTCTGTAGAACAAGTAGCATTAACTTTGCATGTTGATAAAAATGTAACTGGTGGCGGCGCGGAGAAAAAGACAAAAGACTCAGTAGACCAAGTGACCTCTGTAGATAAAAAGACTTGTAATAACTGTCCCCCTGGAAACACGTATGGTATATGTGAAGAAACACTAAGGTTATCCCGTTTAGAAGATCCAACGATGTTGATGGTGGCTCTCAGGCAACTGGTGAGAACTGGGTATCACCATGGCGGTGAAAATTTCCTGGACCTTCTTTGTGTCTTGGCTGGGCAGTGCTCTTAAAAAGACTGCCGTGTCCGGTTTTTGTGTCACCTTCGCTATTGCTTCTCTAGTTGTCTGACTTTTGGGGGCAGCCTGAGCTACTACACGTGCCCATGTCTTAGCCGGTTGTCTCCTAAGAGTGAAATTCTCTCGTTGTAGTTCAACGACTCGCCCCTCAAGCCTTGCATGAACAATCGCCCAGGAGGCAAGCTCATTTTTTATTGCTAGTATAGCAGTCTGGCTTATTTTACCGGTTTTTACGTTGGACTCCAACAGTTGCGTAATCCTGTTGTCTCTCACTAACGCTCTCGTCTATATCTTCCATTTGCCCCGATGAGTCGGGAGCCGAAAGCATCGAAGCTCTCGCAGACGCACACGAATCTCTTGTCTCTGGTTCGGCCATGATTTGACAAGCGATAAAAAAGGGGTTGGGAGCCCGTCTCTAACCCTGGACCGGCTCCTCTGGCATGAGGGGGGGGGGGGGGGCGACTAAGATGCAACTCGCCCACCAACCTCGTCCCTAGGTCAAGGGCAACCCTGAGCCACCGAGCCAGTGTACTGGTCCCCTTCAGTGGCCTCGTCACCGACGATTTCTCCCAGTGTTCACCGGCAAGTGCACCCCGCACTCCGGAGAAGCGGATGCACTTCTCGTCCTTCGCTGCCTACTTGCCGAGCTCCCAAATAGTTTCATAGAGTCCGCCGGCCGGCACTGAGGGCATCGCTGTCCTACATGTAAGGCGGGGGCGGGTGTGGCGAGGGGCGGCACAATTCCCGCCGTTGAGACACGGCCGCCGGGAAGAGCGGTCTTCAAAACATGATACAAATAGTTTCATAGAGTCCGCCGGCCTGCACTGAGAGCGTCGCTGTCCTACATGTAAGGTGGGGGCGGGTGTGGCCAGTATATGTTAAGACTGTCACATTCTTCTATGTCCTCTTGGGAAAGAGGTGACTTAATCGTAAAAAATATTGATTATTAGCTGACACTTATTTTCTTGTCGATCTTCTCGGAGATACTGAGATCTTGCTGCATCAAACTGTACTCCAAGAACAAATGTGACCATCTGATGTTGACTTTAATACAATGGCAGTATGTTGTGATCTAGGCTTTGTTCGATGTACTGTTGTTGTAATATCCAGATTCTGACAGTGTGATAACTCGCTATGAGTTTTCGTAGATATAGTTGTCCTTTCTGCTTCTTCATTAGGTGAAAGTGAATATTTTGATGCCACTGTTTGTTTTCCTTCCAATAGTGCAGGTACTTTCAGTGTGATTGGTGGCATGGTGTTTTCGTATAGTTTGACTGTTTCTGTTAATTTGCAAGTACATATTTTCCTAGGCAGTTTCTGTGCATTATGTGACAAGTTAAGTAGCTTCTTTCTTTAGAACTAATGTCTAAGAACTTAGCAATAATTTTGTTTCACAAACAGAAAGTCGAAATATCTGCAATTTCAGTATTTATACTTGAGCTTTCTATTAAATCGTGCCTGTATGGAGTGCTGATGATGACGGTTTTGTTGCCTTTACTCTCAGCAATTTGTTTTGTCGCTGTGAAGGTAAATTGATTTTTAAGCCATTTTTTACACTTTGAATGCTAATAGAATTACCCTGTATATTGTTCTGTTACCTCTTTTCTCAATAGCTTGTTTTGTCTTTCTGATGGTAAATTGGTTTTTAAGCCATTTACTACAATTCTAATACCTTTATAATTCCACTGTATATTGTTAACTTGCTTCTGCTTTGAAACTTTCAATGTCACGTCGATGTCAATACGAATACTTGATCTGTTTGCTATTTCAGTCTTCTTTCGTGTGCACAAGGAGTTTAAATGTGTTTCTCATATTTGAAGCAGATATTGGAGCACTTCATCTAACACAGTTTCCTTAGTATTGTTGTAAGTATCACTGCATTCATTTTCCAATGTCAACACTCAATGTATTCGTTAATTATTCAATATCTCTAATATAGTTTTTAGCTACTAAGGATTCTTCTTGCAGTGCATCTTGAGATATCTCGTCCACTGCTCTGAACAAAGCCACATTCTCATTGTGTTCTTCATATGTGCTAGATACAGCTGTAAATGCGTGAAAGAGCACAAGTGAATACCACTGTAAAAACAACTTTGTTAGTTTATGAACTTTAAATTGTATACAGTAGTGATTCTACAGGGCACTTTATGGCTAATACTTGCATATGTGATGCCATCTTGCCATCATCCACTGTGGTTCAGTCACGCAAAGGTGTCAAACACTGTTTGTAAAAGAATACTCTATTACCTGACTTCAGCACTAATGAAACGTACCTCTGAATTCTTAATTTACTTTCTGTTTCAAATGTCTGGCAAACCAAAACATATTTTGTAGTGGACTGACAAGGCAGCCAGTCCACAGTGACGGGTAGCCGAAAGGCACACGTACACACACGCCGACTGGCACGAAGTCTGGAACAGGATTCGTAATGAATGCGAGAAAGAAAAGAACGTAGCTACTAGAAAACTTAACTTTTACTTCCTCCTTTGGTATACAGCATTCTTGATGATACAAGTGAGACTCTATCTTGAGATATATGCAATGTTACAAATGGCACCTTGCTAGGTCGTAGCCATTAACTTAGCTGAAGGCTATTCTAACTGTCTCTCGGCAAATGAGAGAACGGCTTCGTCAGTGTAGTCGCTAGCAACGTCGTCGTACTACTGGGGCGAGTGCTAGTACGTCTCTCGAGACCTGCCTTGTGGTGGCGCTCGGTTTGCGATCCTGACAGTGGCGACACGCGGGTCCGACATGTACTAATGGACTGCGGCCGATTTAAGCTACCACCTAGCAAGTGTGGTGTCTGGCTGTGACACCACATATTTACCATTAAGCATCTGTTTCAAACTTGTCTTCTAAATTATCAGTCTGCAATTTACCAGGTAGACAGCATCTCTTCCCGTTATTGTGAACCCAACAGTTGGCCAAATCAATGATGGCATCAGTTGTGTGCTTAAGTTCACAATGTGTCTCTTTGCTCACCTGAGCCTGCTTGCTTAACCCCTGTGAAAAGTCTTGCATAGAACTGAAAGCAGGGGAGGAACTTTCTGCAGTTGGCTTCAGGTAGCTCTTGTTTGATCTCTGTCCTTTCAATGAACTTTTTACACTGACAAATCCCACCACTAATTGTACTTCCCCAGTGCTCAGTGTGTTTTGTGGGACCAAATTCGTTAAGAGCAATGGCTATAGATGATTAAAAACATGTTGGATAAAAAGATTTCAGGTTCTTAAAGTGGCCCACCATCATTAGAGAGACCGAGTTGCCATGTTAAAAGATTTTAATAATGGAAGTGTTTTAATTTATCAAATGAATAATTAATATGTTCCCTTTTTCCAGTGTGTTCAGTGCCTTCAGACGTGGCAGCAGCAGTGCAACCAGCTATTTCAGAGCTGAATGACAGGAACTGTAACTGTCTCACTCCAGTTCAGCAAATTACTTTCTAAAATATGCATCCTGTCAGAAAACATTACTATTAATCTCGGGACAGTTACTAAAGTATGGTGTGGCCCTTCTGTTGACTGTACCATAATCATAACTCCAGTGACTTGATATCCTACTTTCTGCAGATAATGACAACATTATGTCTAAAGTCAAACTAACTTTGCATCCACAAGTGCTACCCTTTCAAGACAGTGCCAGACTGTTAACTGCTATGCACTGCTCTGTGAAAATCATTCTTACTTCCAGTTTCATAGTTGGACACTTGACTGTTTGTTGCGAAAAATGCTCTTGCCTTTGTCTGATGTTAGCTAACATGTGAATTTATATAAATGATCATAATTTTTAATTCTTTAAAGATATTCCTGCACAATTCCATATCATCAACCATTTTCACTATCTGTATTTTTAGTTTTTGAATTGTAAATAATTATTTTGCATAATTTCTTTTTCCTCTGATTTGCTACCTGTACTATAACAGGGTATGCACATTTGCATAGAGAGCACATGCTATTGTTTGACAGTTACATTAGTCCATAAGCATTCTCAAAACATAAAAGCATTTACTCAGCCTTCTGTCAGTAGTTCAATATGTTACTCCCTAGACACAACCATTCAGTTTCAGACCATAGGGTGATTTTTAAGTAAGGAAAATTTGATGAATTTTTATTTTGTCAGTCTCAGTTACATGAATAAGCAATTTATTGCTGCTGTGGTTACCCGTTTTGGGTTGACTCACCCATTCTCAAACCTCACACTTTGTTATTAACAGTAACTAGTTATACAAAACATGGCGCCAAAAGGCATAAACTGCTTCATACAGGAAAGTCAGACTGTGAGCAACAAATACACTCATTGATATGACAGTCTATGTGTCTACTGTTTCACCTAAATGACACATTCAAGTGTTTCAGTACTTTGATAATGTGGAAGGTGGAGCATAGATACAAGGAAACATTTTATAATATGTGATAATTATTGTACAATATTGTTATCTGCAATATGCAGATGGTCACAAGACATGTTACACATTGCCCTATGTATCTTGAATTACTGAGTATGCCATTTACCCTTTTTACAACATTCATGTCCACAGTATTCAGTGTAGCATTCAGTTCATCATGTTCTGTAGATGAACACACTTCGAATGTCTCTGAAGCCTGAATTTTTTTTATAGATATGTTATGTGACTCAGTTAGCTGATATCTGTGAAGCATATAATTTTGTTATTTTATCTTTGCTAGAATCCACAGCCATTGAAGATTGCTGGTGAAGAACACAATCTGTAGCCATAATTTAACAGTGGCCATTTGTGTAGATAGACAGCTTACATATATGTATGTGTATTTAGTCATGCTTAGAGATCACTAGTTATTTGAAAGAACTGTGCTACCGAAAATGAAGTGGAGCTGGGGGAAGAGTATGTTTGTGAAACTGTGCAAGTTTTGATTTAATTAATGTGAGACTGACATCATAAACAGGTGACATTCAGTATAAATTTATGTAAGTACATAATAGCTTTTTATAGGAAAAATTTAAAATATTTTTAGTAACCTGCTCTTTGGAGTCTATGGCTAGTCTGTGGATTTTTATGTCTGTTCATTTTCTTCTGTGGTAGTTGGAATGTGTGGTCCAAGTGCTTTTCTGTTATGATTGTTGGGGATCCATTTTTTAGCTGTCTTTACTTGCTCATTTAGAATGTGTTGAGATGAAGTGATGGTGTAAAAACATCATTCTAGTTTTCTATTAGGCCTCTTCCCTTATTTTTGTTAGTTGTATATAATATTTGTAAGTTATGTATAATGTTTGAGACAGTGTCCATATTGATCTATGAATTCGGCCATTGAAGAGTTAATTAAATGTTTTGTCAAAGTGCACCCATCTGTTCACAATATCACATATTAAAGTTTCTCCCAGTATGGCCAAGATTAAAACTGGGGCAATTGTCATAACCAGTCTGGTATATTCCTGATTTTACAAGACCTAGTCTGGTAATTTGGTGCTGTCTTCTATGTTATAAGGGGTGCTCAAAAAGAAATGAGTCAGAGTTTCGAATACGCAAACCGGTGACAGGAGGCTAATATCATGGCACGTGTAAAGGGGTGTGGTTCCAACCAGGGCATGGAAATTGACAGCCTGTCCCTAGAGGGCACACGTGCATGTCACATGACTAAACAGAACTAGCAGCAGTGTGCATCAGTCATCCAACACTGCATCACATTGCAAACAAAAAAGAAGAGCAAAGATCTGTTGTTCGTTTTCTGATAGCAGAAGGAGTAGAAGGAACGGACATTCGTTGACGAAAGTCACAAGTGTACAGTAAACACTGCAGATCCCTTGCAAGGGTCAAGGTGTGGCAGAAGCACTTCAGGGAAGGATGGGTGTCGTTAGCCAATGATGCACTCATTAGCCAGGACCTCCAAGTGACAGTGAAAACCACAGCCGCCGTGGTTGGATTGAGCATTGGAAATGTTCACACCATCATGAACGACTGCACATGCACAAAGTGTGTGCCCAATGGTTGCCCCAGTCATCAACCACACTAGAAAGCATGTTGAATGACCCACTGTCTTGGTCATCTGCAGTGCTATGCTCCGGAAGGGAATGCATTCCTGGCACGAGTGGTGGCTGGAGATGAGTCATGGTGTCATCACTTTGAACCAGAATCAAAATAACAAAGTCTCCAGTGGAAGCATCCAGGGTCGCCACCACCAAAAACAGCCAAGGCCATCCACATGAGTGCAGGAAAGGTTATGCTGACATTCTTCTTTGACCAAGATGGCCCCCTTCTGATTCACTTCCTGCAGCATGGGACAACAGTGAATGCCCAACGTTACTTGCAAACCTTGACCTTCCTTTGCCTGGTCATTTTGATTTGATCATTTGGAAATCTCACCCATGGGATCATTCTGCTCCACGACAATGCAAAGCCTCATATGGCCACCACAGTTGCGGCACTCCTGCAGAAATTCAAAGGGGAGGTTTTCGGCCACCCTCCATACAGTCTGGACCTTTCTCCCTGTACTTAGAGCCTTTTTAAGGGGACCAAAAACGGCATGAGCAGCAAACGATTCACCTCAGACGACAACGTCCAGCTGTATGTGTGGAACTGGTTAACATTGCAGCCCCAGGAATTTTATGAGACAGCTATTCACCACCGCCTTGGGTCACTGTGGAACAAGTGTCTCAACAGCCAGAGTCACTACTTCTAACATACAGGTACTGGGTTCTGTACTTATGCTTCCAGCTCATCTCTTTTTGAACGCTCTTTATACATTGCACAGTACTAGACACAACTTTATGTTTAAAGTTGAAATTGTATCATTGCAGTTATGTACAGATCCTGGCCATGGGATTTAGCACCAAGATTTGTTAAGCTGTGTCAGTTGTTTATTGTTAAGCAATGTTAATTTGATAGCATTCATACCTTGTGTTATGTAAATATGCCTTGAGTTCATAGTATTATTTGGGAGGTATGCTTCAACTGACTATTTAAATATGCGAGTTTTGCTTGTCTTTTGTCTCCTTGGGTAACTTAGCACTTTCTTTGTTCTGTGATTATGAATGGTGCTGTATTTGTGATTATTGCTGATGTTCTTGAGATTTCACCTGATGTTATGTAACTGCCCAGTACCTGTGTTTTTTGACAGGGTTATTCGGAAAATGGAGGCACTGTGATTAGTACACAGCTCTCCAAACAACGGTTGATGATGGATGTTTTGCAGGAGATAATGTTAATTTTACACCATGTGTAGATTTATTGAAAGTGCTCCTGTCAATAAATTTGTGCTCATCAGAATTTCCAATGTAGAATAGGCTGATGAGCTACACCTGTCCTGTATGGCCTTGTGTGTCCAAGACCACTTCTTTCAAACTTTATTTAAACTATAATCTGTCAAGCGAAATGCTCAACTGAAATTCCTTACATGCCATAACAAATTAATGATTTAGCATGAAATATAAATAATGTGTGATGATTTTCACCGTAAATATATTAGCCATCATTACCTAGGTTTACAGTTACACTGGTTGTAAAAATGATAACTATTCAAAAGTAAACTTCTTTTCTTCATAGAGTCACTATTGTTTTATGTTGAAAACCTCCTGATGTTGTGACTAGTTTATTCTTGTTAAAAGGTAATGTCCTCATTCATTTTATTATGTAAATGTTCATTGTTTGCCAAAAAATTAAGTTGAGGTCAACAAATTCCCATTAGACAATTGTTTGACAGTGTTCAAAATGGTTTTTGCAACATGTATATGAAAATTTTACTGAGAATCAAAAGTAATGTAAATAGTAATACAATTAATGTTAGAAACACTCCTCCCTTTCTTACTGTATACTGACTTCTGTAAATGATACTTTTCTTGTGGGCACTTTCAGATGTAAAGGTACCTTCATGGTGCTTCATGCTGTAACTGTTGCATTTCATAGGTTCACTCTTACTTGGTTACGTATTATGCACTTATGCAAAGCGGGAAAAGTCAAATAGAGTACTATTTTTGTACGAAAAAGAATGAGCTCTGTATACATGGATTAACAGTCATATCAGTCCTGAATGAACTTCACCAATTATAACCAGTACAGTACAATGAAAAGGCATTATTTGTCAACGTGTGTTTTTCCTTTGTTGCATAATCCTTAATGATGTCATCTCCATTTTACCTCTGATGGCCCTTGGGCAATTTTGGAACTATCATCTCTTGTCCTATTGATTCAATGGTACACTTTGTTGTAACCTCTTTCACGACTGTTTAGTTCCTTAGCTACATTCAGTTTGTGTGGTTCAGTTGCTCCAAATATTTCTGGAGTTGTGGAAGTTGATATTTGTTTCTAATTTTGTACAATCGATTTGTTATTTATTTACTTGCATTTTTTGTATGGAATTGTAAATATGATGACTATGTAAAAGTCATTTATTGTATTTAGAACTAAATGTGATAATTATAATAAACAATAATACTTTTTGAAATTTAGCACAATCTTCACATGTATTAGCATTGCAAAGGTTATTAGTTCACCACATACTGTAAATCATAAGTTTTATATGAAATAGTCTCATTTGTAAAAACACTTGATATTACATGTGTCTGGCTTGTATATCCTTCGGTATAAAACACCGTTGGTCTCTTACTATTTACAGCTTTAAAATTTATTGAGTGATTACAGGCATCTGTCAGTTACACAGAATTACCTGTGATTTGAACAGTCTACGGTTGCTAGTTTTCATATTATTGTTCTGTACATGCATCATGGAAATCTAGTCGGAGACCAATCAATTTCTACATAAAAATAAACAGAACACCGGCATTTTGATTGTATTGTCTGTGGTATTTTCATTGTATTGTTTGCTTGTTGTAATGTACGTTTTTTCCATTTAAGCTAATTTTTATAGCAATTACTGCTTTTGTTTTTGTTGTTAATACTGTAAAGTTAATATTCTTACAATTATCTGCATACCCAAAGACATATTTATGAAGAATGAAGCCAGTGTCATGGCTACAGAAGCTGAACACTATTATATTTATCTACCTTACCAGTGAGTGTAGTCACATCAACAAATGTGAGCAATGTTCTGCACCATCAAGATACCATCTCAAGCGCCGATAACTGTCCTACTGCTGGTGCTAATGATAGTAATAGTTATGCCAAGCATCTAACAATGAGTGTATGGGACACTAACACTGGAGTCTATTACAGAAGTGTCGGCAGAAACCGTGTGCATCAAAACTGAAATGGGTCGATAGAAGGTGCTTCGCCAAGCCTGTCTCTTTCAGCATACGACGTGATGGACAGGGCCTGGAATACACTGTACAGGACCTGTCCTGACACATTTCCATGAAGACGTTGTCACCAAAACATTTGATGGGGCTGGTGGAAAACACTTGACACTGTCATTACTGCAAGGCTACCCTGCAGTGCTGGAGACCAGTCAACTACCCTCAGATGACTGAGCAGTGACTGCAGTGTGAACAAAATGGATAAATGTGGTAGCCATCAGCATCACTTCACAACGTCTAAAACCATCAAGGCACTTCTAAAATCATTAAGGACCTGTGCTGCCAGTATCTTGTGGTCACCAGAAAAGCCCTTTCACCTTTTCCACGATGCTGCTGGCTGTGATGATGGGATTGGTGTGACTATGAAAACAGTCTTCTGTGGATGAGTACTGTGGAGGCACAAACTACCCTCAAGTCCTCTATCAGAAATTCTTTTGTTTGGTATGCAGCCACAATGGTGACACACTGTTCTCAGAGGTACTGGAAATTTCAGATATCACTTCTGTATTGATCCTGTTCATACAGATGTTGCCAGGTTGTCTCCTACCCTCTGTACTTGGCATCAGAAGGTGCTGGATATTTTTATACTAAAGAAGATACTTCAGCTTCACTGCTAAAATGATGTCGGCACCAGACAGATCCATTCTGACCACAGACTTAAAGTATCAGCAGCTACAGTTCTTCAGTTTCAGATTCAGATTCAGATTTGGCATTACCGTTTGGGGCGAAAACCCCATTTGCAGGAGTTACTATTCTGCTTTAAAAGCAGTAGGTGAAGATATATATTTTCTGTAATGCCTACATTGTTTTCTGTACTTTTAAGTGTCTACTTAGTTGCTCGACATAGCTATATATTTATTTATTTATTTATTTATTTATTTATTTTACCTTTTATTTGTTTTAGACTGTCCGAATACTGTCACCTGATTAAGGAAAATGTAATTACACTATGTGTATAGTGCTAAGTGCTATGAACAGCATTAATGACCATGACAATAGCAACAATAACAACAATAATAATTTCTTCATCCCATCAGCTAAATTAATTGTTAATCATTGTATTAATAACAGTGTCCTGTATGCTCTTTTAGGCAAGTTAGATAAAATGAATGTAAGTTTTCAATGTATTTTGATCTTTGTTTTACATTCAACATTGTCCAACAATATTTCGTAATTCAGTTGTCAAAGCCATTACTGGTAAAGAATACAGGCCCCTGCATGGGGCCTCCTGGCCAACAATGCCATACGATCATTTCGTTTCATTTTTTTGTAGAATGTTAATATTTATTTAGCTCTAATCATGTTGTTGTTTGATGACAATTACTTAACATATTGTAGAGCACCAAAGAGATGTTTTGTTTCTCTTGTAAAATTTAA
Source organism: Schistocerca nitens (assembly GCF_023898315.1). Taxonomy (NCBI): domain Eukaryota; kingdom Metazoa; phylum Arthropoda; class Insecta; order Orthoptera; family Acrididae; genus Schistocerca; species Schistocerca nitens. The sequence continues at coordinate 133,249,449 of NC_064623.1, forward strand.
TATGTATATAACATCACTGATTTGTTTTATAGCAGATTGGTGACAAAATCACTTTTTAGATCTGTACTGTCTATTACAGGCATCCCTGTGGATGCTCATAATGGTGTGAGTAGCTATACCATTATTCAAAATGAAATAAAGTATGGTTTGAATACACAGCTGTTATTCATTAATGCCACTGAATATCTGTCACTTGCCATTCGTTTCTCCTCTAGCAGTGCTTATTAATGTGATGTAGTCGTGAAGCAACCTCAAGATGTGGTGAAAAAAATCACCTGCAATATTTTGGCAATGATATATATGAGAAAAATGACTGTAGTATTTAAAATATCAAATAAACAACTCTGTGACACTTATTTCAATGAGTGTATGCCATATATAAATATTATTTCCCAGCAAGCAAAATTACTTTTGTGACAGTAGTCTGGAATAAAATTTTCTCAGTTTCCTCGTGTGAGGCCACAGAGATAACTTGAGCTTTTGGTAACATCCTACATAATCTTTGACAGGACCTGAGTGTCTGAATGAATCCTGTGGAGCTGTTCTGTGTGTAATTGTTAAATAATATTCTAGTGGTATTTCATATTTAGGACAGACAGCTCCTGGAAATGACAGGGAAATTGTTGAAAGCTTGATTTCTCACTGAATCTCAAATGGGGAAGGAAACATGAATGACATTATCTAATAAGTTGCTTTCATTTTGATATAACTGTAGATCCAATTTCTGCTTGTAAGTCACAAGCACTGTCGCATTTACAGAAGCTGTTGTGTGTGAGGTAGAAGGATGCTCATGTCAGGGCTAGATTAATCATCACATTTGTGTAGAATGTGGCAGAGCCAGGTAAATTCTCTTTCTGAAGCTTTGAGCACGTCACTTTCAGTCCACGTAATCGTATGGCTGCTGGAAACAGAACAAGATGTACATACCGTGTATTTCGTGCTGTGCATTGCTTGACTGCGAGGGCTCAATGACAGTAAGCTAGAAGGCGTACTGGGTTTTAACCTCATGTAGTTAACGCAAATGCTTGCCTTCACACTTCTCTCCCTGGCAGTAAATTTGCCACAGTGAATCAAATTAGAACTACACACATTATGTCAACGTTTATTCCAAAACAATGAGTGTTCATTTCACTGGGTACCATTTTCAAATCTGTTGCTTCAAAATGCGTTATATTGGAAGAAAAGTTGTCAGAGACAGGTAGTCAAAGATGTAATCACTATTGAAGTGTAAACAAAAAATCAAATTTTTCATCAGATCTCTCTTAAGTATTTGGTTCACACAATGTTTTATGCACAATTACATCAGTCAACCGGCTACAGCGATACTCATTTGTTTTCAAAGCCACATCAGTACAAGTGCCATCAAGTTCTGTCTTTTAAAGTACTGAAAAAAAATTTGTGTCTTTGATTATTGAGTACACAAACATTGTGGATTGCATTTTGGGGATGCTTTCAAACTGATACTGAGGATAAGGATGCCTCTGGAATAGTTGTATGATTTGTGTCATTCCTACAGGTAAGTACACTGTCACATATTTTTTCTTTATTCTCTGTTTTAGAATGAATTGTCATTTTCCATTTCGGTGTGACATTTCCTAAAAAATGGTGATAATCATGTGGCAAGTTTACACAACACAACAAGCATATAAACACTGACTTCACCATCTGTCTGATATCATCCTCAATATTATGAAAAGGAAAGTTGCTGCTCACCGTATAGCAGAGAAGCTGAGTCGCAGATAGGCACAACGAAAAGACTGACAACGGCCTTGTTGGCCGAAAACGTATACTGTGACAAACACACACAGCAGCAGCAGCAGCAGTGCTAGGTGGTTATTTCTGTATAAAAGTTCTTTAACATGGCGGCAGTTGTATCTTCGAAAGAAAAATTGACTGTTGAAATAATGAAGGAAAAAGAAGTAGATCTAGCAGGAGTTGAGATAGTGGACACTAAAGTAGCCACTATTGGTTTATACAAACTGGTGACATAAATACTTTACTAAAAAGTTTAGAATATTCACTTAACAGGCTAACACAGAAACAGAAGAGTTATTCTATGTGGTAATTTTAATATGGACCTTGCAAAAGACACGAAAGAAAAAATGAATTACTGAATCTCTTGCAAACATTTAAGATGAAATCTACTGTAGAAACAGCAACTTGTATCACAAAGACTTCATATACCACCATTGATCAGATATTTGTAAATGTAGAAAAGAACTATAAAACAGAAACACTAAACATGGGCTTTGGGGATCACACAGCTCAAAAACTCTGAGTACAGAAACTTAGCTGCAATTTAAACACTGCCTAACTGCCACCAGTGGAAAACACAGTAATGAAAATATACATCACTTTCTCCATTACTTGAGCAATGAAAACCGGAAAGATATTTATAACTGGAAACACACAGATGGAAAATATAATAACTTCAGCACTAATTTTTCCTACTATTTTGAATTGTACTTCCCTCCAACACAGAGGAAAATATACACAAGGAAAATATAAAATAAATGGATCACTTCTGAGATACTGGTATCCTTAAAAAAAAATTACTACGCCGATTGTCCAAATTGCTCACATTGCTCACATCACCAGAATTTGATACTTATTACAAAACCTATTAAAAGATCTTCAAAAATGTTGTCAAACAAGCAAAAATAATGCCAAATGACACATTCCATATAGCTTTCATCTTATTGGCGGAATTTATGTGTATTTTAAGGAAGGAAACTGCAGCAGAATAGACGTATCTCCATGTTATTAACTGCCTAATGGAGAAGTCAGCTGTGATAACTGAACGCACAAAAACTGCAAATACATTCAACTGTTACTTTGTAAATTTTGATCTATATGTTCAGCTAATTGTGTAGTGTACTCCCAGGAATCAATTGAGATGGAGGATAGAAAAATAGATTTACTATTTATAGCACATCAATGAAAAGGAAATACACCCTATAATCAAAGAAATGAAGCCCAAATTCTCTTTTGGTACTGACAATATCCATGACTACATCTTTAAGAAATGTGCTCCTCTCATGGCCAGGCCACTTGTTATCTGTAACTTCTCTATCAGAAGGTGTGTTCCCAGACAAATTGAAGACAGCAAAAGTAAAACAGGCCCATTTTGCTGCTATCAAGTTTTTCCAAAATAATTGAAAAACTCTATTATAAAAGACTAATCAATTTCATAGAAAAAACTAATTACTTCTCAAATACACAACACGGATTCCGAAAATCTAAATCTACTGACACTGCTATTTTTGTGTCCCTAAATGAAGCCTTGAGTGCAATAGACAGCAAAGAGCATATCTCAGCCATATTTCTAGACCTCTCTGAAGCATTAGATGTCGTCAATCACATCACCTTGCATCAGAGAATAGAATCTGTAGGTATTAGGGGCCCAGCCTATGAATGGATCAAAGCATATCTCCAAAATAGAGAGGAAGTAGTTGACTTGCTATCCAAAAACGGAGCAAGATAAAGTCCTACTGCTCAGAAAAGCAGGGCATTAAGTACAGTGTATCAGAAGGTTCCATCCTAGAACCTATTCTGTTTCTACTCTTCGTAAATGATTTGGAACCGACCAGTCGATGCCATAATTACATAAAATTTGCAGATGACATAAATGTGATAGTAAAAGATAGGACTAGAGAAAAATTATTGCACGAGATTAAAAAGTGTACCACCCACATTACAGACTGGTTTTCTGGAAACAATTTAGTAATAAACACAGAAAAAGCAGTGGGCATTTATTTTGCCATGTGTGTGTAAGTGCACTGCAACTAACACTAGACATAGAGCTGTTTACCAGAACTCTTCAAAATGTACGCGCTACAAAATTTCTTGGAATACAGATCCAAGGCTTAAGATGGATCCAACATGCAATATACACTACAAATAAATTGAATACCATTTGTTACACAATCAAAATTCTTTCTGGTGGCACATATAAAGAGACACTAAAAAATGTCTACTTCGCCCAGGCAGAATCTTTATTGCAATATGGCATAACCTTTTGGCGAAATGCATCTGCCAGCAAAAGTGTTTTATTTATCAAAGTAGAACTGTAAGACCCATACAAAATGCTGTCACAAGAAACTCGTGCAAGCCCTTATTTAAGAAACGTCACATCCTTCCACTACCATGTCTATACATTCAGAGTATCCACCTGCATAACACAAGGAGAAAGCAGGGTGTACATGTTCAACATACATAAAGAACACTAAAACAGAATGGACCACTGCAAACAGGAAACAGATTGTACAACGAGCAGTGGCGTAGCGTGGTTGAAAAGCATGGGGAGACTCTGCAGTTAACAAATGAAACAAAACGCATAAAATAAAACTACTACTACTACTACTACTACTACTACTACTACCACAAATAATAATAATAATAATAATAACTAACTTGTTCAAGAAACGATGACATTTGTAGAACTCCAGCAGCAAGAGAAGAAGCACTTACATTTTCTTGTACACAAGTGCAATGCGCCTGTCTTTTCTTTCCACGAATGTCTATAGCTCGGTCTACAAAGATCTGATCACTGAATAGATCTCCAAGTAGTGACTTTTCTATTGCTAACTTGCTCAAACACGACATCCGGATGTTGGACATTGAATTCCTTAAATAATTCTTCACTCGTTTAAGAGTACTCCTGCTTCGTTCACTGCTTGCTGTAGTTGCGGGTAGGGTCAAAACCAAAATCAGGAACTTCGTTGTTTCTTCATAAACGGAATCTAAATCATTGTTGACAATGTACTTTAAGAGGATTCTTGGAGATAAGAACAAGTTGAAAATGAAATGTGTAACATATACGCTGATGAGAAAAAACACTTGTTTGAAAAAAAGGGAACTGTTCTAATAATTGAAGCAGTTTCAACTTTGGAAATTCTTGTTGATAGTTCGGGAAACACTTTTCGTTCAAAAGTTCAACAAACTGAATTTGGGGAAAGTCTTCCTTCTTTCCATCTGAACAATTTGCAAATCCAGTATCTCGTAAGTTAGTGACCTGAGAGATGTCTTGACTGTCACAGAATGATAAGTTGCCATTCAAACACAAGCTACGTTTAATGCATTCATCAATGAATGTTTCCGTTCTTAATTTTCGTAAGTTTCTCAAAACAGTTCTTATTTGGTCGTGGCAAGCAGTTATACTGTTGCTTGCATGCGGCAGTTTAAATCCTGTCTCAGTTAGCAATACAATTCGTTTTGATGATTTGCTGAAAAACGAATGGAATGCAGTAAGATCACTTACAAACAAGCGTACTTGTATGATTTTGGAGGCATGTAACAGTACCACATTCAGTTGGTGTGCGTAACAATGAATAAACAGCGCATAGGGACAGAACCGCTTCACCAATTGTACCGTAGTCCTCTTTCTCTGCCCGCCATTACTGAAGCGCCATCATATGGTTGACTAACCACTTTTCCTTCCACATTCCATTCTTTCAGTACTGCATGAACAAAGTTTGACAAACCTTCAGCAGTTTTATCTCCAGAAACATCGTAAAATCCAACGAATCTTTCCTCAATTTTGTCTGCAATACAGTACCTGAATATTATACTCATTTGACTCTTACATGATACGTCTAATGTTTCATCAGCCTGAATCGAAATGAAATTGCAGTTCTGAACTTCAGATTTTATTTTCTCATTAACTGCCAGAGTTATCCTTTCTATTACATCATTCTGTATACCTGGAGACGCTCCTTTAAAGGTTGAGGATGATGAGGATTAACTGCTCTCCTTGAGCTAGTAAATTCGACAATTCCACATAGTTACATTTGTTGCTGGAGGATTCGTCTTCTCGATGGCCGCGAAATGCTAGTTCTTGTTTACAAAGAAATACAATTGCCTGAATAAGACGCGCCAATACTCTCCTGCTGTATGCAACTTGGTCGTTGTATTTTATTGCTGTCAGACCAGCGGCTTCAGAAAGGGCGTGCTCAATTCTACTTTTGCCCAATAACTGAAATGATTCTTTGTACAATAAAGAACTTTGACAGGAAAGCACAAAAACATCAGGCATCAAAACGTCACCTGCAGAACAAATACCCTCATTGCATCATTCCTTTTCACCACCAAACAGAAGACACATATATAACAATATAACCTGTTATTAACTGCATTCGCAGTCAACCAAGCATACTTTTCGTACCAGGCTGTCTGAAAAGTGCGTTTTTGTTTGGCTTCACTTAAAACTACACTGACAAGGGAACCTCCCCATCGCACCCCCTTCAGATTTAGTTATAAGTTGGCACAGTGGATAGGCCTTGAAAAACTGAACACAGATCAATCGAGAAAACAGGAAGAAGTTGTGTGGAACTATGAAAAAAATTAGTAAAATATACAAACTGAGTAGTCCACACGAAGATAGGCAACGTCGAGGACAGTGGGAGTCAGGGAGCGAAGTGGTCCGGTGGTTAGCGAGAGCAGCCACGGAACGAGAGGTCCTCGGTTCAAGTCTTCCCTCGAGTGAAAAGTTTAATTTTTTATTTTCAGTTTATGTGACAAATGTTTTCATCACTTTTTTGGGAGTGATCATCACATCCACAAGAAAACCTAAATCGGGGAAGGTAGAAGAATCTTTTTACCCATTCGCTAAGTGTACAAGTTAGGTGGGTCAACATATTCCTGTCATGTGACGCACATGCTGTCACCAGTGTCGTATAGAATATATCAGATGCGTTTTCCTGTGGAGGAATCGGTTGACCTATGATCTTGCGATCAAATGTTTTCGGTTCCCATTGGAGAGGCACGTCCTTTCGTCTACTAATCGCGCGGTTTTGCGGTGCGGTCGCAAAACACAGACACTAAACTTATTACAGTGAATAGAGACGTCAATGAACGAACGGACAGAAAATAAAGAAGGTAAAATTTTCAGTCTAGGGAAGGCTTGAACCAAGGACCTCTCGTTCCGCAGCTACTCACGCTAACCACGGGATCACGGCGCTCGTGAGTTTACATTGTACTTGATGTTGCCTATCTTTCGGATGGACTACTCAGTTTGTATATTTTACTAATTTTTTTTATAGTTCCACACAACTTCTTCCTGTTTTCTCGATTGATCTGTGTACAGTTTACCAAGGCTATCCACTGTGCCAACTTATAACTAAATCTGAGGGGGGTGCGATGGGGAGGTTCCCTTGTGAGTATAGGAGCAGGTCGTTTGTCCTTCAATTCGCACTTTTTTTCGTACGTTAATGTACAAAAAAAGCGTCTTTAACAAAAATTCTATAAGGTGTACAGTTGCTGGCTCACTCATGTTGGCGACACAACGAAAATATGCACTAAAATCACCCAAGAATGACTACGAACACAAACCGCGCGACTGTTCACTTCCGCGTTAAAAGCCAGCATAGAAGCGGCAGAGACTAGTCTCGATACCTGCTAGCAAGTGCAGCGCACCAGCCTTCGTGGAAGAGGGGAAGTGGAGGGGAGCCGAGAATGCCACTAACACAGCCAGGTAAGGGAAGGGAGGCAGAGACTGAGAGCAGTCGAGTCTCAAGCAGGCAGATACACCAATACTCAGGGTGTGGCGGCGCGGGATACAAAAACGATGGGCTTCGCACATTTAGTGCTCTTGGTACAAAGTTGTTTATATTTTTGTTATGAATTAATATTGCATCTTTTTAAGCACGAATACAGGGGAAACTAAGTCTCAAAGTCTCCCTCACGCTACGCCACTGATACGCAGATATCTATCCAGACCATCACACAGGAATTCCAAACTGCATCTGGGTCCACTGCAAGTACTATGACAGGCGGGAGGTGAGAAACCTTGGATTTCACGGCCACCGGCTGCTCAAAAGCCACACATGTGTCAAACGAGGCATCACTTGGTGTAAGGAGCGTCAACATTGGACGACTGAACAGTGTAAAAATGTTGTGTGGAGTGACGAATCACGGTACACAATGTGGCGATCCGATGGCATGGTGTCGGTATGGCGAATGCTCGGTGAACGTCATCTGCCAGCATGTGTAGTGCCAACAATCAAATTCGGGGGCGGTGGTGTTAAGGTGTGGTCGTGTTTTTCATTGAGGGGCCTTGCACACGTTGTTGTGCGTGGCATTAGCACAGCACAGGCCTACAGTGATGTTTTAAGTACCTTCTTGCTTCCCACTGGTGAAGAGCCTTTCAACACGATCGAGCACCTGATCTTAATGCTCGGCCTGTGGCGGAGTTATACGACAATAATATCCCTGTAATGGACTGCCCTGCACGGAGTCCTGACCTGAATCCTATAGAACACCTTTGAGATGTTTTGGTACGCCGAATTCGTTCCAGGCCTCACCGACCGACATCGATACCTCTCCTCAGTGCAGCACTCCGTGAAGAATGGGCTGTCATTCCCCAAGAAACCTTCTAGCATCTGATTGATCGCATTCCTGCGAGACTGGAAGATGTCATCCGGGCTAAGGGTGTGCCAACACCATACTGAATTCCAGCATTACCAATGGAGGGCGCCGAAAATAACAACGGTCCCATTACACTTCCCTGGGGTACTCCTGGCGACGCCCTTGTCTTGGATGAACATTCGCCGTCGAGGACAATACGCTGGGTTCTACTACTTACGACGTCTTCGAGCTACTCACAAATCTGGGAACCTCTTCCGCATGCCCGCAACTTCGTTAACAGCCGACAGCGCGGAGCCATGTGAATTGCTTGACAGAAACCTAGAAATAAGGAGTCCGCCTGTTGCCCCACATCTATGGTTCACAGGATATGTGAAAAAAGGGCAAGCTGAGTTTCAGACAAGCGATGCTTTTTAAAACCGAGTTAGTTTGTAGACAGAAGGTTTTTCCTCTCGAGGAAATTTATTATATTCGAACTCAGAATATGTTCAAGGATTCTGCAGCAAACCGATGTTAAAGATATTGTTCTGTAATTTTGCGGGTCTGTTCTTTTACCGTTTTATGTGCAGGAGTCACGTGCGCTTTTTTCCAATCGCTTGGGACTTGGAGCTGGGCGAGAGACTCGCAATAAATGCAAGGTTCTGTCAGGACCTGGCTACCTATTTGCTTTCAACTCTTTCAGTTATTTCTCTACACCAGGGATGTTGATTTCTATGTCGTCCACACGGGATCTGTGCGACCATCAAACGACGGTATGTTTGCGTGATTGTCCTACACGAACGATTTCTTAAATGCGAAATTTAAAACGTAAGCTTTACTTTTGCTGTCTTCTGCTGCCGCACCAAACTGGTCAACGAGTGACTTGATAGAAGCCTTAGACCCACTTAAGGATTTTATGTAGGACCAGAATTTTCTCCATATCACGGGATGAGTTTTTGCTAAGGCATGTCGGTGGTAGTTGTAAATTTCGCGCATCGATCTTTCTATAGACGAACGAATCTCTTAACTTTTGCCTGTCGTCATCTTCGCGCTTTCTTTTGAACGAAGAGTGCGACAGACTTTGCTTCCTTATCATTTTTCAAATTTCGTTATTAAACTACGGTGGGTATTTTCCGTCCTTAATCCACTTACTCGGCACATAGTGCTCCAGGGCATGTCCATCGCACTGGAACTGAATGACGTTAATTCATTGTCTAAGTGGTATGCTAAGAACTGTCTATCTACCCTTCGTAGCAAAAATATTCTCCTAGCCTTCTTGATGAATTTACAAACTTTAGTAACCGAAATCGCTATGATGACATCATGGCCAATTATCCGTGTGTCTGTAGTGATTCTGTCAATTAGATCAAGCCTGTTTGCAGGTGCAACGTCTGAAATGTTTCCACTGGATGTGGGGTGTTGAAATAGTTGCTCAAGACAGTTTTCGGAAAACTGTGTTCAAAAGGATATCGCTAGACTGTGTCTGTATCCCTGGAATGAATCCATAGACATTCCAGTCTACACTCGGTAGCTCAAAGTCGCCTCCGCCTAATACTGGACGATCTGGTTATTTCCGTGCTACTGCTCGTACGCTTTCTGTCAATGGCTTTAAGGGGGGGGGGGGGGGGGGGCAGGACGTCAAACGGGCCGACTTCGAGCAGGAGAGGCACTACAGGACATTTTAATTTCCACTGTCCATACTTTTACAAATAACTTCATAAAACTTTGTCAGTATGACCAGGAAGGATTCAGAATTCATACTCACAGCAGTGGAAGTTCTAAAACATAACAAAATAGTTTTTTTTTACGTGTGAAATTTCATCTTTTTTTTCACTTACTAATGGCAGCATTTGTTACCATAGGTACACTTTTCTTCATAAGTAAGAGAGATTCTTCGATGAATTTTGCACACCATACAAACCATACTCAAAAGTGTATGAAACTCTAGAATTTTACAAATCTATTGAAAACTATGGTAAAAATTGAGGTAATTAACTAGACATTTTGTGTTTTTTCTAAACATTAAGTTTAAAATATAACAGCTCATTCGTTTTTTCATAAATTAAATAAATTCTAGAGTTTCATACACCTGTAAATATGGTTTGTAAGCTGTGCAAAATTCATCGAAGAATATCTCTAACTTATGAAGAAAAGTGTGCCTATAGCAACAAATGCAGCCATTAGTAAGTGAAAAAATGATGAAATTTCACACGTAAAAAATTATTTTGTTATGTTTTCGAACTTCCACTGCAATGAGTGTGAATCCTGAATCCTTCCTGGTGATGCTGACAAAGTTTTATGAATTTATTTGTGAAAGTATAGACACTGGAAATTAAAATGTCCTGTGATGCCTCTCCTGTTCCAAGTTGGCCCGTTTGACGTCCTACCCCCCTTAAAAGCGACACAGCGGAATCAGGTGGCCACTAAAAACGTACAACAAGCAACCTGATTTCACCTAGACGTGTTATACGCGACCTGATAGCTTCACTGCCACAAATTCGACATCAGTAGAGACAGTATTTTTGTCAACTGCAGTGAACACACCCACTCCTACGGTGTCTAATCCGTATAAAGATTGCGTTTAGTCCAATCAACGAAGGAAAATTAGGAGAAAAAGCATGTAGCCGCAAATTGTTGTACAGGGGAAGGAGGAAGTGTCACGAACAACGGCGTTTAAAGGTAACTTTTTTACATCTTTATTGAATATCTCGAAAACCGCTGATTCTAGAGAAAATATTTCCGTGTTCAAAATTAAACTACATTAAATTTCCTGCAAAAAAAGTCTACACCTTATTGTTTTCGCTTTGCAGGGGATGGCAAAACCGCATATTATTAAGAATTGTGTTTCAGTGATGTAAAATTATTGTTATTGGTTAAATGAAGTGGGTTAACAACAAATGTTAAATATATGTTACACGTCTGACCGCAGTAGATCAGTGTTAAGGAATAAATTGCTTTGCGGGGGTGTAACAGGTCGGGGGGGGGGGGGGGGTGTAGAAGTGGGAGAGAAGGCAGGTGGAGATCCGGAGGGATTAAGGTCTCGTACCCCCCTCCAGAGTCAGCAGGGGGCGGGTGACTGCCCGCCCTACCTCGCATACAGCGTCGCGAGAAGCGGCTGCAGGGCGTTTGTTATGCCGGCCCTCCGCAGCGCACCTCGTCACTCGAGAGCGACACAGTGACCAAATATCCCCGGTGAACCGCCAATTAGCGTGATTCACAAACAACAACTTAAGTACACATGTTATTCAAAAAATGTTATCGTAGAAGTAGGGGCCAGCAGGTGCTGGTGAAAAAACACACATTGATAAGATTATCCTATACTTTAAAAGGGTTTCGAAGGTATGACATTAACAATAAGAAGATTTTGAACTTGTTATATCGGAACAATTCCAAAAAACTAAGTAGCTATCTTACACTAAGCAAAAATAATTGTCTCATATTTGTTACAAGATAAATGTGAATAAGCCAGCACACAAGCATTCACATTAAAGGCAGTTCCCAAAATAAAAAATTCCTTAGCTCAGTGAGGGAGTGACACATATAAAGGGGCCCAATTCACAATAGGCGGAATAGTTACTGGTTGTCTAGCAGATCAGCCCCCAAAACTTCCATTACAAGCCGCCACCACCCCGAGTTACTGAAAACCAGAAGACGCAGCAAGGGCGGTGCCTGCACAGACTCCGAACAACAGGGACCCGCGACATCGACCCTAAATCACCCAATCTAGGTATGAATGAAAACGGCCCGACCAAGAAGCAATTACCACATTCCCGCGGACAGGCAAACGAAACCTGTGGTGGGACGACCCCAACAAAACCGCTGGTGAAGAAACTCACACTTCACTAGAACTTGAAAACCTTCTCTTATATAAACAGTATTCAACTTCTCACACTCCACCCCAGCGCCGGGAACACGTCGTACTTCCAAATGCTTGTCAGAGCCAATCGCTGCCAGTGGTTTCAACGGCCGATAAGAAGACATACGGTCCCACGCGCTGATCTCGTGCACCACGGCTTCTAAGCTTCAGACTTAGCCCCTGACAGCCAAGAGGTCGGCCAAAGCACGTGGCGAGCAGTTGACGACCCCCAACAACAGGGCCCCGCTCGCTTCACCACCTCTCTCGGTCACAGCGCAGTACCTACTCCTCGATCGTCACGCGACCGTACATTTGCTCCACCTCCCGCCAGAGGGCGGTAGCGATCCAAACAGCGCGCCAAACTTCGACCATAAATATAATAGACTGGCCCTGACGTCATTTTCGTGGCTCCAACATCTCTGGGCTAAAGTCACGGGAATTTTGCCAAAACATGGTTGTTTCGTGTTGCGCTAAAATGGCCCAAGGACTGACCAACAATTTAACCAATTCCCTTCCGTCCGACAAATGGCACAACGGTGGAGAATATCGGCCGAGGACGAGAATACGAACAGCACTACACCTCCAGAAATTGGCGTCTAAAAACAGCCAGGGGAACATTAACCACTGTAAGCAAATATGAACCAAACAACTTAAAAGGCTGTCGAACTACACGCCGTGCTGGACAGCAACAACACGACGAGGAAAAGGCACACTGCCTGTGAACTACACTAACGACCAGGGCAGGTAACTGGAGCGTTAACGGCTACGGGGCAGAAAATGCCGCTGGTGCACTTCACTGATAAGTAACAGTCTATTTAATACTTAATCACAACATAGGAAGACGGCTGCAAGATTTCGGTGACTCCACCACATCATACGACGCTGCTAGCCTGAACGGCCAAGGGGACAACAACCCACAAATGAACGAGGAGATGTCGCAACAGTTGAGGTTTCATAACAGATTAACTGATCACTCAACTTCAGCGTCCAGGTTCAGTGGGCAACATGCTTGTCATTTTCACAGCTAGTGTCTCACTATCCGACAGCGCGTGCACGCCGCCAGCGGCCCCGGCCTGGCCTGGCGCAGCAGAGATTTGCTTGCTGCTCCGACCCAAACAACTCACGCCATCCAACACGCAGACAGAGTTACAATAACTGGTCAGTCAAAACCACAAGCTACACACGGTTCTGCGGGAACACTTCCACAAACAACTCGAACGATATTAAAACCAGTCACTGTGGAACAACTAGGAGGAATCACAAGTCGACACACACAGGGAACCCGGAAGCAGTCGGCGACCAAATAGACCTCGTCCAATGAGACGACCGACTGAACAACCAACCAAGGTCGCCCCCACTCAGGTCATGTGTGTAGGCAACGTTCGGGCGAGTCATGGCTGTCTGGACCTCACTGCTGCTCCGTATCCACTGCCTTCGGATGCACAACAACCCAGAGACACTACACTGGCTTGGACCCAAACATGCACAGGGAAGACTTGCCCATTGGAAATCCGACATCGCTGCACAAGGAAGAAACCGACCCGTCCCACAAGCTGATCAATTAAAGGGCCCCAGAAGCGATCGGAAGACCAAATACACGTCGCCCGATGAGACAACCGACCGAACGACCAACCAACAGTTGTCGCCGCTCAAGTCTCCTTCTGTCAGACAGTGCATGTGTGTGTCCCCAGCGGTCGGGCGAGTACTGGCTGTCCAGACCTTAATGGAGCTCCATCCCGACTCCCTTGACGTCCGTTCACAGCTTGGACACACGACGATCCAGAGACACTGGCTCAGACCCAACCACGCAGAGAGAACACTTGCCCATTGGCCACCCGACATCTCCGCACAAGGAAGCAACTGACCCACGTCCCACAAGATGACCAATTGAAGGGGCCCAGAAAACAGTCGTCCTTGCTCAAGTCTCCTTCCATTGGACAGTGCGTGTGTGTTGCCAGCAGTCAGGCGAGTACTGGCTGTGCAGACCTTACTGGGCCGGCCGCGGTGGTCTCGCGGTTCTAGGCGCGCAGTCCGGAACCGTGCGACTGCTACGGTCGCAGGTTCGAATCCTGCCTCGGGCATGGATGTGTGTGATGTCCTTAGGTTAGTTAGGTTTAAGTAGTTCTAAGTTCTAGGGGACTAATGACCACAGCAGTTGAGTCCTATAGTGCTCAGAGCCATTTGAGCCAAGACCTTACTGGAGCTCCATCCCAACTGAACTCACCACACATCATGACCCGGAAATACTAGCGGTCGCTCCAAAGATAGTACGATAAGTGCTCTTATCGATATGGCTGCTGCTGCAACTCAAAGGCAGGTAGGCCAGCAACTTAGTGACTAGTAAATCGGATAAGAAACGGTGTGACAGCAGCACAAAGACAAGATGTCAAATAATAAACGGCATGAATACAAGTCATTCACGGCTCACTTCCCTTTGTGTGACTCAACCAACTTGTTTGTCTAAACATATTCTATAAAAGTGAACACTAAAATGTAACAGTGATTCTTTACATGCATAGATCATGATGCAGACTGGAGATCTAATGTCGTTCATGTGCCTTACAGGCACAAGTGTAAAGGAGAGAAATAGATTCTCACAGTTGTAGTACTTACACGTAGTGTTAAAAATTATTCCATAGCGTGAAACATATTTCTTGTAGAGCAAGCTGTGTGCTGTTACAAACGACCTACAGACTGCAGTAAACAAATGAGAACACATTATTCCGTCACTGTGGAACTGCAAAGATCCTAATCTAATCTGCTCGCTGTTGCACTGAACTAGCACTTATGGGCCCTTGCTAAAGGTTGGTGCTCAGTATGGCTCACACACTATCTGAAAAAGCATTTCGCAAAACTTATCAAAATGCAAACTGGTTCCATTGGAAATAATGTATGCTCTCCACTTACCCAGACATGTGAATACAATCTACAGTAGCAGCACTAATAGATGTTTATCACATGTGGTATCCATGGAGAGTAACAGAAAAATCAGTCCTCATTTATTTACTGTATTCCGTAGGTTGTTCATAATAGCAGAGGTTTTTCATGGGAAGAAAAATGTTTCACAGTAGCAAAGATGAACAAATGTTCATAGTTTAAGAGCCCATATTTACTATACATTTTTCTCTTGTTATGACCCGTACTATCACCTCTCAAAATATGGAAAACTTTCTTCAATGCCCTGAATAGCACTAGCTGGCTGCTTTTCCATTGGTTGTTACTTATTTTATATACGTATCCTCTTCACTCACTCTCCAATCCTAATGGCATTATGGCAATCTTACACCAACAGCCTTTCTTTCAGTCATATATGTTCTGTGTATGCTTGAAATAGCTCCTAGCATTCCACATTTATGCTTCTGTCGCACCTCTTGTCCGCACCCATCCCTATAACTGCGAGTGGCATCTTACAACCGGTTCAATGTTGTGTTCCTTGGGTTGAGGACTGCTTTGGATATCTACAGTGACAGTTATTTACCACCCAGCCATTGAGTGCTTTTATGTCCCAAACTACGAGTGAGTGTCATCTGATAAGGTTTCAAACTTAAGAAGTCCTTGAAATTTTAACAAAGGACAATCAAGATAATAAAAGAGCAGCTGAATGAACTGATATTGTCTTGCAAAGAGATTAGGGAATGAACAACTGAAGTAAAACAAAGATAATGGAATGTAGTCGAATTAAATAAAGTGATACTGAGGGGATTAGATTAGAAAAGTAGACACTAAAAGAACTAGACAAGTTTTGCTGTTTTGGCTGCAATGTAGCCGATGGTAACCAAAGTAAAGACTGGCATAAGCAGACTGGCATTAGTATGAAAAAGTTTTCTGACTATAGGTAATTTATAAACAATGAATTTAAATTTCCATTTCAGGCAGTCTCTTCTGCCCATATTTGTATCGAGAATGTTCTTGTATGAAAGCGAAACAAGGACAACAAACAGTTCATTCAAGAACAGAATAGAAGCTTGTGAAAGGTGTTAGCACGAAATAATGCTGAAAGTTATGTGGATAGATCTAATAAGCAATGAGGAGATACAGAAACGAATAGGGAAAATAGGAAATTTATGATACAACCTCACCAGAAGCAGGGATCATTTGTTATAACACATATTGAGGCGTTAAATGACTGTAATTGAGGGAAGTATCAACAGTAGAAATTGTAGAGGGTGGCCACAGATAGAATACAGTAAGATATAATAGGTATGGAGAGATGAAGAGGCTTGGTTCGACAGAAGAGCCTAGAGAGTTGCATGTCACCGATCTTGCAATTGAAAGCCTCAGCAAGAATAACAGGACAAAGCCCAGTATTGCTTCTTCATCGCCATACATCACACTGGCCACTCCAGAAAGAACCAACCAAAAATGCGTGGTATATGTGGTGTCACTGCCAGACACCACACTTGCTAGGTGGTAGCTTAAATCGGCCGCGGTCCATTAGTACATGTCGGACCCGCGTGTCGCCACTGTGTTATCGCAGACCGAGCGCCACCACACGGCAGGTCTCGAGAGACGTACGAGAACTCGCCCCAGTTGTACGACGACGTTGCTAGCGACTATACGGACGAAGCCTTTGCTCTCATTTGCCGAGAGACAGAATAGCCTTCAGCTAAGTTAATGGCTACGACTTAGCAAGGCGCCAATTGTCACAGTGCATGTATCTAAAGAGTCTCACTTGTATCGCCACAATCTCCAGATGTCTCATCAAGAACGATGTATACAAGGACGTATTAAAAGTTAAGTAGTCCAGAAGCTACGTATTTTCTTTATAGCATTCATTAAGTCTCCTGTTTCAGACCTCACTCCATCCTTCGTGAGTTAGCGCGTGCATCTTGGCCGCCTCTTTCAATTAGTGTGCGTAGTGTTGGCAAGTCTGCCGACACTACAGTATATGTACAAGTTACTGTCAACAAAAGCATTAAAATAAATGTTATATACCATTGGTGTAGCTGCCTACTAAATTTCCTGTGCTGCAAAGTACTTCACTTAATATCAAAATATATGTGTACAGAATACCATATTGCACCTGTGGTGTAGGGGTAGCGTCTTTGATTCATAATCAAAACATCTTTGGTCCTGGGTTGGAATCCCACCACTACCTAAATTTTCATTAATAATCAGCAGTGGCAGCGGAGGACTTCTGGCATAAGAAGTCAACCTCATTCTGCCAACGGCCTTGTCAAAGAGGGCGGAGGAGTGGACAGAGGTTCAGGGCATTCTCTTGTCTGAGGGGTTGGAAACTGCCCCTAAAGGTTGAAGAATCAGCAATGATCAACGGCATAAGGATGCAGAAGGCAATGGAAACCACTACATCAAAGACACATAATGTGTACCCACAGGACATGTGGCCTGTAATTGAAGATGTGTCATGATGATCTCTCCATTGGCAAAAGATTCAAGAATGGTCCCCCATTCAGATCTCCAGCAGGTGATTGCCAAGGGGAGGTTACCATGAGAAAAAGATTGAATAATCAACGAAAGGATAACGCTTAACAAGTCGGGGCGTGGAATATCGGACCTCTGAACTTGGAAACTAGAAAATCTGAAAAGGGAAATGCAAAGGGTCAACCTAGTTATAGTAGGGGTCAGTGAAGTGAAGTGGAAAGAGGACGAGCATTTCTGGTCAGATGAGTATAGGGTAATGTCAACAGCAGCAGAAAATGGTATAACAGGAGTAGGATACGTTATGATTATGAAGATAGAGCAGAGAGTGTGATACTGTGAACAGTTCAGTGACAGTGTTGTTCTTATCAGAATGGACAGCAAATCAACACCAACAACGATAGTTCAAGTATACATGCCGACGTCGTAAGCTGAAGATGAAGAGATAGAGGAAGTGTATGAGGTTATTGAAAGGGTAGTACAGTATGTAAAAGGGGATGAAAATCTAATAGTCATGGGGGATTGGAGTGCAGTTGTAGGGAAAGGAGTAGAAGAAAATGTTACAGGAGAACATGGGCTTGGAACAAGGAATGAGAGAGTTGTTGTTGTGGTCTTCAGTCCTGAGACTGGTTTGATGCAGCTCTCCATGCCAACCTATCCTGTGCAAGCTCCTTCATCTCCCAGTACCTACTGCAACCTACATCCTTCTGAATCTGCTTAGTGTATTCATCTCTTGGTCTCCCTCTACGATTTTTACCCTCCACACTGCCCTCCAATGCTAAATTTGTGATCCCTTGATGCCTCAGGAAATGTCCTACCAACCGATCCCTTCTTCCAGTCAAGTTATGCCACAAACTTCTCTTCTCCCCAACCCTATTCAATACCTCCTCATTAGTTACGTGGTCTACCCACCTAATCTTCAACATTCTTCTGTAGCACCACATTTCGAAAGCTTCTATTCTCTTCTTGTCCAAACTATTTATTGTCCATGTTTCACTTCCATACATGGCTACACTCCATACAAATACTTTCAGAAACGACTTCCTGACACTTAAATCTATACTCGATGTTAACAAACTTCTCTTCTTCAGAAACACTTTCCTTGCCATTACCAGTCTACATTTTATATCCTCTGTACTTCGACTGTCATCAGTTATTTTGCTCCCCAAATAGCAAAACTCCTTTACTACTTTAAATGTCTCATTTCCTAATCTAATTCCCTCAGCATCACCCGACTTAATTCGACTACATTCCATTATCCTCGTTTTGCTTTTGTTGATGTTCATCTTATATCCTCCTTTCAAGACACTGTCCATTCCATTCAACTGCTCTTCCAAGTCCTTTGCTGTCTCTGACAGAATTAAAATGTCATCGGCAAACCTCAAAGTTTTTATTTCTTCTCCCTGTATTTTAATACCTACTCCGAATTTTTCTTTTGTTTCCTTTACTCCTTGCTCAATATACAGATTGAATAACATCGGGGAGAGGCTACAACCCTGTCTCACTCCCTTCCCAACCACTGCTTCCCTTTCATGCCCCTCGACTCTTATAACTGCCATCTGGTTTCTGTACAAATTGTAAATAGCCTTTTGCTCCCTGTATTTTACCCCTGCCACCTTTACAATTTGAAAGAGAGTATTCCAGTCGACATTGTCAAAAGCTTTCTGTAAGTCTACAAATGCTAGAAACGTAGGTTTGCCTTTCCTTAATCTTTCTTCTAAGATAAGTCGTAAGGTCAGTACTGCCTCACGTGTTCCAACATTTCTATGGAATCCAAACATCTTCCCCAAGGTCGGCTTTTACCAGTTTTTCCATTCGACTGTAAATAATGCGTGTCAGTATTTTGCAGCTGTGACTTGTTAAACTGATAGTTCGGTAATTTTCACATCTGTTAACACCTGCTTTCTTTGGGATTGGAATTATTATATTCTTCTTGAAGTCTGAGGGTATTTCGCCTGTCTCGTATATCTTGCTCACCAGATGGTAGAGTTTTGTCAGGACTGGCTCTCCCAAGGCCGTCAGTAGTTCTAATGGAATGTTGTCTACTCCCGGGGCCTTGTTTCGACTCAGGTCTTTCAGTGCTCTGTCAAGCTCATCACGCAGTATCGTATCTCCCATTTCATCTTCATCTACATCCTCTTCTATTTCCATAATATTGTCCTCAAGTACATCGCCCTTGTATAGACCCTCTATATACTCCTTCCACCTTTCTGCTTTCCCCTCTTTGCTTAGAACTGGGTTTCCATCTGAGCTCTTGATATTCATACAAGTGGCTCTCTTTTCTCCAAAGGTCTCTTTAATTTTCCTGTAGGCTGTATCTATCTTACCCCTAGTGAGATAAGCCTCCACATCTTTACATTTGTCCTCTAGCCATGCCTGCTTAGCCATTTTACACTTTCTGTCGATCTCATTTTTGAGACGTTTGTATTCCTTTTTGCCTGCTTCATTTACTGCATTTTTATATTTTCTCCTTTCATCAATTAAATTCAATATTTCTTCTGTTACCCAAGGATTTCTACTAGCCCTCGTCTTTTTACCTACTTGATCCTCTGCTGCCTTCACTACTTCATCCCTCAGAGCTACCCATTCGTCTACTACTGTATTTCTTTCCCCCATTCCTGTCAATTGTTCCCTTATGCTCTCCCTGAAACTCTGTACAACCTCTGGCTTAGTCAGTTTATCCAGGTCCCATCTCCTTAAATTCCCACCTTTTTGCAATTTCTTCAGTTTTAATCTACAGTTCATGACCAATAGATTGTGGTCAGAGTCCACATCTGCCCCTGGAAATGTCTTACAATTTAAAACCTGGTTCCTAAATCTCTGTCTTACCATTATATAATCTATCTGATACCTTCTAGTATCTCCAGGATTCTTCCATGTATACTGTTGAGTGGTACTTAAGTAAATAAATTAGTGAAATCAAAGTGAACTAGAAATTAGAGTATAAATGAAAAACTTGGTTTAGTTTAGAGAGTTACATACTCGCAAACAGCGAGCAGAACAGAAGAGACAATGACCGCGAAGTCAGCAACTTCCACATAAGCGGGCGCTGTCGATTCAGCCGTCAGGGCATCGCCCGACCGGCTCACGTGTTTCTCAGTTGTCGTATGTGAGCAAAGGCCCTCGCCTACATCCCAAGAGCCAATGACCGACGTTAAGAAGATTCTTCGAGAAGCTTTTCAACGTGACAGACGAGGCAATGACCGTGAAGTCGTTCACCTCCAGTAAACTGAAGTGAATAAATACGCGAGACGCAGTGAGCCAGACAGATGAAGACGGAGACGGAGACAGAGAGGAAGACGGAGACGGAGACGGAGACAGAGTGGAGAGACGAAGAAGACGAAGAAGTTTGCATTCAGTTTCGGTGCTGAAGACCGTCATGTAAGAAGAGTCTGCATCATGCACAGACGAACCAAGTCCGCTGCTGTAATGGAATAGCAAGCAGCAGCCGCGGCGCCAGAAGACAGAAGAGGTATTTGAAGTCTGGTTTTTACATACCCGGGTGACTCGTGAGGACGGGAAGGAGACGGCCTCACCTCAGCAGTCACCTGTGAGCTGGGATGAAGACCTGACAGCCGAAGACTGGCAAGCGGGAGTCCGTGGTTCGAGTCCGGGACACTGGCCTTGCCCCGCCGCGCCGCTCCGCTGGTCGACGCACAACACACGCGGCCGCTTAGAGAAGAGAAACACTGGGACGCGACACCCAAGGTATCACCCGATGCACGATTTCGCTCGCAATAATTAAACGGGCCACCTCGCGCTGCGCGTCTCCAGTCAACTGGGCGAGATGGCGACACGAGATACACACCGCTACGCGTAATCAGACGCCGCCGCCGCCGCCACCGCCGCCGCCGCTGCCACAGCAGAAGACTTCACAAACGACACAGCTGCCGCTCTCCGAACCAGAACATCCCGTAAGATACAGTTGTACAAATCTTCAATAAAAGTTATCTTATGTAAAAATGATGTTTCATTCGACCTCATACCCGAGCCAAGGAAGAACCCACCCTGCCCACATGTTGTTAAGAGAGAAAAGTTAATTTATTTAATATTTTCACCCTGACAGAATGCTTTAGAATGCTCATCCTGACAATTGACTTGCATCAAAAGAGAAAACCCAGTTACATTTAGTGCCAGAAGTGTCACAATTAGTAACACAACTGTTACATTTGGTGTCATAAGCCGTTTTAGTTGTTACAATACAACCTTCTTTTATGATTCGTGAACCAAGTGTTAGCTATGATTAAGTTGTGCTCTGTGCAAAATTCTACCAGACGGCTTCCTCTTTCATTTATCTCCCCCAATCCATATTCACCCACTATGTTTCCTTCTCTCCCTTTTCCTACTCTTGAATTCCAGTCACCCACGGCTACTAAATTTTCGTCTCCCTTCACTACCTGAATAATTTCTTTTATGTCATCATCACATTTCTTCAATTTCTTCGTCATCTGCAGAGCTAGTTGGCATATAAACTTGTACTACTGTAGTAGGCATGGGCTTCGTGTCTATCTTGGCCACAATAATACGTTCACTATGCTGTTTGTAGTAGCTTACCCGCACTCCTATTTTTTTAATCATTATTAAACCTACTCCTGGATTACCCCTATTTGATTTAGTATTTATAACCCTGTATTCACCTGACCAGAAGTCTTGTTCCTCTTGCCACCGAATTTCACTAATTCCCACTATATCCAATTTTAACCTATCCATTTCCCTTTTTAAATTTTCTAACCTACCTGCCGATTAAGGGATCTGAGATTCCACGCTCCGATCCATAGAATGCCAGTTTTCTTTCTCCTGATAACGATGTCCTCTTGAGTAGTCCCCGCCCGGAGATCCGAATGGGGGACTATTTTACCTCCGGAATATTTTACCCAAGAGGACGCCATCGTCATTTAACCATACAGTAAAGCTGCATGCCCTCGGGAAAAATTACGGCTGTAGATTCCCCTTGCTTTCAGCCGTTCGCAGTACCACAACAGCAAGGCCGTTTTGGTTAATGTTACAAGGCCAGATCAGTCAGTCATCCAGACTGTTGCCCCTGCAACTACTGAAAAGGTTGCTGCCCCTCTTCAGGAACCACACGTTTGTCCGGCCTCTCAACAGATACCGCTCCGTTGTGGTTGCACCTGCGGTACGGCTATCTCTATCGTTGAGGTACGCAAGCCTCCCCACCAACGGCAAGGTCCATGGTTCATGGGGGGAGGAATGAGAGAGAAGAAAGACTAAGTGAGTTCTGTAACAAGTTTCAGCTAGTAATAGCGAATACTTTGTCCAAGAATCACAAGAGGAGGAGGTATACTTGAAAAAGGCTGGGTGATACGGGAAGATTTCAGTTAGATTACATCATGGCCAGACAAAGATTCCGATATCAGATACTGTATTGTAAGGTACACCCAGGAGCAGATATAGACTCAGATCACAATATAGTAGTTATGAAGAGTAGGCTGAAAATTAAGACATTAGTCAGGAAAAGTCAGTACGCAAAGAAGTGGGACAAGGAAGTGCTAAGGAATCACGAGATATGCTTGAAGTTCTCTGAGGCTATAGATACCGCAATAATAGCTCAGTAAGCAGTACAGTTGAAGAGGAATGGACATCTCTAAAAAGAAGTTGGGAAGGAAAACATAGGTACAAAGAAGGTAACTGCGAAGAAATCATGGGTAACAGAAGAATACTTCAATTGTTTGATGAAAGGAGGAAGCACAAAAATGATCTGGGAAACTCAGGAATAAAGGATACAAGTCACTGAGGAATTAAACAAATAGGAAGTGCAGGGATGCTAAGACGAAATGACTACAGGAAAAGTGTGAAGACACTGAAAAAGAAATGATTGTCGGAAGGACAGACTGAGCATACAGCAATGTCAAAACAACCTTCGGTGACGCTAATAGCAAGTGTGATAACATTAAGAGTGCAACAGGAATTCCACTGTTAAGTACAGAGGAGAGAGCAGATAGGTGGAAAGAATACATTGAAAGCCTCTATGAGAGGGAAGATTTGTCTGACATGATAGAAGAAGAAACAGGAGACGATTTAGATAGGGGATCCAGTATTAGAATCAGAATTTAAAAGAGCTTTGAAGGACTTAAGATCAATTAAGGCGGAAGGGATAGATAACATTCCAGCAGAATTTCTAAAATCATTTGGGGAAGTGGCAACGAAACCACTATTCACGTTGGTTTTTAGAATTTATGAGTCTGGCGACATGCTATCTGACTTTCGGAAAAGCATGATCCACACAATTCAGAAGACAGCAAGAGCTGACAGGTGCGAGAATTATCGTACAATCAGCTTAACAGCTCATGCATCAAAGTTGCTTACAAGAATAATATACAGTAGAATGGAAAAGAAAATTGAGGATACGATAGACGACGATCACTTTGGCTTCAGCGAAGGTAAAGGCACGAGAGAGGCAATTCTGATGTTGCAATAGATAATGGAAGCAAAACGGAAGAAAAATCAAGATACTTTCATTGGATACGTCGTCCCGGAAAAAGTTTTAGAAATTGTAAAATGGTGCAAGATGTTTGAAATACTGAGAAAAGTAGGGGTAAGCTATAGGGAGAGATGGGTTATATGCAATATGAACAACAGCCAAGAGGGAATAATAAGATTGGACGACCAAGAACGAACTGCTCGTATTAAAAACGGTGTACGACAAGGCTGTAGCATTTTGCCCCTGCTGTTCAATCTGTACATAGAGGAATCAATGATGGAAATAAAATAAATGTTCAGGAGTGGAATTAATATTCAAGTTGAAAGGGTATCAGTGATATTCGCTGATGACATTGTTATCTGGAGTGAAAGTGAAGAATAATTATATGATCTGCTGAATGGAATGAACAGTGTAATGAGTACACAGCATGGACTGATAGTAAATCGAAGGAAGATGAAGGTAATTAGAAGTAGCAGAAACGAGAACAGCGAGAAACTTAACATCAGGGTTGGTAGTCATGAAGTAGATGAAGTTAAGGAATTCTACTACCTAGGCAGTAAAATAAGCAATGACGAGCGGAGCATGAAGGACATCAAAAGCAGACTATCAATGACTAAAAGAGCCTTCCTGGCCAAGAGAAGTCTACTGATATCAAATATAGGCCTTAATTTGGGGAAGAAATTTCTGAGAATGTATGTCTAGAGTACAGCATTGTATGATAGTGAAAAATAGACTGTGGGAAAACCGAAACAGAAGAGAATCAAAGCATTTGAGATGTGGTGCTACAGAGGAATATTGAAAATTAGGTGGACTGATAAGGTAAGGAATGAGGAGGTTCTGCACAGAATCGGGGAGGAAAGGAACATGTGGGAAACATGCGCTGTAGGCGCCGCTAAGCAACGCCAGTATTGGAGCAGCAGTACGAAATGCAGAAGTTGTCTGCATGCAGAGAAGGTGAGACAGAGGGCCTGACAGCTGCCGCTAGACCGTTAATGGCCATTAAAAATAGACACACACTTAATACAGGGTCCTGCGTGACTCCATTCTCCTGGATATGGATAGATCTATGGGAGACACCAACTTGGACATGGAAAGTACGGAGCAACAGGAAGTTTTGGATAAAAATCGTAAGCAGGCCCCCGGAGACCCCACTCCTACAATGTGGCAAGGATGCGATGTTGCCAGGTCGTGTGGTATGCTTTACATAAGTCAAAAAAGACCGACCAGGTGTAGCCATCTGGAAAAGGCTGTTCAGATGGCAGACTCAATTGACACAAGATTATCAGCCATAGGGCGATCCTGGTGGAAGCCGCCCTGATGTGGAGCCAGCAGGCCACGTGACTTCAGTACCTAACCCAACTTCCAACATACCATACATTCCAACAGCTAACAAAGAACGTTGGTGAGGCTGATGGGTTCATAGCTATCCTCATCAAGCGGGTTTTTACCAGGTTTGAGCACCAAAATGATGGTGCTCTCCCACCATTGTGATGGAAAGATGCCAGATCCGGTTGAAGATGACGAGGAGGTGTTGCTTGTAGTCAGATGAGATCTGGCAGTGGATCCGATCAGGCCCAGGTGCTGTGTCAGGACAATGTGCAAAGACACTGAGGAGCTCCCACTCTGTAAATGGGGCATGATAGGATTCACTGCGGCATGTAGTGAATGAGAGGGTGTTCCCTTCCAGCTGCCGTTTCAGAGTGCAAATCTTTGCCCAGATTTGGGAAGGTGACGTATGGCACCCAATGGTCGAGACATCTCTCTCCTAACACTCCTGCTTCCATCGTTTGATAAGGTAGTGAACATGGGCACGGAGCCTTTTAAAGGCTATGAGGTGCTCCAGGAAAGGGTGCTGCTTATGCCGCTGTAGAGTTCTCTGATGCTCCGTAATTGTTGCAGTGACTTCTGCCGACCACCAAGGGACTGCCTTACACCTCGGGTACCCTAAAGAGCGAGGGATCGCGTTTACTGCCGCAGAAACAATTGTTATAGTCATCTGCTCAACCATCACATCGATGTTATCTTGTAGGGAGATTCCATGGTGACAGCAGAGGTGAAAGTTTCCCAGTCTGCCTTGTTTAAAGCCCATCTGGGCAGGTATCCATGGGCCTGTCGCTGTGGCAGTGACAGGAAGTTGTCACTACCACACAGGTCGTCATGTGCTTTCCAGTGGATAGATGGGAGAAGTCCTGGGCTGCAGATTCATAAATCAATGGCCGAGTAACTACCATGAGCCACACTGAAATGTGTGGCAACCCCAGTGTTTAAGAGGCAGAGGTCGAAATGCGACAGTAAAGTTTCGTCACCTCTGCCTCAGCCAGTAAGCATGGTAACACCCCACAAGGGGTTATGGGCATTAAAATCTCCCAAAAGTAGGAAAGGTTTAGGGAGTTGATCAACCAGTGCAGCTAATACATTCAGGGGTACTGCACCAACTGGAGGAAGATATACATGCACACAGTTATTTCCTGTGTCGTCCTTATTCTGACAGCCACAGCTTCAAGTGGGGTTTGAAGGGGCACATTTTCACTACAGACTGAGTTTAGGATATAAACGCAAACTCCACCTGACACTCGATCCTAGTCACTACAGTTCCTTTAATATGCCTTATAGCGACAGAGGGTAGGGGTCTGCATTGCTAGAAACCAGGTTTCCTGGAGGGTAATGCAGATAAAGCCGCCACAATTCCACTGGAGGATGACATCATCATGAGACTGGGAAGGTGTGGAACATTCAATGAGGCAGTTTATGCCTCAGAGTCCCCTGCTGCCACCGACTTTTTGCCTGAGCAGTCTATATCAATTTCGTCTGAGGGTCTGGTGAGATCTAGATCCTCAGTGGATGCCAAAATCTCCACCCCAGCCTCAGACACAGAGCTTGTAAGTAGCGCTGATGTGGGTGCCACCGCAATTTCCTTGGTCTTAAGAGTTTTCTTTCTGGATTTCTGTCGCTGCTCGGTTTCCTTGGCTGGGAGAACTTCACTGGCTCAGTCTCCAGGACTGAGGATGAGTGTGAAGCCCTACGACCAGCTGCTTTTGGGCTCTTCAGCCACTGGTGAGTGTCATGTTTCCCACTTGCATAAACATGGGAAGGGAGTGACCCAAGGGACCCCTTCCTAGTGAGAGAAGCCGAAGAAGACTTACGCTTCTCTGGCTTAGAAGTGGGGAGTGTTGTCCCCGATGGTTAGGGAAAGGGGGGGGCGGAGGGGGGAGGGTGTTGCTCCCAAAGTAGGTGGTGCAGGAAGAAGACGGAGTGAAATGCCCCCCACCATCAAGGGGGCAAGTGTAGTCTTCCGGCTCTGAGAGGTGACTTGGGTTGCCAAACTGGTGGTGCCAAAATTGTTGTAGTGACCGTGTAAGACGATGTCATACACACAGGATGCAGGTGTTCAAATTTTCTCTTAGCCTCAGTGTAGGTCAGTCAGTCCAGGGTCTTGTACTCCATGATTTTCCTTTCTTTCTGGAGAATCCTGCACTCTGGCTAGCACGGAGAATGGTGCTCACCTCAGTAATTCAGATTTTAAGTAACATTCACATCATTTGATATTATTAATAATATAGACATCAATCAGTTCTACTATGAAACTCATTAATGTAGAAGAAGAGTTGGTCACACATAAATCGTTTAGGCTCCTCTTAAATGTAACTTAATTAGTCATTATTTTTATGGCTACTGGCAAACTTACTGAAAATGTGTCCTGAATCATGGACACCTTTCTTGACCCAATAAAATGGCTTTCATTATGTATAAAAATTATTCTTATTTCTAGTATTGATTCATGAGGCAAGCTGTTTGTTTCAAAAGAGATTTATTCATCACAAGTTTCATTAATAAATAATTATATTGGGAAGCAGTAGTTAGTATCCACAGTTCATTGAAGAGGCCTCTGTAAGTTGTTCTTGAGATCACATGACAAATAATTCATATTACCCACTTTTTGCCACAGAAAAATTTAGTTTCACTCACTTGTGCAACAAGTTCTAGAATATTGCTCAAGTGTGTGGGACCTGTACCAAATAGGATTAACAGGGTGTATAGAATGTATACAGAGAAGGGCAGCACAAATGGTAACAGGTTTGTTTAATCCAGTGGATAGTGTAAGAGAGATACTGAAGGAACTGAACTGGAAGACTCTTGGAGATGGACGTCAACTGTCCCGAGAAAGTCTATTAACAAAGTTTCAAGAACTGCCTTTAAATGAGGACTCTAGAAATATACTACAACTCCTATTATTGCTCATATTAGGATCATGAGCATAAGATTAATAGGGCCCAGATTTTAATGACAAGTCATATTTTTTTCTGAACTATAGGGTGAATTTTAAAACAATTTATACACAAATCTAGGCATTTTAGTGTCAAAAAATGAATTTTGATTGTGCATATAAAATCATATTTCAACAAATTTTAGTAATAGGTCATATTTCCGTCAACTTTTGTCAAAAATGCACGTACCATTTTTCTCATATCTTACGGGACACACGGATAAGAAATTGAATATGTTGCTCATGATACAATATTTAATGTGCTATTATGAAAGATAAATTAGTACACAGCTTTATTTCTCAGGACCGTAGCAGAAAATCAGTGTACCACAACAGTCATTTCATGAACATAAAACAGAGTGAACATAAAGCAGAGTCGACAATACGCTCTCAGAGCCAACAAAGGTGGCTTCTGCCATAATAATCATCGCAGTCACACAGGTGTTCCCAGTAACCAGTTTGAATACAGTCTTTGCCTTGTTCAACATGCCTAAAGCAAAGTGCTCTGACAGCATGAAGTTGCGAGGATATGTTTGAGAATTTGGAGAGAAGTTCTTTAGTACTGATGGGAAAATATTATTTTGTAAACTGTGTGAAGTTAAAGTTAGTACAGAAAAGTGCTTTAACGTACAACAACACTGTAATACCGCTAAACACAGCAGCTGTGTGAAACGAAGTGCTGAAAAAACAGCAGGCAAATGCTGTTATTTGAACAGACAGGTCAATCGTCAACCGTGCAATCATTCAGCAAGGATTTGTGAGAGATGGTGTCCTGCAACATCTCATTGGAAAAGCTGAAGAATCCATGCTTCAGATGGTTCTTGGAGAAGTAGACAACACATCTAGTTCCAGATGACTCTACACTGAGAAAGAACTATTTATCTGTATGCTACAATGATGTGCTCAACAAAATACAAATTACTATTGCTGAACAAAAGATCTGGCTGTTGATAGATGAAACTACGGATATTAGTGGGCGATATATTGCAAATGTTGTTGTTGGTGTTCCAAAAGCTGATGGCTGTGAAGATATGTTTCTACTAATGTGTGAAGCTCTCGATAGAGTAAACAATTCGATGGTTGCTATTTTGTTTGACAACTCTCTGAAGCTACTGTGGCCGGATGGTGTGAAAAGAGACAACATTTTGCTGCTTGTAACAGATGGTGCTTTATATATGGCTAAAGCACCCAAAGGGCTTCAGATTCTCTACCCCAGTATGGTGTACGCCACTTGTTTTGCACATGCGTTGCACAGAGTTGCCGAAGAGGTGCAATCAAATTACCCTGACGTGGACAAATTAATTTCCTGTGGCAAGAAAATCTATGTGAAGGTTCCACTAAGGGTGCAGAAATTCAAGGAACAAGCACCCTCAACGCCCCTCCCACCTAAACCTGTTCTTACACGATGGGGTTCTTGGCTTAATGCTGCTGAGTATTACTGCACCAACTACACCCAAATAAAGACACTCTTCTGTGAGCTTGATAGCAATGAATCAATTGCTATAAAAAATGTGAAAGAAGTTTTTACTGATACATTGTCTCAAAACTTCGCACACAACAACACCAATTTTTCAGTTATATCAAAAGCCATCAAACGACTGGAAGCTGTTGGCACTCAACTATGTGAGGCCCTGAGTATTGTGCAACATGTGCAGAGTTAGTTGGGTGGAGCTTGTGGTCATGTGACTGACAAAGTGGAAACCAAATTGCAAAGTGTTCTCCAATGGAATCCTGGATATTCTATACTGTGAAAAATTAGTGACAGCCTTTCAGGGAATGCCACAACATTTGAAGATACTGAAACAAGGCTGAACTCCAGTGACCTGGCTGCCTTCAAATACACTCCAGTGACGTCTTGTGAGGTGGAGAGGAGCGTTTCCAGAACCAAAACTATCCTCTTCGACAGTGGTAGATCTTTGGCAATGGAAAACCTGAAAATGCACCCTATGATCCAATGCAACTTTGCAGATACTGAAGATTAACATAAGGTATTAAATAAGGTGAAACACATTAAATACTATGTAGAAATAAAAACATTGTGTTATTGTTTTGATAGACGATCTTTTCACTGCACTTTGTGTTTCGAAAATAAAACATTCAGACATTCAAAAAATAGGTGCAAATTAGCCACAAACCCTACAGGAAGAAATAACTATACTTACAATATTTTGAGAAGTGAATTTTGTATTACTTTATGCTGAATAAAAAATTAAATAACAAACAAGAATGCTTTAAATAAACTTCTATTAAGTCATATTTTATTTTTTAAGGTCATATTATGTAAGTTTTAGGTCATAAATGCTTGCATATTTCACTGTTTTTTAGGTAATTAAAATCTGAGCCCGAAAGATTAGAATAATTACAGCATGCACAGAGGTATTCAGACAATCATTCTTCCCATGCTCCATATGTGAATGGAACAGGAAGAAATGCTAATAACTGGTAGGACAATGTGACCCAATACGTCAGGGATATTACAATCTTCTGGTCAAGGTAATGATTAGGCAAACTGTAATTCGATGAAAGATGGAAATTATGAAGAACAGACCGTCTTAACATTGGAGTCATCTGGCTGCAGTTGTTGGTCCAAAGAGAATCTGGCAAAAAGTTTACCAGAGTTTTTTAACTTCAGAGTGTCCACTCTGTAATGAGCTTCTGACCTCAGAAAAATAGGCCCAGTGTCAACATCTGGGAGGAGTAGTGGCCAAGTTCAGAAAGGTTTCACATTTTGCCAAGGCTCCAACCGCCATAACATTGTTGTTTATCACTTGGCCTCCTTGAGGAAGAAAGAAGCTGTTGGAATTATTTGAATTTAATGATTGCTACCGTATTGAACAAATAATTAAATTCTCTCAAAACAATTGCTTCTGAAAACAGAGACCAGTCTACTCTTTCTCAGGAGGTCAGGAAGGTGTTGGGCCTGGAATCTGGAATATTTATTCTGGAATAATTATTTGGGGTCTCTTTCTTACAAGGAGAGGTGCCCAATGGTGGGACTGACATTTTGAAACCATTTATACAGTGATGTATTTTACGGTATAAGGTATCACACCCTACAGCTATTCATGGTGGTTGGCCCTCATTTCCGAGCAATTGATGGAAAAAAATTTCGAAATGCAGCTGATCCTCTTCTCTGGGTAATCAGTTACATTGATCTCTAAAAGCTTCTTCTCCAAAGACTATAGCGGGTTACAGGAATTTATTAAGCTACCTCCCTATTCGTGAAATAATTTGTGTACTTCTGGAACACTTTCAATTCATTCATGGTATATTTTGAACTCTCACACAAAGCAACATTTATGCTTTTTCACATAAGTATGTAAACTCTGGCAAGCCAACTGGTGTCTTTAAATGTCAGACTTGATAAAACACAAGTGCAATATCATAGGTCTTAACAATCCAATAATTTATGGACACCAAATGCACTCTGCCTCAAGCAGAGCTAAGACATAAAGTAAGTTAAAAGTATATAGTCAATTGTTTTCTTCTCTTTTTCTACAATAATGACTTTCACTAATGCATCAAAGAATACTACATAATTATTCACGTCTTCTGTGGCACTGGCAGCAAACACTTGTCGTCGTCAGTGACTCGCCCCTCTTACAGTCTTCTAATAACAAACTTCCAACCTGCACACAGAAACAGGTAGATCGGTAGAGACGTTCTCACTCTCCCGCACTCATACCTAAAATATTGGGTGCTCGCAATGAGGGAAGGCCGAGTGTTTCTAGAATTTACACCGAAATTCTTGAGTCACTACATATCCCTCCCCTTGGCTTGAACACGCGATATTTTATACATATTCATTATGTACAATAATATCACACAAGATAATTCTTTATCTTTTAACAGTACATCTCTTTCTACTAATAACCGTGCATATTTTACCACAATTATAATATGTGAACCTTTCAATCCATGTTGGAGTTAGCTCTTTCCAATCTCCAAAAATTCGTGAGTACCAAATTTTTGTTTTCTGTTCCTCTTCCAATCGTAAATTCCAGGTGAACCTGACTCATGAATAATCTATTGTTTGTTCCTATTTTTTGTACTGCCTCTTCTAAGTAAGTACTTATTCATCACATATTGTAATTTGGAGAAACTCTGGGTAAAATAAAAGTGTTATCTTCTTGGACATTTGTAACCTGAAATGTAATAAAGCTATTGATGCATAGAATTCAAACTTACCAGACTATTTCCTTTAAATGTGTGACTTCTGTCACAATACTGTCCTTTTTCCTTTTAGGAACAGTACCTGTATCTTGCATGGGTTGATCCTAGGAGTACACTTTCTCCTTCCGTTTTGGTAGGTACACCCCTTTCTTATTCCTATCCTCCTACGGTACGGTTCAATCCCCTTCTTGGTGGTCTGCCTATCTGCTTTTTATATCCCATAAAAGCTGAGTGCGCCCCCCCCCCCCCCCTATATCCTTCCCAGGCAGGCCTCATGGTTCATTGCCCTAGTATACTTCTTTATGTACACTATGATTAAATAGTCCCTGGTAAAATTACAAATCTACTTTGCACCTTAATTCTACTTTCTAATACTTCATCTAATACCCTAGAGTCCTCTTTCACTCCTCACTTCTACCGTATAAGCAGATATTATGCCTACACATATATGTCAACTCATAGTAGATGTTATGTCTGCCTGTATTTACTGACTCTCAGTAGGTACTATGCCTACACATATTGATCAAGTTTCACTACTCTATAACTCATCAGAGTACTTGTAATCCTGTTTTTTTTTCAAAAATGACTATCACGATTAACTCAAATTTAGCTTATCACTGTTTTATAATTATTATACCCTTTCTCCTGCTCTTGTCTTTCTATTTATTTACTTATTTCATGTTCCATAGATCCAGTTAGTGAGTCAATCAGAAGGACATGGAACGTGTCAAATTGTACAGGTTTCAATTTAAACTTACTACAAATACAAGGGCAGTTCCACGCAAAATTGTACATAGTTTAAGTAAGACATACTATAAATACTGTAATAGATACAATGTCAGCTAGATAACATAACAACCATTTAACAGAAAATTGAGTTTCAAATAAAGGTTATACATAAGAGCACAAAGTTAAATCAGATATTAGGCCTACAAAAGTAAATACAGGTACAGCCAATCTGTTATTACAAAAAGTGTGATAATGCTTGAATGCTCAATAAAATCAATTGAACTAGTTCTAGACACAATAAGTTTAGTGATGGTTTTTACATTTTCTTTCAAATATTCAACCACAGTATAAAAAGATTTGTCTGTCAGGTAATATTTGAGAACTTGTTTAAATTTTGGCACTTCTGTATGAACACATTTTATATGTAGTGGGAGAGCATTGAACAGCTTAATGCTGGAGTAGTAAACCCCTATTCGTACCAGAGAGAGACTTTTCATTTTGACATGTAGGTTGTTTTTGTTTCTGGTGTTATAGCCATGGAATTTACTGTTGTCTTGGTAGATAGAATAATTTTTGCACACAAAGGTCAGCAAGGAAAAAATATACTGTGAGGCAGTTGTTAGGATACCTATCTTTCAAAACAAGTGCCTGCAAGAGTGTCTTTGATGGACCCCACACATTATTGTGATTGCTTTTTTTTGACGGTGAAAACTTTTTTTGCAAGTAGTTGGTTCCCCCAGAATATGATAGCATATGGCATCAATGAGTGGAAGCAGCCTAAGCAGGCAACCTTAATGGCGTCAACTTCAGCCACTGAAGAAATTACCTGTAATGCAAATGTTGCCAAGCTAAGTTTTTTACAAAAATGAAGAATGTCTATATAAGCACCCAGGAATTTTGTATCTTCAACTTTCTGTATTGGTTGATCTCTACATTTTATGTTAATTTCATCAAGATTACTTTGTGATGTATTGAACCTCATATAATGAGTTTTATTTGCATTGAGTGAGAGACCATGTGAGGAGAACCAATTTAAGATGTCATTAAAAACAGTATTTGTAGTTTATTCAAGATTGTGATCTATCAAATCATCAATTAGAATTGTGGTATCATCAGCAAACAGGGTAAATTTGCTGTTTGTCTCGGAACAAAGAGGAAGATCATTAATGAAGATTGGAATAGCAGTGGGCCCAAAACAGAGCCTTGAGGCACACCACATGTTATCGTGCTCCACTCAGACGAGGCAGGTTCTCCAGATGAGCCATTTAGCATTACAGTCTGCTTCCGATCCTTTAGATATAATTGTAGCCACAAGCCAACAGTACCATCTAAACCATAGTATTCTGCCTTTTTCAAAAGAATTTGGTGATTTACACAGTCAAAGGCTTTCGTAAGATCACAAAAAAATACCCACTGGATACTTTTTTTGTTAATGGCTTCCAAAACTTGGTTGCTGAAAGAGAATATTGCCTGTTCAGTACAAAGACCAGCACGAAAACCAAACTGAGTTTTGCTTAAGGTACTGTGGAAGTTGAGATGATCTACAATCCTCCTGTGCATGAGTTTTTCAAGAATTTACGAGAAGGTAGTTAAAAGTGATATTGGGCAATAGTTTGTAACATTGTTTTTATCACCTTTTTTAAAGAGACGAATAACTACAGCCTATTTTAGTCTGTCAGGAACAATCCTTTCTTGTAGGGGTGTATTGTATATGTTGCATAAGACGGTACTAACAAATTTATAACAGGGTTTCAGTATTTTACTAGAAATATTGTCCACACCAGCAGAATTTTTGTTTTTTAATGATCTAATTACTTTTATGACTTCGCTTACAGTAACTGGAGGTAGAGATAACTGTGGGATTCTGTTGCTAATAGCTTTCTGTAGGAGGGACAATTATTCTTCCATAGAACCATTACAGCCTGTCTTCTCTGCTGCTCTCAAAAAGTGGTTATCAAATATTTCTGTAACCAACTCAGGTTTCTTTATGATACTGTGCCCTGTTTTAATCTCTACCTGAGACATGTTCCCTGTTTTTTACCAGTTTCCCTTTTCATTACATTACATATAGTTTTAATTTTATTTTCTGAGCTTTCAATTTCCTGTTTTATGTACATACTTTTATATTTATTTATAACCTTCTTGAGAATGCTGTTTATAGTGCTGTCATTTCTTTGGACCATTACAAGTCCTGAGAGAACTGTATAACATCCTCTTTATTCTATAAGATATTATCCCTGTAGTGATCCAAGACTTCTTGGCATTGCCTATATGACTATTTCTAACTACTTTTTGGGAAAGATGGACTCAAATAAAGACATGAATTCATTTAAAAATGAATTGTACTTTTTGTTTACATCTGTTTCCCTATAAACTGGGCTCCAAGACGCATGAGTTGATTGTTACCCTTCTTTTTTTTATATACATGTATGTATATATAAGAAGTGATGAAGAAAAAAAAATTGAACGATGCAGAACAGTCACATATCAAACCATATAATGTGTGAATCTACCCAGATGTACATATATCCTTATTCCCCTACATCCCTTGGCAGTTCTGACATCACTTCAGGTTTCTAATTCATAATTATCCTGTTTGCGTTTAAGTGTATCTTTGTGTGTATGTAGATGTGTGTTTGCATATCCTGATTCTTTGGCCTACTTATGTGAAATAAGTTGAAGGTTCTTTGTTACCACAGAAAAAGAGAAGGACTTCTATGATAGAAGTATATGAATATGGAAAGAAAAGAAAGGTAAGTACTCAGATGGGAAGTAAGAAAGGAAAAAGTAAAACTGGTTGCTAACATCAAAGAAGTGAAAGAAGATAGCCCCAATGACAGGAAAACCCTTCCCACCCCCATTCCCTAGGATCCCTACTTCACCAGTACTTGAGTTAGAAGCTGGAGGAGGTATTAGGTTAAATGTCTCCTACAGAATGGACATCCTCACCTTCACCTTACTATAGCATATTAGCTGTTTAGTTGACCATATTAGTATCTTTTGCACACATACAATACTCTATTCAGTTTATGTCGTCTCAGTATCACTCTGTTTAATTAGTACCCTCATATTATACTTTCCACTAATATAATATTCTATTTGTTTCATTTCATTTCTAGAGATCACTGTTAATCTGTGATCCTCTTTAATCAGTTTATCTTTTAGTCATATTCCGGTTTCATATACACTAAACCTATAGGATAGTTTAAGAATTCAAGAATAGATTACAGAATGGTTCAAGATTTGAAGGGAATTTGATACTGGAAAAATAGTACAGAAGAAATACTGAAAACAACTAGGGATCCGACAGTCGTCACTCCTCCTGTTAACACAGATGTTATCGTCCCTGGGAGAAAAATGTGACTCCACCCAGATCCCATGGATCTGACATTAGCCTCACTTGAGCAAATGCAGACCAGTACTTCACATTTAATTTTGTGTGAAGGTCTCCCCACAGCAAAACAATTACCACTTTACTACGAAACACAACATTAAATAAAGTTATTTTATTTTCTACTTTGTGATGGACAAGTTTGAATTCTTCGCACAACATGATTAAGTTCAGAAAAAGTAACCACTGAAATGTTTCCGGAGATTACAATCTCAGTAACTTCTCGATCTTTAATTAGTTCAAATGGTTCCGCCAAACTACTTACATTTATAATGTCAAAGTTGGCTATTTTTCCTTTAAACCTTCGTCCTATATTACCTACTCACAAATTAACAATGCGTGTAGTAACACCTGGGATTTTCGATTGAATAATCAACATTCCTTCCTTAGGTCGATCTGTGCTTTCTTACAAAGTATTCATTTCCTGTCTTACAGAACTAAGTTTAACATTACATACATTTTCACAAAATTTTAATTTATCACTAAATTCAGGTTCTACATTATTATATTTATCTTCAATATCAATTCTAGTGTTTTACCTAAATTCTGAAATTGCTCATCCTGTCTCTGGTTACATTCAGTAAATAGTTGATTAACATGAGTATTCAAAGAACTAGACTCAAATTCAGTTTTTAATAAAACTATATTTGCTACTTGACTGTTCAAGATTTCACTTTGATTACTTAGATTTTCACTCTGAGCATCTAATCTTTCACCTAGAGTGGGTGAATCAGCCTTCTGGTCATCCAACTTAGCACTTTGGTCATCTAATCTAGCATTTAGTTCTTGTCTTAAAGTGGTTGAATTTGCACTCTGTGCATCTAATTTTTCACTTAAAAGTTGCAATTTGGGCATTTTGAGCTTCGATTAAATTCACTACTTCAGACCAATCTGACATTTCCCTAGTCACTTTAATGGCCATGGTTGGTTCTGAAGTTTGTTCCTGTTCTTGATCCATAATTTTGTTGATCTTCGACCAAATAATCATCTAGAAGAAAATTCACCACTGAGTGCAGTAAATACACTAACAGTTTATCACTCAACCATCTCCTCAATTTCACCAAATAATTATTGGATTTTGCTCACCCGTCGTAGAGTTCTAGCTGCGTTGGTGAATGGATGTGTAATCAGCACCAGTGGACAGCAATGGCGCTGGCAGCGTCAAATGTTGGTTACAGCGTTGTCGTCATCGGTGAGCGGACACGTAGTCAGCACTGGTGAGCAGCAACTGGTGCAGTCAGCATCAGTGGCTGGTTACTGCATCTGCATCGGTGCAATGTACATGTGTGAAGACTGCTTACTAACCACACCCAACCTTCTTAGTCAAAAAGTTGGCGTCTTCTCTTCTTTCACTTTGGTTGCCACAATCTAAGGTTTTTCGCGACAGAAAATAATATATTCTCATTTCTGTAATCTATTGATCACATATATGAAATTTAGTGTCAACGTACTTGTTGATTAACGATGTACTAGAATTGCTATGCAGAACAAA
This sequence comes from Schistocerca nitens, assembly GCF_023898315.1. Lineage (NCBI taxonomy): Eukaryota > Metazoa > Arthropoda > Insecta > Orthoptera > Acrididae > Schistocerca > Schistocerca nitens. The sequence continues at coordinate 133,287,512 of NC_064623.1, forward strand.
ATTCTCTTCTTAGAGATATAAATATCTTTGTTGTCTCACTCATATCTTGAGGGTTAGAAATAGTTAAGTACATTGAGACATAATAGTTGGTTTGAAAACCATATGAAAATATGAACATGCATCTTGACTTCTCCGAGTCCAAGACAAGAAGTGAGTTAAAAGTATATAGTCAATTGTCTTTTTCTCTTTTTCTACAATAATCACTTTCACTAACACATCAAAGAATATTCCATAGTTATTCCTTGAGTTTTCATCATGTCTTCTGTGGCGATGGTGGCAAACACTTGTCATCGTCAGTGACTCGCCCCTCTTACAGTCTTCTAATAACAAACTTCCAACCTGCACATAGAAACAGGTGGATCGGTAGAAATGTTCTCACTCTCCCGCACTCAGCCCTAAAATATTGGGTGTTTGAGACGGTGGAAGGCGGAGTGTTTCTAAAATTTACACCGAAATTCTTGAGGTGATTGCGTGATCCTTGTAAACAAGAGATTTTGAGATTGAATCTTGTCATGTGCTTTGAATTTTTGTATGTTTTTAATCTATATTGAAATGACTGACGATTATTTTTATTCAGTTAACTGGTTTACATCTTTTTTTTTTAATTTATAGTCCTTTGTTGTATCATTTTAATCATTTAACTGTTTCAATTGCTGTCATTTCTTCTTCCTATCATTTCTTTTCCAATTGGAAACTCTGTGAATGTGATTTTAATAATCATTATTTACTGATTTCAATGTATTTATTACTCTTTTATCATTTTCTATTTCCGTTCGTGTTATTGCATCCATTATGTTTATTCCTCATTTTGCTGAATCTTGTTTTACATAGGCTATGAGCCCTTCTTTTGTTTTAATCTTCATCTGCATTACTTTGTACACAGTGTAGTAAGATTTATGTTTTAAATGTTTATGTGACAATTTTCATTAAAAATAATGGACAGCTAGTAATGAGAAAAACATTTTTGACACCATTGCACAATCCATACAATAGATTCGTCTTTTGTTTTTAACCAATAAATCAGCAGTTTTAGATGTATAAATGTTATGACAGATAAATAAAAATAATGAAATTTACATGCAGAAAGATTCCATGTGGAAAAAGAATGATAGGAAGAAGAAATGAGAGCAACTGACACAGTTAATATGCTGATTAAAATGATGTGACAAAGGAATAGAAGCAAAAAAACTACGTTTAAACCAGTTAATTGAATAAAAATAATGCTTAAAGAAATTTCGATAAGGATTTAAATATAAGATATTTCAATGCAGCTGGCAAGATTTGAACCCACAACCGTTTTCATGCAACATACTCATGATAATCACTACACTATGAAAATACTTTGATTAACTTAACTATTTTTAAAGCCGTAGAACATCACACCAAATTCCAAAATATTTTTTCGTCCATTTCTCGCAAACAAGAGACCAGCAGGGTGAATGACTGCAGGGTGTGATACTTTGGACCTTAATCTACATCAATGCATAGACTGTTTCAAGAAGTCGAACCCTCTCCTCATTAGGCACAATTATACATAATGACACGTGGAGTGCCTGAATAATAGGATCGTCGTGTTACAGAGGAACGTGACTCACCACCCCGTCATCATTGTTCCCTGAGTGCCCCTCATCATCCTCATACTCTGGTTTGACAATATTGAATGTACTGGACATAAGATGGTCTTCTGAAGATGGACATTCCTGAAACAGTTAAAAGAAAATAACCTTTAAGGTGAGGCATGGAGAGCAACAAACTTTCAAGCAAAATCACAGAGAAATGATCAATCCACTTCCCTGGATTTCCATGCCTAACAAATGCCTTTGAATGAAATGATTGGAGTTATGAAGGTGACACTTTACAGGCATCATGCAGCAAATTTATACTGTACTGTTAACTAATCTTCAGGGATGTAGTTCAGATGTGTCACAGTCCTGTGTACTTGGAGAAAATCGAGGCTGTAAAATATATAATTATTGCAACACAATCATAAATGCCCAATTAATGCATTAGCCTACTGTAATAATAAATGTAACTTAAGTAAATGTAACTCATGCAAAACAGTAATCCAACAAAGGAATACCACCTTTAAAGATGTTGCATTTAAATGCACCATACTTCAGAAACAAACTCTACATATTGCAAATATTCATAAAGGAACAGAAACCACAATTTTTAGTATTAACTCAGATGAAAGTCCAGGGAAATAATATGTGGCAACTATCGACCAAGTTGCGGTTAATATCTTTGTTTTTGGCAAGCTCTTTGCCCAGTCTGTGGTCGCGCGCGAAAGTGTACGGACGTGTACCGAGAATTCAGAATGTAAACAACTGTATATGTGTGCTTACGAAAAATAAAAACAGTGTTTATTACATGTGGTGTAGCGTGCATCATTGAATTCGGCAACCCTAGTACGCTAGACCCATACTGGTGACCCCGAATTTTGTTCGCGAGTGCTACAACAAAACCTTAGACCGTCGAACAGTACACAATGGAGCGCTTGCCGCCTGCTACACCGACCACGTGCCAACTAAGTGTTCCAACGGACGCTTCGGCATGGTTTTACAACTATCCACCGGGCGTCCGCAATAGTTCTACTAGCTGTACTCAACAGGACAGTGTTTGTACAATTCCACAGCCACGTGTTCCGAGTGCTCAACAGCCGACACAATGTGCTCAAACCCCAGTGACTATGTTTACAGGTTTCCCAAGTGCAAGTGTGAATTTTCCACCCGAATCAGTAACTGTACAAATCGAGCCGGACGCTCAAGACTGGAGAGTTCATATTTCTGCCGGAACTCCGGATTTTGCACCAATCCCCCCTATACCACCAGCGTCCGCTTTACGAGTGTTTCCGACGGCACACGCCGTTCCTGCCGCGTGTGTTCCACAAACATTAGGTGATTTTAACTATTTTAATGCACCTGTAGGGGAGGGGCCCGGAAACTGTATTCTGTCGTTCGCCGCATATCGGTCGACTACGGTCGATTCTACCGCGCCGGTCCATTCTACGCCCGTCGGCGTTACTCCGTCGACCGCCCGATTCGTTGATTTCTCGACCAAGGTCGAGCCAGCCGCGCCTACCGTGCCGCGTGCCACTGACAGTGGCGGAAGCTGGTGCACCGCTACTGCACCCGAGACAATTATGTTGCAGAACTATGGTCAGAGAGAGACAGTTTCTGATAAACATTTACGTCAAGACTTTCCCACCCGTTGGCCGAAGCTACCACCCCTTCGCAAGGATCACCCACGCACATGGTTTGCCTTGGTCGACCACGTCCTGCAGCTACACGGCGTCGCCGACGACAATTCGAAGTTCCTATGCTTACTGTGTCACCTCCATGACGAACTGGATCTGATCTGCGACATTGTGGCTTCGCCCCCCGCTACGGACAAATATGCGTTCGCCCGACGCACCATCCTCGAGCGACTATCCACATCGCCAGAGGAAGCTATCCGCCTCATCAGTCAGGAATCGCTGGGATCCAGGTCCCCGTCGCAACTCTGGCGTCATCTCCGCGCTATGATTGACACGCATCACATGCCGGACATTACGCTTTGGACCATCTGGTTGCTGAAACTTCCCCAGCAAGTTCAACTTCACCTTCTACATGTAACTTCGGCCCCACTAGATGCCAAACTGAAGATCGCAGACCAGGTTTACAACATTCTGCCCCCCCCCCCCCCCCCCCCCCGCATACCCCCCCAGGGTGCCCTCAGGCCTCAGGGCTTGGCACACCTGCGCGGCAGTTCCCATCCTGCAGTACAGAGTGCGCACGACTCGCTCCACGCATGCGCGCGGAGCCAACGCCGCCTGGCAACCGCCGCAGTAACTCCTCTCCTACCAGCACTACTGCAGCGTCGCCATCGGAGGGAACTACAAACAAGTCCCCCTCCACTGCCGCTTCGACCTCAACCAGCCCGACGGGCGACGCCATGCGCCGCCCCGCTTGGTGTTATTTCCACTCCCGCTTTGGCGATGCGGCTAAGAACTGTCGTTCTCCATGCGCGTTCCCAAACTAATAACGCGACCCAATTCAGGCGCTACGGGCCGCGTTGAACCGCACAGACGCCTATCACTAAATACTTCTTCTCCTCACGCACCAGGACGCTTGTACGTGAAAGATGCAGTGTCTTGCCTTTCATTTCTGGTCGACACGGGGGCCGAGGTTAGTGTGATACCTTTGTCTGCAGGTATTAAATTCGAGCTTCAGCCTTGCCCCCCGCTTCGAGCCGCCAATAATTCCCTGATCCGCTCTCATGGAATAACGAATTTAAGCCTTAAACTGCAGGACATTAATACGCCCTTACAGTGGACTTTCGTTATCGCGGATGTGGATGAACCCGTGCTTGGGGTAGATTTTCTCTTAGCCCACGCACTGTCACCCGACCTACAACGAGGTACACTAACCTTTAATTCGGGAGACCGTACCACCGGTTCAGATATCTTACCCCTCTCATCCGAAAGCGCCATTCTGCTGTGTGAGCTAGCGGAAACTGCTGTTGCAGTGCTTTCTCTTAGATCACACAACGACGAACTTCGGGACAGCAATGGGGCCCTCCGCTTACGCATCGCCGCCGTGCAAGCCAAGCTCACGGACACGCGTAAGCGGACCGCCCAGCTGTCGCACACGGCCACGCCCCCAACCCCCGCACCACTTCCTCGCACCGGCAGCCGACGCCGCGTGACATTTCTACTGCCGGACGGAAGCTGTACCCGCGACGCTACCAGGTACCCCACCGAGCTCTTCGACAAGGACTACCAGTGGATCACCGCCACTGCTGCTGAACTGCCGGCCTTGGACACACACACGTGTGCATTACAGGTTAGTCACAGTGCAACAGGTGCTGGTCCAGCATCCCCATCGGTGTTCGCGATCAATAACGGTACTGTCCACAGAATAAATACCACAGAAGGCCCACCGGTACGTGCAAAGGCTAGGCGTTTAAATCCGGAAAAACTAAAACACGCTAAAGCTATTGTTCAGGAACTTTTAGATAATAAGACTATCCGCCCTTCTTCTAGTTGTTGGTCGTCACCCATTCATTTGGTGCCTAAGAAAGATGACACTTTCCGCCTCTGCGGTGACTATCGGGCGCTTAACGCCAGAACAATTTTAGATAATTATCCCGTCCCAAATATTCAAGACTTTGCTTCCCAGCTGCATGGGGCACAAATTTTCAGTGTAGTCGATTGTCATAAGGCGTACCACCAACTGCCAATGGCACCTGAGGACGTTGAAAAGACCGCTATCATCACCCCGTTCGGGTTGTTCGAGTATTTGTTTATGCCATTCGGCCTTAAAAATGCTGCACAGACGTGGCAACGGTTCATCGACTCGCTGGTTGGAAAACTGGACTTTGCATATGCGTACCTGGATGACTTGTTAATTTTTTCTTCCTCCCTCGAGGAACATGAACAACATTTAAATACAGTGCTCCAACTATTAAAAGCAAACGGTATCGCAGTGAACAATACTAAGTCACAACTCCGCCGCACCAGTGTCACTTTTCTGGGCCACAGAGTTTCTGGCGACGGCATCCGCCCCCTAACTGAACGGGTGGAGGCCATTAGTACGGTGCCTTTGCCCAAAGATTTTCAGGGCCTCCGCCGCTTCCTTGGAACGGTAAATTACTACCGCAAACATATTCCCCGCGCCGCCGACATACAAGCCCCACTGACGGATGCCCTCGCAGGAAAAAACACATCAGGGTCTCGGGCGGTCACGTGGACTCCAGATATGCGTCGCGCATTCGATAATCTAAAGTCAGCCTTACAGACAGCTGTTACGCTTGCTCACCCCATTCCTGATGCTCCCATCTCGCTTACTACAGACGCAAGTGATACAGCAGTGGGGGCAGTACTTCAGCAATCCGTGGGTTCTGTTGTACAGCCGCTCAGATTTTTCTCCCACAAACTGACCGCTTCCCAACGTAAATGGTCGACCTTCGACCGGGAACTGTTTGCTATTTACGTTGCTATCAAATATTTCCAAGACGATATCGAAGGTCGCCATCTCGTGGTATTTACCGACCACGAGCCATCGGTTTACGCTTTCCGTAACCCAGGTAAGGACTCATCCCCGAGACGTTTTAGGCATATGGACCTTATATGTCAGTTTATGAATGACATACGTTACGTCAGAGGCGCAGACAATGTCGTCGCTGATTTTCTGTCTCGGGTGTCGGTTTTATCTTCACAACTGGACCTCAGTGAGCTCCCTAAATTGCAGACAGAGGATACTGAACTCGCAGCATTGCGTTCCGATATCAAAACAGGACTCAAACTAGAGTTACGGACACTTCCTGGGTTTTCATCACCCATCTGGTGCGACATTTCAACAGGACGCATACGCCCGGTGATTCCTGCACCTCTCCGCCGGGACATATTTAATAGTATCCACGACTTGGCACACCCTGGCATTCGCGCCTCCGCACGTCTGGTATCTGAACGTTTTGTTTGGCCCGGGGTGATAAAACAGTGTCGCAGTTGGGCACGAGCATGTGTGGCTTGTCAGCGCGCAAAAGTAGGACGTCATGCACAGCCCCCCATGGGTACGTTCGATGTGGCAAAAAGAAGATTCCAGCACATACACATCGATATCGTCGGGCCCTTACCCCCCTCAGGCCTCTTCCGTTACATACTGTCCGCAATTGACAGGTTTACCCGCTGGGTAGAGGTAATTCCTCTCACTAATATCACAGCCGATGCAGTGGCCCGAGCCCTGCTGTTAATGTGGATCTCGCGCTTCGGCTGCCCAGTCTCTGTCACCACCGACCAGGGCCGCCAGTTCGAGTCTGCCCTCTTCCGACAGCTTTGTGAACTGTGTGGGGTGAAACGATTTAGGACTACAGCATACCACCCCCAGAGCAATGGGCTTGTGGAACGCTGGCACCGAACGCTTAAAGCTTCCCTGATGTGCCACGGAGGTGAGTGGGCCGATGCCTTACCATGGGTAATGTTAGGCGTTCGGGCCGCGTACAAAGAGGACCTTGGCGCATCCCTGGCAGAGGTACTGTATGGAGAACCCCTCACACTCCCAGCAGAGTTAGTCGAGCCTTCACTTCCTCCAGATCAAATCTGCGACTTGACATTCGTCGGGCAGGTCAAGGAGCTAATTGCTAACATCCGCGTGCCGCCTCCTCGACCACACACGCCCCCTCCCGTATTTCTGCATAAGGACTTGGCGTCGTGCACTCATGTCATGGTGCGAGATGACACCATCCAACCGGCACTCAGACCTCCATATACGGGCCCGCACAGAGTCATATCACGGCGTACCAACACGTTCGAAGTGCTCATTAACAGCACGCCTCAAACGGTATCCGTCTGCCGCCTCAAACCTGCATGGACTCTGGGAGAACTGCCCGATACCCCACCCAGTCAGACCCCATCCCCTGCTGCACCCACCTCGCATGAGGCATCTACCGACAGTCCATGGATGAGCGACGCCCATTCCCACACGTGTGACGTTCCCCACTCCCAGTCGTGTGACAGTGCTACAGGTGCGTGTGACATTCCTATGCAGAGTGATGCGTGTGATGACTTACCCTCCTACAGGCAGCCCCTCGCCTCTCCCCTGTTAGGATTCAGTGATGTATCAGGGACCAGCCCCAGAGCGTGTGATGTCACCGATGACGACTCGTGTGGAGATTCTGTCAACCCGTATCAGGAAGTGGTAGTGAATGTCAACACTGATCTTATTTGCAGCTCTAATGTGTTTTTTGTTATACAGCCGGGTAATGTGTACATCTTCTACGAACAAGCCAGCTTCCCCAGGGACAACTTAACTCACATTCATCTCCTCCAGTCTGTCCCCTTGCCTGTTGGTACTGACCCATCAACGGTCAAAGTCCTACGTACCGCCACAGGCATTCAGATCCGCTATCCTGGCCCCTCACAACCCACCATCCCCTCCCCAGATCCCTCAACCGCTGTACGAGTATTCACCCGGTCAGGCAGGACCATCCGCCCCCCTCGCTGGCTCGAAGACTTCAATTACTAACGTAATGTAATGTAAGGTATGGTTTCTGATTAAACACCCTCTCCCTCCCCCCTGGGTGTTCCCTTTACATGTATGCCCCAATATTTATGTTTGTGCTCCACACTCTAGGGGGGGGAGGGGGGGGCTAATGTGGCGACTATCGACCAAGTCGCGGTTAATATCTTTGTTTTTGGCAAGCTCTTTGCCCAGTCTGTGGTCGCGCGCGAAAGTGTACGGACGTGTACCGAGAATTCAGAATGTAAACAACTGTATATGTGTGCTTACGAAAAATAAAAACAGTGTTTATTACATGTGGTGTAGCGTGCATCATTGAATTCGGCAACCCTAGTACGCTAGACCCATAAATATATTACCAATTAGCAAATAGTTCTTGCAGACAATGCCATGAAAGCAATGATGTGACAGTTTATGCCAGAAAACATGTAGCAGTTTTAAAAAATTCTCCTCTTTAACACTATGCCACAGAAGTAGGATTCGAAATGAGTGTTGTGCTCCAAAGTGTTGACCTTAAACTAATGAAACATTAAGTGTCCGAGGCATATAACCCACCAAATGATGGCGTCATGTGGTTTATGGATACATTTACCAGTTTAGTTGGTCTGACTGGCCTTAATAATTTCACTACATTTGATGATTTTAATACAGATGCAAGTTCACAACCTTTCAAATATAGTAAGCTCAGACACTACATGAATAGACACACTAAAAACTGTAGTTTACATTATCTCTAACGTTTTTGCTGATCGTAGCATAATCTATTTTCGTGTTTGTGTAGTGTCTGAGCTTACTATATTTAAAAGGTTGTGAACTTACATCTGTATTAAAATCATCAAATTTAGTAAAATTATTAAGGCCAGTCAGACCAACTACACTGGTAAATGTATTAATAAACCACTTGATGTCATCATTTGGTGGGTGATATGCCTCAGACACTTTCTGCTTTACTAACTTAGATTTTCATTATTCTGGTCACTTTTGTCAGGTGATAGAGCATCTCAATTCAGCTGTGCCAGAATTAACAAAAGTTGTAATGCAAAACAGACTGCTTAAGCATTATCCTTAAATACAAACTAGCAGAGAAGAAATGTAATTCTTTATACAAGGTGAAAAGGTCTGATGACAAATGGAATGAGTTCTACACACCTTTGTTAAAGCATGGTTCTGCTGCTGCCCTGTTAGAAACATAGTAGGTAGTTAAACATTGCCAAAATTTAAGTAATTCTTGACAATCTCCTACCACATCAGATTAGGCACATGCAGAGTGTACATGACCTACACTGGTTTATAAAGCTACTACTCTGTAGGTTTTAAAGAGAAAAAAAAGAAGTCTATCATTTTAATGGATACATGCAATGAAACTGGAAGTAATAAATAAATTACTGTCAGTCCAGAAAATCCAGCATGTAATGTTGCTATCAGTGGTTTGACACTGATTCACATGGATGTCAACATAATGCCAGATCACAGCATATGGTGGTTGTTCACACCAGATCACATTGCTCAGACACAAAGGATAAATGGATACAGCAGTGGAAGACACAGCCATGGTGTGCTGACAGATTTATTTGGTGTGTGTGGATGACGACAAAGAATACAGCTATAAGGAAACATGCTGTGGATCACTGGTCCCCCCCCCCCCCTCCCCTCCCGGATGCTTCAGAAGGCCTCTCACAGCCAATGTCAGTGTCAGTCACAAGACTTTTCAGAACTGAAGGTTTTTTTTTTTCCTTCTCACTGGAAGATTCCAACTTCCTTTGGTTGGACAGGAAGTGCAAAAAGTCAAAATACATGCACTGATCTGACTGCGTTCCATTTTAAGCAGAAGTTTTTCATACATTTCAATACAAATATCTTAAGATCTTTTTGTTTTTTTAGTATCAACATGTAACCAACTATGACTTTTACTAGTATATTATATGGGTATACTTTTAATGAATAAGGCAATAAATTTGTATATTTTGATATTACAAATTTTCATTTCAGAGTATCAGCTGAGTACACAATTAACAGTTTTGGTTGAAAATTTAAATATATTGTTTCATCTTGAATTTATTGAAATTTGTTTTCTTGTTCAACAAAACTACAGCACCTGTTCAATACTCCTTTATTAGTACAACTGGCTTTGCACCACTAGTGTTGCATCATCAGGTACAATTGAGGGGGGGGGGGGAGGGGTAAAACAGATTGTAGGAAAAATTAAAACTTTTTCACAAGAGTTCCAGTGAAACCAATATGTAACTTCAATGATGGTTAGATATGAAATACCCGAAATAGACTGTCCTCATGAGAATCTGATAGGCAGTACACAGAATACTCACATGCAAATCATTACCAGCAAAACCTAGAGATTATTTGACATCTCCATCGCCATCATGTTGCATTAAAACATCTTTGAAAGGAGAAGTAGTCAAAATAAGAATGACATAACAAAAGAGACGGCCATGGTAAATGCCTCAAGTTCTAAAAAGGATCATGGACAACAATAAAATATAAATGTATCAACCAGATCAACGACTGGACAAAACTCAAGAAAATCTATTGTATCATGCTTACCCAGAGGACAATAACCATACTATCATGTGAGCCTTTGAAATGTACAGTACAAAAAAGTTCTAAAATCATATAAACTGTAATTAAATACTGAAACCCATACTGAAAATAAGATGGGAGGAAGACCAAACGAGTGGCTAGAGAAAGAAATAGAATGATAAAACTCCTGGGTCTTATCGATGCACCCAATATATCACAGCAAGAGCCAGCACGGGCTATGATATGTCGGGCACACACAGTTACCCTACCTGCTCATTTGTTTCCCCTTGCGACTCGTTTTGTCTTCTGTCCATCTTATTTTCATCATGGGTTCCAGTATTTCACTGCAGTTTATATGATTTTAGAACTTTTATAGTACCGTGCAGTTCAAGGCCTTGCGTGATGATATGGTTATTGTCCTCTGGGTAACGATGATACAATAGATTGTCTTTAGTTTTATCCGGCCCTTGATCCAGTTGATAGATTTCATTTTATTTTTCTCTGTGTTCCTTTTTAGAACTGACACATTTACCACAGCCATCTCCTTCATTCTGCCATCCTTATTTCAACTACAGTTCCTTTCAGGACATTTTAATACAACATGGCAGAGTGATGGGGGTGTCAAATAATCTCTATGTTTCAATGTTAATGACTTGAATGTAAGTATTCTGCTAACTGCCTACTCAATCCTCTTGAGGGTTATTGTCCATTTTGAGTATTTCATATCTAATGATCATTGAAGTTACATATTTATTTCACTGGACCTCTTGTCAAAAAGTTTTCAAGTTTTCCTCCAATCTCTGTTATTTTCTATTCAGATAGACCTTATAATGCAACTTAAGTGCTGCGAAACTGGTTATACAAATAAAGGATTATTCAACAGCTGCTGCAGTTGTGTTTAACAATAATGCATTCTTACAGCTGTGGTTGCCCACAATACAAAGTGTGTTCCTATTCAAATTTGTGTAACTTACGTTCCATTATAATAAGTAATGAGTGATGGGGTACTTCACTGTTTTAATGCACTGTTTCGTGTTGTTTTAAACAGTTCAGTTGTTATGAAACAGAGCTTGGATAATTTTATGTAATGTATACTGGTAATAACTGCATACAGGAGAGCAATTAACAAACCATGATAGAAATATGAATTTATATAAATATGGAACAGTCTCTAAATTGTATGAAAAAGAGCATTACATCTGTGCCAGAAAGGCACATTTTGTAAGAGAATGTTATGACAACATATTTTAGAAAAATTTTGAGTAATATGTCACATGTAGTCTGTTAAATATTGATTACGTATAATAAATCAAATTGTAAGAATAAATTCTAAAAGACTAGAAGTATACTGACTGGTGAATGGTTATAAAGGTGATTGCTGTTAGGGTCATGTAATTTATTATCTCTGGCCTCATCTTTGATTGGTGCCTTGTTTGTGTTGGGTCAGACAGTTTTAGATGGGGTCAGTGTTTCTTTGGCTCAAAATGTATTGTTCACGTTTCAGTGCTTTGATGATTTACTGTAATAAAAGCTTAAAAGTAAGTAAATACTTTTATTTGTGTGTTTACTTATGCACCAAGATCTCAGGACTTAAACTCATCCCCTGAATAAGGTAAGTATAATTTGAACTGATAATGTGCCACTCTGAAAATAATAGTAAGCTTCAGAAGGATTAGAAATACAGAAAAGAACAAAATCATTTAAAATCTACTCCTGACTTTTGAATGCACACAAATAAAATGTCCAAATAAATAACAGTGATTTACATATGAAACTGGCTCCATATTTAGTGGAATGTAAGTTAGTTTCTAACAGGAAGAAACTAGAAAGGTGCAGAAAGGTCTGAAGATAGTGACTGAATTTAAAGTAGCAGGAATACTGTTAACACCTTAACTGCCAATCCCATCCACTGATGTGACACATATATAGGAAATCGTGTATATTGTTGGGCCCTATGTGTCTTAGATTTCACTGATTCCTCATGCATCTAGTGAATGTATGCATTCATCAAAATACAGTAAAAAATAAGAAAATGCCTCTGTTTAAACTCATAATGGTATGGTGGGCAAAATTGCCGACAGGCAAAGTCTGAGGACACTCGCAGACCTAGTTCAACTGGGTGTCAACTGGACAGGCTATCTACAGGAAAGCATTTTCTGAAAAAAATGTTATCACCATGACGTAAAACATGAATCCAGAGAATATGCAAAGTATGCTTAGCCAGTTAAAAGTAACATGAAATGTTGTAACTGAAGACACAACATACCATTGCTAAAAGTACAAATCACAATGCACAAAGAACAATGTCTGAGAATGTATCATAAAATTTACTATGTGAAAATAAAGTGTGAAAATTTATAATTAGGGTTTTAGCATGTTACTGTTTAGTCAGTGAAAGTAAAAATAGATTATGAGAACTAGAACAGTTACCACCCAACCCTCTACTTCAGTAAATTTTTATATTTTTTGCTACACATTCCTTAAAAATACAAGGGAAAAAACTAAACATTAAAGAAGCTGGAGACAGGTAATACAAGTGAAGTAGTTTTAGCTTTCACAAAAGGTCAGCATCAAAGTAAAGTGTTGGTTACTTTCCTTAATAAGAAATATTGAAAATCGATAAAAATGGCTTGCATTCTAAAAAGCCACAAGGTTTACATGACCACAGTCAAAGTGTTAACTGTAGCATCAAAGCAAGAAGATTAAATTACGAACAATGAAATACATGTTTTCTTCATAACTATACGAATCTGTTGCTCTGGCCAGTTATATGAAAAGAAAATAGTTCACTCACATTAAACGTGCAGTGACTAATAAATATCCACCATTTTTGCTTCATGGCTTTTTAAAATAAATGCTGAACATCTGATCATTTTGACATTAAGAAGTGAAGAAGTAGTCATGCTGGAAGTTGGTTTGAAAAATAGAATGCTTTAGTGTGCATTGTCCTGTTACCTCTCTTATCCCTGCACCTTCTTTAGGTTTCAGAATTGGTTTACCCAGTTTAACATGGATTCCATCGCAAAAGTGCAACTTGATGTTTTCTTCAATCACAAATCACTGCCAAATGCAGAAAATATGATAAATGACAGAAAGACATCCCAGACCTTTGAATTTCAAAGGCTGCCACTTACCCACTGCCCCAACTCCTGCCACAAAGCATAATATAGTTCATTACAACAAATTAGGTTTCCAGTCCAGAGACTGTTTTGATGCAACTCTACATGCTAATCTCTCTTTACAAATCCTACACACACACACACACACACACACACACGCACACACACACACACACACACACACACACACACACACACACACACACACACACTCACTCACTCACTCTCCCACCTCTGTTACTGAACTAACAATTCCTTGATGCTTCAGTATGTGCTCTCTCAACCCACCTCTTCTTTTAGCCAAGGTGAGCCATAAATTTATGTTTCCCCAGTTTAGTATTTCCTGATCAGTTACTTGATGTACTACTCTGATTTTCCTCATTCTTCCGTAACACCACAATTCAAAAGCTTCTCTCCTTATCTGAACTGTTTATCATCCCTGTTTCACTTCCATAGAAGAATAAACTTCAGACAAATACTTTTGAAAAAGACTTCCTAGCACTTAAATTTGTACCAGTTTTAACAAATTATTCTTCCAGAAAATTTTTCCAGCTACTGCTCAGTCTGAATTTTATATCCCCTCTACATCAACCATAAACAGTTACATTGCTGCCCAAACAGTGAAACTCACTGACTACTTTTAGTGTCCTGTTTCCTTATCTAATTCCTTCAGCCTGTTTCCTTATCTAATTCCTTCAGCATCTCCTGATTTACTCCCTCTGTCAGAAAAGTTCCCGGACAGATTTCTTTATCTGCGTTTGCACTACTAAAAAGGAACAAATGTTGTTTTTATGTTACCTAGTAGGTGTGCATCCTCAAAACGACCTTGGCCATGTTTCCGTGTGATCTCAAAAGGTGACAGGGTTGTGCTTAGCAACACACTGTTTGGGTTCTCGGCACATTAATTACTGTGACACGAAGGATGTGATTGTGAGCAGAGATTGAACATTAAGTTCTGCATTAAGATCAGGAAAACTCATAGTGAAACATGGACAATGATTAAGCAAGCATACGCAGGCAAAACACTTTCAACAAGTTGAGTTTTTTGAGAGGCACAAACGTTTTGCGAAGGCAGAGATTCAGCGCAAGATGATCCAAGAGCTGGCCATCCATCTACAGCATGCACTGATGTAAACGTGGAGTGTGTAAGGTAGTTATTGCAAGAAGATTGTCACGTAACTGTGCATGCAATATCAGAAGAACTTAAATTGAATTGTGATGTGTGTGTCATAATATTTTATCCACAGATTTAGGGAAATACATCACTCGTCCCTCACTCACTAACAGACAAACAGAAAGAGGAAAGATGCAGCATTTCTGATGAACTACAGGACAGAGCCAGACATGAGCCCACATTTTTTTCAGAGATTATAGCTGCGGCTGAAAGTTGGTGACCAGTATGACCCTCACACGAAGTGTCAGAGTGCCGAATGGAAGAGTCCCACATCACCAGCCTCAAAAAAAGTCAAATGGCAACCTTCAAGAACAAAGACAATGTCTATCACATTTTTTGATAGTAAAGGATTAGTTCACTATGAGTACATTCCTCCAGGTCAAACAGTGAACCAAACCCTTTACGTCTAAGTCTCGAAACGTTTGCGACAAGCAATTCGACGTCACTACCCCGATTTGTGGCATTCTCAGGACCAATTCTTACTGCATGACAATGCTGCTTTATCTCTTACCGAATATCTGGCTAAACATTCTGTTGTCGCCATCCCACATCCACCGTATTCATCCGATCTATCACCTTCCAATTTTTTCTCGTTCGGTGAGTGAATGGGCAACTGAAAGGAGAGCTCCGTACAGATATCACAGACATTCAGCAGGCTGTGACAAATAAGCTTACAAGCATCACAGTTGAAAATTTCCCTGCTC
Organism: Schistocerca nitens; assembly: GCF_023898315.1. Lineage (NCBI taxonomy): Eukaryota > Metazoa > Arthropoda > Insecta > Orthoptera > Acrididae > Schistocerca > Schistocerca nitens. The sequence goes on from NC_064623.1 coordinate 133,303,041, forward strand.
TCTTCTGAGACTTCGAGAAACCTAGGATCATTAATTGGTAAGTGCAATTTTCTATTTTTTTAAAACCTGTCCAGAAACTTTCGTGACACAGGGAGTAGTTTTACTATGTTTCATTTCCCTCATTTTAGCTTAGTCGATGTCCATCTTTGCTATATCCCACACCTACATCTACCAGCACTACAGAGACGACTGGTCATTGCAGCACCATAGGCCATCACCAGCCCCACAAGAGGCTGGCCACCAGCCTCACAACAGGCTGAATTGCATACCAACACAGCAGATAATCAAAACACATTGATCCATTTACGAGTTAGCCTCTAACAGACTCTGTGGCCAGGAGTGGTACCCATATCAGCGCCAATGGAACTTTAGTGCTTTCGCAGCACCTGCCAATCCCGTGTCCAGCACACCACATAGGTAACTTAAGCGAATGCTCGGGAGCAGGTATGCAGTTCTACCCACAGAGCTACAACAGGATCTACTCCTCATGACATCCAGAGTTCCAACCCCAGCACCAATCACAAAGGATCGACACAGCCGCACTACCAACGAGCTACCAGTAGTCACAACCAGAGCCTTTGCCTCCACCGACCATGCCCTACGCTGTGCTCCTGGGATGGTATATGCTGGCTGAACTTAAGACTTTGTGTCAGTGTCAAGCATTTACCTTAAGAGACAGACATTTATTCTGGACTTCGTATAATTCCTGTGTTGCGCTGTTTGAGATTTCCCCGACATCATAACTGCTTCAATTTCATGTCAGATCATATTGTGAAAGCTGTACAATATTTCAATGAGACAGCTACTCCTCATCTCCAGGTGCTGATTTTATATTGTGTAGCTATCGAAACATTACCCACAATTCCAGTGTTCTTCACCACAACATATGAACTAGTTACTTCAATGACACTGTTCTAGTCAATCCTAACTCAGTAAAACTTTCTTTGCACTTGTTTGTGTGTGTGTGTGTGTGTGTGTGTGTGTGTGTGTGTGTGTGTGTGTGTGTGTGTGTGTGTGTGTGTGTGTCCATCAGACTTATACTGAACTGCATCACCATGGACATTTATTTGTGAATTACTAACAGGATCTGTGTTAGAAATAAAATGATGGTGATGGTTGTTCTGTCTGGGGATCATTACTTGCATGTGTGGTCACACTTGTTCACTTATTTACTAATTTATTTATTTACTTGTGTTTATTCATCAGAATGTTATCTCACAATTATATACAATTTTCCCAGGTAATATCATGCTAAGCAATAGGATATAATACACAGCATACCTGTAACAGGCTTTAACAGGATAGGCAGGTGCCATACAGGATACAACTAGTATTCAGCCATGGCCTACATTAAAGAACCATTCCTGCATATGTTTAGTGATACAGGAAAACCCACATCAGGATGGCCAGACAGAGCAGTTCCATCGTCCTGAATACAAGGTCAATGTCCTAACAGCTGCACTGCCTCACTCAGTGTGTATGTGTGTGTGTGTGTGTGTGTGTGTGTGTGTGTGTGTGTCCATCAGACTTACACTGAACTGCATCACCATGGACATTTATTTGTGAATTACTATCAGGATCTGTGTTAGAAATAAAATGATGGTGATGGTTGTACTGTCTGGGGATCATTACTTGCATGTGTAGTCACACTTGTTCACTTATTTACTAATTTATTTATTTACTTGTGTTTATTCATCAGAATGTTATCTCACAATGATATACAATTTTCCCACATAATATAATGCCAAGCAATAGGATATAATACACAGCATACCTGTAACAGGCTTTAACAGGATAGGCAGGTGCCATACAGGGATACAACTGGTATTCAGTCATGGCCTACATTAAAGAACAAGGTCAATGTTCTAACAGCCGCACTGCCTCACTCGGTGTGTGTGTGTGTGTGTGTGTGTGTGTGTGTGTGTGCGCGCGCGCGCATTTGTGTCCATCAGACTTATACTGAACTGCATCACCATGGACATTTATTTGTGAATTATTATCAGGATCTGTGTTAGAAATAAAATGATGGTGATGGTTGTACTGTCTGGGGATCATTACTTGCATGTGTAGTCACACTTGTTCACTTATTTACTAATTTATTTATTTACTTGTGTTTATTCATCAGAATGTTATGTCACAAAGATATACAATTTTCCCAGGTAATAAAATGCTAAGCAATAGGATATAATACACAGCATACCTGTAACAGGCTTTAACAGGATAGGCAGGTGCCATACAGGATACAACTGGTATTCAGCTATGGCCTACATTAAAGAACCATTCCTGCATATGCTTAGTGATACAGGAAAACCCACATCAGGATGGCCAGACAGAGCAGTTCCATCCTCCTGAATACAAGGTCAATGTTCTAACAGCTACACTGCCTCACTCGGTAATTCTCTATTGTGTAATGTTCCTTCATTTACACACATGTTGTTTCAGGTAACTTGCAATATAAAACAGTTTCCTCTTTCAGAGCTCACACACTGAGTACACCCACTGATGACTCCTTCACTGACACTCTTGGTCACTATAATCTTGTAACTTCTTTTCAAGATAATATCCATTCTATTCAACTGTTCTTCTAAGTCTTTTGGATCTCTGACTGAATTACAATGTCATCAGTAAACCTCAAACTTTTTGATTCTTCTTCATGACCTTAAATTCCCTTCAAACATTTCGCCCTGGTTTCCCTCACTGCTTGCTCAATGTACAGATTAACTAATATCTGGTACGGGCTACAATCCTGTCTGACTGCCTTCTGTACCACTGTTTTTCTTTTATGTCCTTCCACTATTCTATTTGAAATCTGTTTTCTGTATAAGTTGTAAATAACCTTCTACTCCCTGTATTTTACCTCTGCTACTTCAAAATTTCACAGACAATGAAAAATCTTTCTCAAAATCCACAAATGTTATAAAAAATTGTTTGCAATTCTTCATCCTGTCTTCTAAGATCAGTCATAGTGTGGGTACTGTCTTGAGTGCTCCTATATTTCTCCAACACATGAAGTGATCTTCTCCAATGTTGGCTCCTACCAGTTTTTCACAGTTTTTCCATTATTCTGTAAATAATTTCTGACAGAATTTTCAAACATGGTTTGATAAACTGATAGTGTGATAATATTCACACTTGTCAGCATCTGCCTTTTTTGGAATTGGAATTACTGCCTTCTTCCTGAAATCTGAAAGTATTTCACTCATCTCATATCTCTCACACCAGGTGGAATAGTTTCTCAAGGATCTCAAAAATTCTAAGCGAATGTTGTTTACTCTAGGGACCTTTTTTCTACTTGCATCTTTCAATACCATGTCAAATTGTTCTTACAATATCATATCTACATCTACATCATGTCTCCCAGATCATCTTTGTTTACTTCCTCTTCCATTTGTATAATATTCCCTTTCGTGTTCCTTTCCCTTGTATAGCCATCTATGTATTGTTTTCACCTTCCAGTTTTCCATTCTTTGCTTAGTACTGGCTTGCCATCTGACCTCTTTGTCTTCATACAGCTGTTTTTCTTTTTCCAAAAGTTTTCCTTAGTTTTCTTGTAGATGTCATCTACCCGTCCCCTAGCCATGCATTACAAATGAAACACTATTTCCAAAGAAAATGCTCCTCTATGCGAAATGTTAAGTATACCATGAGATACAATCAAACTCCAATTCACTTTTTCATCAAACAAATGTGACCATTTTTACTTTTGGCAATTTTATTTTGCTGACAGGTTCCACAAATTGCTGAAATTTGCTCAGTACCTTTCAATTTATCAGCTTTATAGTTAGGATGTAGATTATTACAAAGGCACTGCATGCAAGGGTAAAATTCTGGACCAATCATTTGCTCATCCACAGTTAAATTGTGCCTTCAACTATTTAACTATGCAACATCAAATGAATAATAATCTTTTTTCTTCTTCTCCTTCTCCCCATGTCCCATGTCAGCACAGGGTCGACATTGTCATGAACGGATTTGGCATGGTTAACTTAAGAGGTGCCAGATATCCTCCCAATCACTACTCTGTTACCCGTTGGGAAAGAATGTATGTACCCCAACTGTTAATGTGCGAAGTTATTCACATAAAAGACATTGAAAGTTATCTAAATTTTTGTGAATCATCTACATGAGGCCAGTCTTGTGTATCAGCCTGGTATTAACCTGGTGAGATTTGGGAAACTACTTAGAAACTGCATCCAGGCTGGCCAGTGCACTGAACTGCGTCGTTAATCCGCTGGGCAGATTTGATCCGAGGCCAGTGCGCCTCCCCATCCTGGAAGTGGCACATTAACACGCACAGCTACCTGGGTGGGTCAACGATGAAGGGATAACCGTGACAAAATTGCCTTTTTAGCTCTTTGTTAATAAGCTACCTGTGTCTTTTGAACATTGGTTTGATCTCTTACATCAAACATTAAGTTAACTAGTTTATGCAGTGAGAAAAATGTCACATATTTTAAAGTAATCAACATCCACTATATGGTGAAGTAGCAACTACCCTTTCCATGACATTGTTGCATTTCATCCTGGATTTAATTTTGCCTGACGGCTTTTCTTCCATCGTGTAATCCAGTACTGTTTTCATTTGTTACTACTTGCTAATGCATCACTACAGTCAGTGTTCATCCTTTTTTCTCTTCTTTCCTTTGTTTCTTTTTTCACCTTACAAACTGCAATGCATGCTCTGCTTAGAAGCCACACTGTATCAACCATCTCGGTTGTGCACAACAGATGGCTACAAGACCACACTGATTGTTGGTGCAGCACCTCATGTCCCACATTACCCCCACCAATATCATTAATCCTGTACCTTCAAATTGATCATTCTCCCTGCATCACTGTCATGTATTCTCATGTGATTATTTCCCGCATCTTTCCTCTGCCGCACAAACTCTTACCTCAGTCTCCCAACCCCTCCCCACCCCACCCCCACTCCTCCTCCTCCTCTACTCCAGTTCACACCTACTAACTTCACCTAATGTAGTCATATCTGCCATCTCACTTCTTCACACTTATGCACCTACAGACCACTAATCCACATTACAATCCTTTTATTTATTTATTTATTTTTTGTTTGATCTCATTGTGAAATAGTTGGTTTTCACCTCTACTATCAGTGTAGTCCCTCAAATTTCATCTTATTTCCCCTTATTTCATCCATTTCATCCTATTTGTGATTTTTACCATGTGTTTGGGTGTATTTTGCAATTTTTTGGCATAATTCCACATTATTTATGTATTTTTATGTGTTTTTCCCACCACCATGGATCCTTGCTCCTTCTGTCTGCATCAATACAGATAAGCTTTCTTATCCCTAGACAGAATACAGTCCTGTACACTGTTCTTGGGTTGTTGCTTCGCTCATGGAATCCCCCAGAATGGCCTTACCATCAAATTACCCATCTCTAGCTGCTACCCTTCCTTCCACAATGACCTCCATCTGTTCAGATTCCGCCAATCCTTACCTCTCACCAACACATCCCTGCAAAACTGTATCAGTCAGGCCCAAACATCCTTGCAGTACCTCCTCTTCATCCACAAAATTCTCCTGCTATGCAATCCCAAACTACTGGATTGCATAACATACATCTAAAGTCTTGCCTTACAGGAACTAGAGCAACATGCACAACACCACCTCAAAAAACCCTCTACCCTGTCCAATTCTACTCCTGCCTTGGACTACCACTATCCATCACCTATACAACAACCTCCAACCATCCCACATGTCCCCTCAGAACTGACAAATCCTGCAGATGTATCAGTCCCTTCCAAAGGCCTCACATTTTTGCCCTAATTCCAAATACAATCATGCACAGCTTGTTTCAGACCTACTCTCCTTCTCCCAGTCCCTACAGTGGAAAAACTTCTTCGACACCAATGCTACCAATCAGACTCAACTAAATACCAACATTGAACCCTGCCTGACTCAGTTCATTCCTCCATACAACTATGATCTCCCCCACTGCACCCAAATCACCTCCTGTAAACTTTCCAAAATATCTTAACCTCAAACCTTGCTTCACCATCGTTCCCCAAATCCATCAACATGCACACTAACCTTACATCTGCACAAAGAATGGCAATCCAGCACCTAAAAAATGATCCCAACTTTATAATCCTACCTGCTGACAAGAGTTCCATCAATGTTGTCTCGAACTGTAAGGATTACCTGGACGAAGGACTCCACCAGCTGTCAGATTCATCCCCCTACAACCCTGCCAGTAACCCCACTCTAGAAATCCAGCAGGATTTCTAGTCTCTCCTTAAATCCTTAGGCCCATCCCAGAACCTCTCCACAGAGTCGATCTCTCCCCTCACCCCTGCCACTCCCCGCACTCTTACCTTCGACATGCTTCCTAAAGTCCATAAACCCAATCGCCCAGGATGCCCTATTGTGGATGGTTGCTATGCCCTCACTGAGAGAATCTCTGTTCTCTTAGACCAACCCCAGCCTATTACTCACATCCTACCCTCCTATGCAAAAGATACCAACCATTTCCTTCACTGACTCTCCACAGTTCCTGTTCCTTTGCAACATGGTGCCCAGCTTGTCACTCCTGCATATTTACACTAATATCCCTAATGCCTATAGCCTTCCCGCTGCTGAACACAACCCTTCCAAATGCCCGACAGATTCCAAACTGACAAGCCCCTTCCTAGGCGCCTTGACCAACTATATCCTCACCCACAATTACTTCTCCTTTGAAGGCATTACCTACAAACAAATCTGGGGTACAGCTACATGCAACCATATGGTACCATCCTATGCCAACCTATTCATTGGCCATCTAGAGGAATCCTCCCAAACAATCAGAATTCTAAACCCTTCACCTGGTTCAGATTCACCAATGACATCTTCGTGATCTAGACCATGGACCCCCTATCCACATTCCTCCAGAAGCTCAACAACTTGTCCCCACTCACTCCACCGGGTCCTACTCTGAACTCAACAAGCCACCTTCCTCAATGTTGATCTCTACCTCTAAGATGGCTACATCAGTACCTTTGTTCGTATCAAACCTATCAACCACCCATTCCATATTAGGAATTATCTTCCACACAACCTAGCCACCCATGGCTGTCACATCTGTAGTGACAAGCAGTTCCTTTCAAAATATACCGAGGGTCTCTTTGAGGCCTTTACAGACTGTAATTACCCTCCGAACATTGTACAAAAACAGATCTTCCCTATCTAGTTACCCACCACCACCACCACGACCATCAAAGTCCCACCACCCAGCCACAGAGGAGCATTCCCCTTGTGACTCAGTACCACCTAGGAATAACATTCTTTGCCAGGGTTTCTACTACCTCTCATTGTAGCCTGAAATGATGAATGTCCTTCCCACTATCCTTCCCACCCCTCCTACAGTGGTATTCTGCTGCCCATCAAACCTACACAATATCCTCGTCCATCCTTACACCACCCCTCCTGGCAACACTTGCCTTATGGGTCATATCCCTGTAATAGATGTACATACAAGACATGTCCCACACATTCACCATCACCTACTCCAATCAGGTCATGAACATCACCTATACCATCAACGGCAGGGCTACGTGTGAAATCAGTCATATGATCTACAAGTTAAGCTGCAACCACTGTGTTGCGTTCTACGCTGGCACGACAACCGACAAGCTTTCTGACCACATGAATGGCCACCGACACACTGTGGCCGAGAAACAACTGGAGAACCCAGTTGTTGAGCATGCTACTACCCAACATGATATTCTTCATTTCAATGACTGTTTCACAGCCATCTGGATCCTTCCCACCAACACCAGCTTTTCTGAACTGCACAGGTGGGAACTCTCCCTGCAATATATCCTAAGTGCCCATAACCCTCCTGTCCTCACCCTTCGTTATTCATTGTCCTTATCCATCTAGCCCTTCTCTGTTCTCATTTCAGCACTACACAGCCCTCTATTCTACCAATGCACCCAATCTTTTTACTTCTCCTTTTCCACTACCCCTGCTTTCTCAGCACCCCAACCTCCCTCCTCCCCTCTGTCTAACCTCCTGACTACACCTAGCTGCCCTACCCTCTCTCAACCTCATAACCTCATCTCTGCACGCTCTCACTAGCAGCACTTTACCATCCCCCGGCCCTACCCTGCTATCCCCCCCCCCTCCCCCTTCCCACCCTTCTTATCATGACCCAGTTTCCCCTGCTGCTTGCAGTCTGGCCTTCAGCTGCCAGAGACTGTGGTCATGATATCTGTAACACCACAAAAGACTGTGCTTATCACCTGGCATGGCACCACAAAAAAGATGCAGACATCAGTCCCTGTATGACATGGGGATCAAACTGCTTAGCATACTTTGAAAAAATCTAAAAGGAAGATGCTTTGAGGGAGCAACTTACTAATAAGTAAGCTTTTTCTTTGCACCATACTATCTGTAGAGAACTGAGATAGACTGAGTTTTTGTAATTATTTCCAGCAAGTTATGACAAGATTTGCAACACAAGTTCAAAATCCTAAGCATACCATTCACTTTTCTGTGAAGTATAGATAAATTGTCATTCCATCCCACACAGTGCTAATATTCACAACAACACAAGACGAATACAAAGATGCACTCACCTCTTTATCGACGCTTAGTGGATCCTGCACATCAGTCCAATCGTCAGGCACCTCCCACTCCTGCACATCCTGAAATGGAGTGTACTGAGTTACTATTGTGCAAGTTACAGTGTCCATTAAGTGATGTTAAGATCATGACCCAACTTTATATTCTTTCTGCATTATGTAGCAAATGATATATGAAGCACCTGCTCTATGTAATTTGATGCCAATTGCAATTAATAATTTTTTTGGGTACGTATGGGGGCTACCATTTGTAAGTTTTTGTGTTAGGTTCCCAAATGAACACAAAGAAAATAAAGAGCATGTACTGCAGCATAAAGAGAGAAAAGGTTGTAGCATTAAGCACAGACCTATGATTGTGTAATAAAGCATTTAGAGATGATCATCAGTTAACATGGAATTACACACAGATACTGGCAAAAGGCAGCAGTTATTGTTTTGCTAGTTTTGGTCTGCCCCAGGTATTTTATTTCCCCAGTGTCCACCATATCTGGTGAACATTCCCCAGTCCGCCACCTGGGGAGGCACCTGATGGGAGGCTAGCAACTCCACATCTAAATGATACCTCCTTTGAAATTAAGCAGAGATTGATACTGGCCAACAGAGCCTATTTTGCCCTAACAAGACTTCTATCCTCAAGGCTCCTGACTCGTACCACGAAATTAACTATGTATAAATCACATACGAGCAGTGCTTACGTATGCCTCTGAAGCCTGGACATTAACAGCTAAAGATATTGAAACACTGGATGCATTTGAAAGAAAGGTATTTAGATGAATTATTGGCCCAATCTGTGAAAGAGGTAGATGGAGGAGGAGATACAACCATGAGTTGTATACCATATGCAAAGACCAACCCATCAGAAGGATAGTGAAATCATCCAGAGGTGGGCGGGACATGTGGCTCACATGAATGATACAGAAGTACCAAAAAGAATATTTCAAGGAAAGCCAGGAGGGCAGAGAGGACGTGGTCGACCAAGAGCCAGATGGGAAGATGGAGTAACCGAAGATCTTAGGAAAATGGGCTTTAGAAACTGGAGAGTATTGGCAAAGGACCGAGAGAGATGAAAGGAAATTGTAGAAGAGTCCAAGGCTCATCATGAGCTGTAGAGCCAAGAAAGAAGAAGAAGACTGGCAAAAGGAATGCCTTCAGCATTTTGTGTTCTTAGGGTTCTATAATGTCCAGCCACATTGATGTTATCAGCTGTAAAAAGCACAGACCACTATGAGTCATGCAGAAAAACTGCCAGTCACATTCTGGAAGGCACCAATAGAGGTGTGAAGCCATACTGACTCCAATTCAACGGCTAGCTGTGATAGGTTTCTTGGTTGAGAATCCACAGCACAAACAGCCCGAATGAGGTAATTCCACAGATTCTCAACTGGGTTTAAGTCTGGGGAGTTTATAGAGACCTAGTGCCAAGGCAGCTGCGATGCACTGTGCACCATAGATGACTGATGAATGCAAGCTGTTGGGATGTGTACTGGCAAATAGATGCGCAACTATTGAGTAACAGACTACCCAGATGAACCAAAGGACTAGCAAGAGCATCTTCAAACCACACATGTACACTGTATGTAATCTGTGTGACACAACACACTATCCTGCCGGTAGGCACTACTGTGACGAGGAAAACCTAATTGCATGTATGTACGGATACGGTTCTCGAAGGTAGGTGCATAATTGTGTCGATCCACTGTGGTTTCCAGAAAGACGAGATCACACAGAGAATGTCACAAAAACATTCCCCAGGCCACAATGCTCCCTTCTCCTCCTTGGATCCTTCCAATGATTGTTGCAGGGTGTTTATTCTCAGACTTTTCACACCGTAAGTGCCAACAACTGACAGTCCAACGGAGTATAAAATGTGATTCATCTGAAAAGGTCATCTGTCAACACTCTGTAGACATCCAGCTGCAGGACCGGCACACAAATTTCAGCCTTCGTCGCCAATGAACGGCAGTCAGCACGGGTTCATGAACTGGGCACTTGCTGCAGAGGTCCTTATGCGATAACGTTTGTTGGATGGTCATTGAGGAGATGCTCTTGCTAGTCCTTTGGTTCATCTGGGTAGTCTGTTACTCAATAGTTGCGCATCTATTTGCCAGTACACATCCCAACAGCTTGCATTCATCAGTCATCTATGGTGCACAGTGCATCGCAGCTGCCTTGGCACTAGGTTTGGACATTTATCATGCGTGATGTACTTTAACATTACACTCTTCATAGAGCGATGCTGGATTGTGTTTTCCATATGAACTAAAGGGAGAACATGGAGAGATTCAGAGGGGCACATTAGCATGTGTACGAACCTCTGATCAGTTTCCAGAGAGATTCGAGGGATGTGTTGACCATTAACTGACTGATGGATTGATTGATTAGGGTTATGACACTAAATGGTGAGGCCAGAAATCTCATGATTCCAAAGTTACTCGCAGAAGAGAGGGGCCCACTAAAAGCACACAGATCCAGTCAGACGGGCCAAACTATAAAATAAAGAAGTTAAAACACACAATAGAAGGCATAAAAGGGTAGGCCAAATCTAAAAACTGTAAAAACAGAGGGATAAAAGAGCAGTATTTGCACAGGGGAGTGGTCATCAGTCCCAGACCAAGAAAACATGAAGAGGCCCCGACTGCAACCACCTTGCTCCAGGGGTAAAGTAAAACCTTATACTTGAAAATAAAAACCACTGTCACATAGGAAACTGAGGACCAGTTCAGCCATCCATGAATCGTCTGCTAATATGAAAAACAAGGAATCCAGAAGGCTAAACTTAGTACGAAGGGCCATAAAAGGGGGACATTCCACCAAGATATGGGATACTGTCAGTTTGGCTCCACAGACACATTGTGGGGTGACTCATTATGCAAGAGAAAACAATGGGTGAGCCTGGCATGAGCAACACACAGACAGTACAGGACAGTGGACTCCTTTCGAGAGGAGTGGAAGGAAGAGCATCAAACTGCTGTAGTCTCCTCGATTGTGCGGAGTTTATAGCTGAGAGCAGTAGTGCACCAGATGTCATTTCACTTTTGGGCAGAGAGAGATTCGATGTGCACCAGGAATCATGAAGGGGAATTGTGGTACGTATCTGCCTCCTTAGCCAGTTCATTCCTTGGAATGCCCACATGACTTGGACCCAAGAGAAAGATAACTGAGCAGGCAGGATGGCAGGTCATGGATAGCAGGGACCAAAAGATGATGAGAGCGGCATCGGTCTGCGAGCTGGTCACTGAGTCGGTGCATACTAAAACACTGTGGAAGGGCACCTGAGTAACAAAATGTAGGACCCTGTTAATGGCCAGCAGCTCTGCTGTGAACACAATACATAATCCCAGCAGTAAATGGTGTTCCAAGCCAATGTGAGACATGAAAGCACATCCCACTGAGCTGTGTCATGGCTCAGCTCATTTGAGTTACCCACTAGATTATTCACTTGTTTTCGCCACAGTGATAGGGGGCATGATCGCTGAGCACTGTTGGCGCTGGTGCATGAAGCAAGAGTTTTGGGAGGACAGCTCAGTCGGAAGATGGCGAGACGACCAGTCTGTCAGTCTCGGCGAGTCTGTTCAGTCAGTTAGTCGCTCAGTCTGGGAGTCGGTGCAGTGAGGCGACAGAGTCAGTCAGAAGACAGACACTCACATGTTAGTCGGTCAGCTTTAAGTCTCAGTTGCTGTTGGGTTGTGTACCGAGTCGGGTTCGTCATTACTCCGCGGTTGCACGAGTTGGCAGTCAGCAGCAGGCAGGTCCGCACGGTGCAAGTACGCGCCAGGGCCGTGGTCGACACAGATGGAAGGCCATTGGTTAATCAATCGGCTGGTCGTCGGATGGCGACAGGAAGGAAGCGGCTGGGAGTCAACTGGTGCCTGCCATTTAAGGACTGTGATAAGATGGCTGTTTGAGAACATGTGGGGAGGATGGAATGCTTGCTTGCTTAGCGTGGTTCTCCATGACCAGCTGTTGTCTGTTGGGTCTAGCACTCGAATGTAACAGGAAATGGCATTGGTGTGGTTCTCATCATCTGGCTAAGCCCGAAATTTTCATATACTTTTTTTATATTTCATGATCATTGCTTATTATGGGGCTGGTACTTGTAGCCAACATTTTGTGATTTGGAATAACTTGGTGCATTTAAATTGCAAGTTTCCTAATTCTACTAATATTGATTGGGATATAGATTTTGAGCTGTGTTGTTCAAATGGTTCAAATGGCTCTGAGCGCTATGGGACTCAACTGCTGTGGTCATAAGTCCCCTAGAACTTAGAACTAATTAAACCTAACTAACCTAAGGACATCACACACATCCATGCCCGAGGCAGGATTCGAACCTGCGACCGTAGCAGTCGCACGGTTCCGGACTGCGCGCCTAGAACCGCGAGACCACCGCGGCCGGCGAGCTGTGTTGTGTATGCACTTAAAAGGACTGTTGTGAGAGAGAAGCACACTTGAGTGTGTAATGTTTTTTCAGTTCCAATGTTATTTATATTGCATGATTTGTTGGAATTTGTAGTGAGTGGAACCTTAATTTGTGTGATTCTGTTTTGAGAATCAGTTGTTACAAGAAGTTGCTAGCTCTGAATTGCCACTTCGTTAATCAATCATTTATTGACAGATGTGTTTGTCAGTCTGTACCAAGTAAGAGGCAGCAACTGTAGCCTGTTAGTATAAAAAACTGTTATGCAGAAATTTGAATGGAAGAAAAAGCAGTCGTCTTTATTATAAGGTAGTTTTATAGTATGTTGGAAGATCATTCTTTTAAGCTGTGTTTATTCTGTATCAATCAAATTTAGGTATACACAGCTGACAGAAATGATTGTTGAGCTCATAATAGACTGTATGTGTGAAATAATTCGTGTGGTTGGTTTTGTAAGTGATATGTTAAATTATTTATTTGTAAGTTGTTCTGAAGATCTGCATTTTTGGTGTTTTCACCTTAAGTTGAACCAAAACAGTATTCTTGAGGTATTGATTACTGCACATAACATATGATATACCTTTTACTAAATGTGCCTTTATGTCATGTTTCAGAGAGGGGCTGCATGTTCTTCTGGAGAATGCTTAAAATTTTTTTTTTCTATTTCTAAAATTTCCTTTAAACTGTTAATTGTATTAACTTGGATGTATTGTTAAATAATAAATTTGTGCCAACAAGGATTGGACCAAATAAATGTGCCTACACCTTCCCCATCCTGGCTCTGCTACCATCTCACCCACCTTATCTATTGTCTTAGGACCATCAGTGTAGAAGATGGTAGCATGCTGGAACTCTGCAAGGATGGAACGTACAAGGCGCCAGAAGACCATAGGGCTGACAGAGCTTAGGACCCTGGAACAGATCGGTCCTAATCCATGGTCTAGGCACCATCCAAGGGAGGGAGTGTGGAAGGAAATATATGGGGCACATTCCAGTGAGTGGAGATGTAAAGCCTGACGTGAGGAAGTGAGACGCATTCCAACTGGCAAAGCCACTGTTTTAAAGAGGACAGGGAACACAGTATGGTCAAGGAATCAGTGAATGGCGTTAAGTAACCTGGAATTGACTCCATCATATTTGTAGAGACAGAAACTCCACTTCTGCGAGGAGAATATCAACACGACTAATGCGAAAGGCACCAATAGCCACAGACGCACCCTACAATGATGAACTGGGTCAAGTAGTTTCATAGTGGAAAGAGCCACTGAGCCATAAAACTGACTACCATAATCTAGTCTAGACAAAATCAGAGCATGTTTAAGGTGGAGAAAAGTAGAACAGTCTGCACCTCACAATGTGTGAGCTAGGAGGTGGAGATCACGTGCATGTAGCCTTCAGGTGGTGAAAATGTGGCAGCCATGTCAGCTTATCAGAAATAAGGCCAAGAAATGGGACTGTGCTACAAATCTAGCCACTAGTTGCCTACATAAAGGTCTGGGTTGGAGTGTACTGTGGGTCAATGGGAGAATGCATAACCTACGTTTTGGAGGGAGAAAATTGGAAGCCATGGGAGAGGACACACAGAGGCCCATCTGATGGTGCCCTGCATCATGATTATGATGATGTCGGTTTGTGGGGGCACTCAACATCAAGGTCATCAGCACCTGTACAATTCTGCAATCTTTCCTGTTCCAACTTGTCACTTCCTGAGTTATGATGAGGACAAAACAAACACCCAGTCCCCAGGTGGAGAAAATCCCCAATCTGGCCAGTAATCAAACCCAGGACCCTGTGATACAGAGGTAAAAATGCTAGCAACTAGACCACAAGCTGCAGGTGGTGCCCTGGAGCCAGCAAGAGACTACCAAGTGCTTGCTGCACCAGATCCAAAAATCATGAACATACAATGCCGGAGTAACCAGAGGCCCAACAGAGATTACAAGCCCACTGATGGCTATGAGAAAGAGTGTGACAACACAGAGGATACCATTCTCCTGAACCTGAGGGGTGTTGGGTGAAGTCCCAACTCTAACCCAGAAGAGTTGACTGGTGGAATAAAAACTCGTGGATAAAAATTGGGACAGGGCCATGAAAGCCCCAGTCACGGAGGATAATTAAAATGTGATGGCACCAAGCTGTGCCATATGCCTTAAGTAGGCCAAGGAAGACTGCAACAAGGTGTCAGAGGTTAGTAAAAGCCTGTCAGATTGCTGTTTCCAATCTGAGTAAATGGTCAGTTGGAAAGCATCCTTCCCAAAAGCCAGTATGATACAGGAATGAAATACCCTGAGGTTCGAGCACTCACCATAATCGGAAGCTAACCATCCTCTCTAGCACTTTATGAAGTATGTTCATCAGGCTAATCTGGCGGTAGCTGTCAATAGACATTGGGTTCTTTCTGGGCTTAAGGATGGGGATGATTTTACTGTCTCACTATTGTGAGGGGAAGACACTTGTGAGCCAAATGCAGTTGAAGACCCTGAAGAGATGTTGCCTCTTGGTAACATCCAAGAGTTGGATCATCTGGTTGTGGATGAATGCAGGCCTGAGGCTGTGGCATGTGAAAAGGTAACAGCCTGCAAAAATTCCCATTCAGTGAAGGGTTCATTATAGGGTTCAGCTTGGTGGAGGTGGAAACAGAGGTGGGTCTGTACAACTCTGCCGGAGAAAGGTAGCAGGACAATAAGAGGATGCAGGTGCTGTCACGAGGTATTCTGCAAGGACCAATGGACCAGTCCGCAGAGCACCCTGGACAGTTGATTGTCACTGTGGCCCAGAAGGTTACGGAGCTCGGACCAAATCTGCAATGAAGAGGCATATGTTCACAGGGAGGAAACGTAGCACTCCCAACATTCTGTTTTACTCTGATTAATAAGGTAGCATGGAGACACTTAAAAGTGATAAGGTTGGTCTGCAAAGGGTATCATTTAAATCACTGCACTACCCATCGGTGGTCCCAGATAGTGACTGCTATGTCTTTAGTCCATCACAACATCAGTCAGCAATGAGAGGGACCTGTGGATATGGGGATAGCAGTGCCAGCAGCATGAAGAATAGTAGCAGAGTTGTCTTGAATGACCGTATCAATGCTAACCGAGAGACAGGTGTCTAAGTGCACAGCAGAAGTATACAAGGGACAGTTGGCTCCACAGAATATCCAATGTGGAGGGGGGGGGGGGGGCAGGGGACAATATCACCGGAAGTGGTCACTGTCACAAGGATCATCATGGGGTGACCAATGTAAGGAAGCCACGAGAGTGTGGGAGGAGATTGTGAGATTGACAGCAGGAAGGTGCCACGAACGGCATTGAAGTGGGTAGGGGAACTGTCATTGTGGAGACACAAATCAACATCTGTAATAAGCTGGTTTATTGGAAGACTCCTGCCCATGAAAGAGGCACTCCCCCCATATGGTGTAGTGTGCACTGAAGTTCCCAAGGTGGGAGGTGATGTATAAAGGTAGACGGTTCAACATAAGGAAACGGCCTATGTGGAAGGAGGTAGACACTGCAAACAGTGATTGCTGCGGCTGTTTGCACTCTAACCACTATTGCTTCCAGTTTGGTACACAGGGGGATCCAGTCAGTAATGACATTGGGGCAAACCAAAGTGTATACCCCTCCAAATGATATCCCAAGACCAGCACAGATCTGACAGAATGCCCGATAACCACAAAACATTGGAGATCCATCATCACAGATGTGTGTTTCTTGAAGAGCAAGACAGAACAGAGAGTAAGAGGGAGAGTAAGAGGAAACAAGGTGTTGAATTTCTGGTAGGTGACAATAATATCTACTGCAATTCCACAGGATTAGCGTGTGGCGAGAATCCTGGTTAGGCATAAAGAAACGAGGGAGATCACATCACCTGGGCAGTTGTCACAAGGATTGGGTAACATTCATAAATAAGATGTCAGACTCATATTGTGAGGGAGGAGATGGCACCTCCAGGGCACCACAAGGCGGGGAGGGGGGAGGGGGAGGGTTGCCTTGTCCTGGAATTTGTGTTTCTTCTTCTTCCTGTTCTTCTTCTCTTTCAGAGGTTGAGGAGGGCAGGGCACAGAGGGTGAGCAGGCTTCTGCAAGATCGAGAACTGAAAAAGAGTAGGTGACCTCGCGGTGCACACAAGGTATGTCATGTGGCCAAGTTGTGGCAGTAGGCTTCTGGTCTTAGAGATGTGGGTGGAAGGGTCCTGAGGTGGAGCCCGATCACCAGCAGGTGCTGAAGGAGAGGAGGCATTTCTTCAGCCAGGAGAGCGGTACCTGCAGGACAGGGCACAGGAATGATAGGTGTAGAATAGGGGAAAGGAGGATGGGGCTGGGGTAAGGAAGAGGTAGGAGGGGGAAAGGATGTAACAGAGGCAAAATTAGAAGAAAGTGACACTGGGTGGAGCCAGTCATATTTCTGGTGAGCCTCAGCATAGGTGGTTCAGGCACTTGTTATCTTGGACCTTCTTTCCTCTCTTGTAAGCTGAGCAATCTGGTGAGGAGAGTGGCTGTCATGATAATTGAAACAGACACAGGTGGAAGAATACGGGGTTTCCCTCATGGAGTGGGTGTCCACAGCACAGCAGGAAGACACATATACAGGAAGATACATATCCAAAACACAAGCATCGAAAGCAGCTTATGGGTGGTGGGACGTATAGCATCACATCACATCTGTAGCACATAACCTCGACTTTCTCCGGGAGGGTACCTCCCTTGAAAGCCAGGATATAGGCACCAGTATTGCTGCAGTTGTCTTTCCGGCCCTTTTGCACACGTCAAGCAAAATGAACACTGTGTCACTCCAGATTAGCCCAGAGTTCCTCATCAGTTTGCGGGATAAGGTCCCTATGATAAGTCACTGCCAGGAATGTATTCAGAGACATGCCAGGGGTAACAGACACTGGGACATTGCCAACATGATCCCAAGCACAAAGAGCTGCAGACTGGGTGGCAGAAGAAGCTTTCATTAACAGGAGCTCGACCGCATCTGACAGACAATCCATTTCACCAAACTTGTCCTTGATATTCTCCATAAAAAATGACAGTTTTCTGGCGGCGATTGTGTCCCTGTCCAGCCTAGTACAGACCAGGTAGCGGGGAAAGTTTTTCATCCCAACACGGCGAGCCTGACCCTCCTGCTGGGGTGTAGCTAGGGAACGGGAGGCTGCCAGGTCATACGAAGCAGCATTCAATTATCCTTTACCATGTAAAGGGATGGCCATTTGAGAATGGCCAGATGTTTGCGGATCAATATGCTTCATGCGCCAAGCAACTGTCCTAAAACCACCCACTCTGATCAGGGGCTCTCCCCACAGGTGCCACCCAGCCTCGGTAAGGGCTGTCTGGAAATTCCAATGTTCCAGGATGACAAGCAGCCCCTCCTTGGCATACATGGAGAGGCAGCAGCTCAGGTATCAGTTGTGTGATCTCCTGTGTTGTCAGGAGACTCAGCCAGTTGGGTATATAACAGTCCCATCACATGGACTGGTGACCTAGCATAGAGGAGGGGGGTCTATGGTGGGGTAGGAAGAAGGGAAGGAAGCGGGGGAGAGGAATTGGTACCACAGGCACTAGGGAGAGAGTTCTTTCCAAAATGGCTCACACTGATAGAAAATTTAGAAGTGGAGGTCAAACCCCAAAGGGGACCAAAATGCCAGAAGGATGAAAGAGAATGGGCAAGAGGAACAAAATTGCAAGGAATACAGGGTATCAGGTGGATAGCCAGGTCAACTTAAATCACAACACCAGGAGCAGGCAGTGAGGAAGGAGTGAGGATGGAGAGAGAGGTGCACAGTGAAGAAAAATGCAGCCTGGGAAGAAGAATGGGCTGCAATAGCTCAAGGGACCCCGTGTGTGCCACGCACAAACTCTCAAGAGAACCACAAGTCCCCTGGGGGGCAGAGGTGAAAGGGGGGGGGGGGGGGTACTGAAGGGAGTCCAAGGGGCATGGAGCAAGTTCATAATCCTGGAGTTATCAATGGGTGTCTATAGCGTGAATAGTGATGCAGGAGAAAACTATGTTTCATAGTATAATTCCACCTAGTGCAAACTGCTGTGATCAAAGCAGCACTGTACAACAGAGATCAAATGAATGAGGCAGTACAGTTGTAAGACACTGACCTCATATGCACAAGGATGGATTCTGCTCTATCTGGTCATACTGATTTAGATTGTCTCTGGTTTTCCTAAATCATTTCAAGCAACAGGCCTTGGCCAACAACCTGCCCTATTCTCAAACAACATACTTACATATTCTGTCTGTCTATATTCAAGCTCTGTTTTCATTGCATTAAGATGACAAATACTATAGAATTGCGAGATGATTTCAGGATGACTAAATAAATGAAGGTAAAATAATCATCTGTGCTCTAACTGAATGCCAAACTGCAGCTGTCTGAGCATGCTCGCCAAAGATACTTTTACTTTGTGACCACTACATTGTTGTTAGGCAACAAAGTGTCACACAAATGCAAAAGAAGATACTTTCTAATTCTGCAGCTACATATGCCTACTATATTAGATGTTACTGCTATATGGAGATGAACAAAACTGAATGTTTTCAAAAAACAGTGATATTTCAGTTGTATCATTTGAAAACTACAGTATGACTCTGATATTAACAGACTGAGCACCAAAATGATTCTACTTCATTTTCACTTGTGCTTTACTCATTCACTCCATTTTCATGTAACATTAGAGTGGAAAGTAGCAAAAATCAATAAATTTGGTGCATTTGCCATATTTTGAAATGTGTAATTTGCAAAGCCAAGTGTTCCAAAGAAAGTAGATGCCTCTTGAATAAAGATGAAATTGGTAGCTCAGACATGCCAGTGCTGATGATGAAATTTAAAAATCAAGAGTACCAATTGGTGTGAGTGGAGTGTCAGTGGTAGGGCTAGGCACCTTGTATGGGAGGAGACAAGGATTAATGGAAGAGTTTGAGATGCTGTCTTCTGCTGAAATTGAACACAAGCTAGAGAGATTTACTACCCCTGGTGGGAACCTACTGTGTCAGAAGTAATGAGGAAGGAAATGCAAAATGGCATGGGACTATAAATCTTCCAGAGTTCAAACATATGGCAAATAATGACATCCTTTAGAGAAATTGCAGCAATGAGGCCTCATTCAACATGCTAAACAGACTATTCCGGCAGCCATCGAGGGGATTGGATGCAAACAACTGCAGACTATGGCAGACATCATAACAAATTATACCTGTTGTATGGGCTCCAAAGTCAAACTTTGATCTTGTGTGACAGTCAGAGAAGGTTGATAAGACCAGCCGTGCACATACAGTTTTAATGAACGTCATAATCTGCACATCTCACAATTTGCAGCAATGGCCCCATGACTGATTGTTGCCCTTGGTTCTGAGCTGAAAGGTAGGCTTCAAAAGAAGCTTTGAAGATTCTGTGACAAGTTAGGCTTCAACTTCCAAGACTTGCATCATAGGGTTGATAATTGTAGGGCCCTCCTTATTAACCAGGTGTGCATTATGTGAGGGTCATCCACAAAGTAAGTTCCGTTTCTATATCTGTCCGCAGCAGCACTACGATCGCAGTTCCGAGCATGCGTGGCAGTTACTCTGACTCAAAGAGAAGACATGTACACCATTTTAAGATCACTGCCGCCGACGTGTTCTAAGTAGTGCTTCTTTATAATGTCAACCGTAATTGGAAATGTCGCCACGTGTGAAATCAGATCTGTGATTCGTTTTCTAACTGCAAAGAAAGTTAAGCCAAAGGAAATTCATCAGCAAATCTGCAAGGTTTACGGACAAAATGCTATGAGTGATTCAATGGTTAGAAGATGGGTCAGACTGTTCAATGAAGGACATGATCAAGTGCACGGTGAAGAATGAAGTGGACGCCAGTCTGTGGTTACAGATGAACTGGAGTCAAGTTTGGATATCCTCCGTACAGCCTGGATCTCACTCCTTGCAACTTTCATCTCTTCTTACATCTAAAATCTGTCCTCGGTGGTCAACACTTCAATGATGATGACAAGCTGAAAGTACTCATTACCACACAGTTGATTACACAGGCGGCAGCCTTCTATGAAGAAGGCATATAAAACCTGTGCCACACTATGACAAGTGCCTAATTTCTGAAGCTATGTAGAAAAGTAGTTTAACAGTTGTAGATTTTTGTACAATAAATACTTTTTCTGTATCTGTACACATTTGTTTTATATAACCAAACGGAACTTACTTTATGGACATACCTCATATATGGAGTCTGCTAGCCACTTAGCTGACTGTGGGGTGAACACAAGTGTTTTTCAGATTAGACAACTCTCCAAGTATAGATAACAATATCAGTATGAGACCCAGAAGAATCAGTGTAAGGCCAGCGGTCATGTTACCTGCAGGCAAGAGTATTAAAATCCTAGTGGTTAATTGTTGAGGCAACAAAGTTCCACAGTTTGAAGTGCTTCGGAAAAATAGTGCAGATCACATAATATTAGGTGCAGAAAGCTGGTTAAAACTCAAAACTGATAGCAGTGAGATATTTGGGGAAAATTTAAGTGCATATCATAAGGATAGGCTAGAGAGAAATGAAGGTGGTGTATTTGTCTCAGAAGGCAAGAAATTCAAATCCACCATGATAGACACTGAAGCCACAGGTGAGATCATTTGGGCAAGACTGAATATCAACCAACAGATTCACCCTGAGATGTAATTGAAAACTTCTGATAATGCTCAAGTTCACAGTACATATGTCCCCTAACCATTGTGTTATTACCAGAGAAGACTATTTACTCAGCAATAAATTGGAGTAATTACAGTTTTGTGAAAGGCAGATGCAATAATTTGTCCTGTGAAACATTATTAAATGCCTTCTCTGCAAACTATCTTGACTTAGACCAGATAGTACAGAAGGCCACTTATGATGAGAATACAGCAACAAACAGACCTGGCCCCTTTGATGATGGCCACATGGAAACTTGCATCACTAACCACTAAGCAGTTGTACCAAGTAATACAAGTACCAGAAAGAATTTGTTTTCAGCAGGCTAGATTAAAGCATCCCTGATGACCTCTCGGGGAATTGGAAATATTAGATGTTGACTGGAGAACGCAGAACAACTGCGGCTCAAGTTTGAAATAATAGTTTACCATGGACTGGGTAGATGATATGCACTGAGTAGAACAGTTCATAATCCAAGGGACCCACCATACCATACAGCTGCTGTAAAGCAACTTCTACAGAAACAGACTTCTGCATAATAGGTGTAATACAAAACGTAAGAGAGATGTTGAATTAAATGAGTTTAGCTGTCAATATATCAATGTGTGAAGTCTTCAGTGAGTACTGGGGCAGAATAGTATCGACAGATCTCAGAAAAAAACATCCAGATCATACATAAAGGTTGTTGGTTGTGCAACAGTGTCCACACACATGTACAAACATGAACTAAAATTGAGGGTAAAAACAAACGCAGAAATATTGGACTCCATTTTCAAATGTTTCTTTACAAAGAAAAATCCAGGATTATTGTCCCAATGTAACTCTCACACCAGTGCAGAGATCAATGGTACTGAGAAACAGTTGAAATTGTTACAATTTAACTCTTTCACATCCCCTGGCTGCAATTGTGTACATTAAGTTTTACTGTGGTTTAACTGCAACAAAAGTATTTTTTCTGAATGGAAACCTGAGGTACACATTTGTGAATGTTCAACCTTTTCGTCAAGTGTAAGTGCTGCTAACTGTTGGGCATCACTACAAAAACTCAGCTAGTGCAGTGTAGCGTGTAACCACAAGAATACACGGATGTGGTTGGTTCGCTGTATTCCACTGTATAATTGAATATTGTTATTATTATTTTTCATGGTAATTATTGAATGATCATTTCACTATTTACTACAATAGAAAATATTTTGTAGTCAGTTATTTTAGTCCATAAAATGAAGTCAGTGTACAAAGCATGTTTCAAAAATGGATACATATTTTTGAAGAAATCTTGCATCTAAAATCATTCACCTAAGAGCATCAACAGAGAAAGAAAAATTTTCCTTCCTCCAGAAAAAAATTCAGGTCTGAAAGGATTAACAACACTCTGGGGTCCTATCATATTCCATACTGAATTTGCAGCTGAGATATATCATAGATACCTTAGACCAACAGTGGTGAGTGTATGGAAAGAAGTACAGATCACATGTCTACAAGGAGGATAGTAGAAATGATCAGAAAACCACAGTCCAGTATCATTGTCATTCATTTGGTGTAGAAACTTAGCATATATTCCAAGCTCAAACTTAATGAGATATCTTGAACAGAATGACCACCTCATTTCCAACCAGAGTAACGTTGAAAACTTAGATCACATGAAACTCAACACGTTTCTCACACATGGCAGCCTGACAGTCATGCATCAAAGTAGTCCATAGATGGTAGTAATGTCAAACTTTCTGCAGATGATGCAGTTATCTATAACAAATCAGTGTCTGAAATAAGCTGCACAAATATTCCGTCACATCTTGATATGATTTCAAAGTAGTGTAAAGGTTCACAACTTGCTGAAATGTTCAGAAATATAAAATTGTGCTCATCACAAAATGGAAACATGTAGTATCCCACAACTACAGCATAAATGAATCCAGTCACGGATACATATGGGGGTGCATTGGGCGTGTGTTTCCCCCTTGCAGGGCCACCCGCATTGCACCTGCACCACCCCCACCAGTCAGCCCGCACGCTATTCATTCATTTCTTTCATTAGTCGACTCAACTGAACCGAGTTACTGAGTAGTTTTACTTTCCTATGTAGCACGCACATCCACATCATCATTATTTCATACGTTTCTGTCTATTACATAAATTCTGTTATGCAAGCGTTGTCTGTTTGTCCTAGATCTTACTATCCTACTTTGCACAAACTGTACAAAATATTTGCTTGTCTACCTGCATCTATAGCTACAGTAGAAAGAAGTTTTTCAACATTGCGGCATCCAAAGACATGGCTGAGGTTGACAATGAAGGAGGATTGACTTATGGCTTAGCTCTGTTGTCCTATTGACGATGTAATTAACCAATTTTCCAGGAAGACTAGGTGCATAGAATTCATCATTTAAGGGAGAGAACCACAATTTTAACTTTTTTATATCAAAAGATGGCATTGTCTTCTATATGTGTACAATCAGTTTAAATGAAACTTTCTTGAACTTTGCATGTGACTTTATTATTTTTTTTTATTATGGTAAAAGTAAAGGTAGCTCAAGATATCTTCAGTGCCCCCTCCTTGAGGTTTATCTGTATCCACCACTGAATGAGTCACAGTTGGAGTGGGTCATTGCTTACAAATACCTGGGTGTCACAATGTAGGGATATGAAATGGAATGATCACACAGGTTCAGTCTTAAGTAAAATAGGTGCCAGACTGTGATCCAATGCTAGAATACTAGAAGAATGCAGTAAGTCTACAAAGGATATTCCACAAAAAACATTTGTGTGCCACATCCTAGAACATTGTTCAAGTGTGTGGGACCCATACCAAATAGGACTATCAGAGGATATTGACAGTATACAAGTAGAGCAAATGGTCACAGATCTGTTTAACCAGTGAGAGAGTGTCATGGAAATGCTGAAAGAAATGAACTGGCATACGCCTGAAAATAGGTGCAAATTATCCAATGAAAGCCTACATATAATTCTAGTACTTACCGGAGATTCTTGCTTAACACATACATACTTGATCTCTTGCTTCACAGATACAAGTGGATCAGTCTCCACCTGAATGAAAGGAAATGAGTTATTAGAATTGCAATGCAGAATAAACAAATCACAAATAAAGACCAGTCCACATAATACAAATAATTACTTCACGGCAACAAAACGTCTGCACCAGATCGCGACCCAGACCTGTGATTCCTGCTTGTCACAAGGACCAAGATACACACAGTCATAGGGACAGACACAAAATGAATCAAATGTACTGAACTTAAGTAAACTGTTTGATGGGGATATAATCAGTGCATAACATTGCAGGTTTGGCAATATCTCTCTACCATTTTCACTGGTTTTAGCTCATCTCTTCATAACTGCAACCTGCCACATTTCTTGAATGAATGATTTATTTCTCTGTAAATAGGGACTGTGATGAACAAAAAGCATATAACAAAAAAAATTAATCCAAATACACATCAAAGTGAACATCAAGAACAACAATATTGCTGCACAGCAAACAAAGGACAAAATGTGGAATTTGTGCAATAAATTCTCACTGGCATACAATGATGGGCCCAGGCATTAAAGCAGTTACAGAAAAATAAATCATTCATTCAACAACTGTGGCAGGTTGCAGTTTTTTCTTCAGTGATATTTATAAAAACAGTCCGGGTGTTCTCAATCCATAAAGGCTAAAATAATGTTATTTCACATCATTGCACCTTCATGGAGTTCGTCCTCATTCTTCCATTCATTTCTGTGTATTTAATTCATTACACCTAAGGAACATACATACAACTCCTGTACAAAAATGTAGGACTGGGGCACTCACGCAGGGGCACCACTGGAATTTTTGCCTCCTGTTCCACCACATTGTACTGAGACACCGTGATTGGAGGAATACTTGTGCCTGATCTGAACTCAATCGCAGTGTTCCCTCTCTTGCAGTCCTCTGAACATAACAACAAGCATCAACTTTTGACATGCTTTTCTGAAACTGCGTGTGAGTTCTCTTACATCCCCTAACGAGTTGGCACTCTGAGGAGAAACATTGTATTGGAGAGGAATTAATCAAGAATTTGATACTGCTTTCCCAACTCGCAACCATCATCTTTCAACCTACCTTACACCAGAGCAGTATGTCACTGTATCTGCATATCAGCTTGCATCATCAAATCTCAACTGAACTGTCACATTTGATCCTAAGATAGATCTCAGGTTACACAACTGACCAGCCTGTCACCAGAACACACATTCTGAAAACTAATAAAGACTAATAAGGAATGTTGTCAGTGTTCTGTTGCATTATGTAATGGGATGAAGCCGATTCCCAGTACTGGTAGAATCAGCTGATCCATTCCACATTGTCTTTTGATACCTAAAAGAATTTTTCACCTTTGGGCAGTGTTCTACTTGTGTGCAAATAATAAAGTAGGTGATGAGTTGATACACGGTGGCAAACAGTAGTGAACCACATGCCACTCCAGCCAGTACCATACACTAGGGTGATAACAGTCATGGGATACCTACTATCATGTTGGGCCTCCTTTTGCCCAGCGTAGTGCAACAACAAGATATGGCATGGACTCAACTAGTCACTGGAAGAGCCCTACAGAAATACTGAGTCATGCTGCCTCCATAGGTGTCCATAATACTGAAAGTGTTGCTAGCACAGGAACTTTAAGTCCACGAATGACTGAAAATGGTCTCCAAGTAGCAGAACATTACGATTTCCAGTCAATGATCAGTTCAGTTGGACCAGAGGACTCAATCCTTCCACATAAACACAGCCCGCACCTTTATGGAGCCACCGCCAGCTTGCACAGTGCCTTGTTGACAAACTGGGTCCACGGCTTTGTGGGATCTGTGCCACACTCAGTCCCTACCGTCAGCTCAAACTAACTGAAATCAGGACTCATCTGACCATATCACAGTTTTCCAGTTGTCAAGGGTCCAAGTGATGTGGTCACGAGCCCAAGAGAGGTACTGCAGGTGATGTCGTGCAGTAAGCAACGCCACTTGTGTCAGTCGTCTGTTGCCTTAGCCAATTATTGCTAAATTTCACAACACTGGCCTAATGGATACATTCGTCACATGTCCCACATTGATATCTGCGATTGTTTCAAGCAGTGTTACTTGTCTGTTAGCACTGAGAGCACTACACAAACGCCACTGCTCTAGGTCATTAATTGAAGGCCATTTGCCACTGCATAGTCTGTGATAAGAGGTAATGCCTGAAATTTGGTATTCATGGCACTCTTGTTGTGACGGATCTCAGAATATTGAAATCCCCAAGAATTTCCAAAATGGAATGTCCTACGCCTCTAGGTGCAACTACCATTCTGCATTCGAAGTCTGTTAATTTTAGTTGTGTAGCCGAAATGAAGTTGGAAACCTTTTTACATGAATCACCTGAGAACAAATGATAGCTCTGCTAATGCACTGCCCTTTTATACCTTGTGTACATGATACTACAACCATCTGTATATGTGCACATCACTATTCCGTGACTTTCGGCACCTCAATGTAATTCTACCAAGTCCCTCTCTAGTGTATGCTTCGAGGGACGCACAAAACATTTAGTGCAGATTTTTGTGTTAGTTTAGTAAGCTGAAGGTGCTTCAGTATGGGTGGCATTAAGCAAACAAACCCAGTTCTAAGCATAGAAGGGAAAGCAGAAAGGTGGAAGGAGTATATAGAGGGTCTATACAAGGGCGATGTACTTGAGGACAATATTATGGAAATGGAAGAGGAGGTAGATGAAGATGAAATGGGAGATACGATACTGCGTGAAGAGTTTGACAGAGCACTGAAAGACCTGAGTCGAAACAAGGCCCCGGGAGTAGACAACATTCTAATGGAACTACAGACGGCCTCACGAGAGCCAGTCCTGACAAAACTCTACCATCTGGTGAGCAAGATGTATGGGACAGGCGAAATACCCTCAGACTTCAAGAAGAATATAATAATTCCAATCCCAAAGAAAGCAGATGTTGACAGATGTGAAAATTACCGAACTATCAGTTTAATAAGTCACAGCTGCAAAATACTAACGCGAATTCTTTACAGAGGAATGGAAAAACTGGTAGAAGCCGACCTCGGGGAAGATCAGTTTGGATTCCACAGAAATATTGGAACACGTGAGGCAATACTGAACCTGTGACTTATCTTAGAAAATAGATTAAGGAAAGGCAAACCTATGTTTCTAGCATTTGTAGACTTAGAGAAAGCTTTTGACAATGTTGACTGGAATACTCTCTTTCAAATTCTAAAGGTGGCAGGGGTAAAATACAGGGAGCAAAAGGCTATTTACAATTTGTACAGAAACCAGATGGCAGTTATAAGATTCGAGGGGCATGAAAGGGAAGCAGCGGTTGGGAAGGGAGTGAGACAGGGTTGTAGCCTCTCCCCGATGTTATTCAATCTGTATATTGAGCAAGCAGTAAAGGAAACAAAAGAAAAATTCGGAGTAGGAATTAAAATCCATGGAGAAGAAATAAAAACGTTGAGGCTCGCCGATGACATTGTAATTCTGTCAGAGACAGCAAAGGACTTGGAAGAGCAGTTGAACGGAATGGACAGTGTCTTGAAAGGAGGATGTAAGATGAACATCAACAAAAGCAAAACGAGGATCATGGAATGTAGTCGAATTAAGTCGGGTGATGCTGAGGGAATTAGATAAGGAAATGAGACACTTAAAGTAGTACAGGAGTTTTGCTGTTTGGGGAGCAAAAGTAGAGAGGATATAAAATGTAGACTGGCAATGGCAAGGAAATCGTTTCTGAAGAAGAGAAATTTGTTAACATCGAGTATAGATTTAAGTGTCAGGAAGTCGTTTCTGAAAGTATTTTTATGGAGTGTAGCCATGTATGGAAGTGAAACATGGACGATAAATAGTTTGGAAAAGAAGAGAATAGAAGCTTTCGAAATGTGGTACTACAGAAGAATGCTGAAGATCAGGTGGGTAGATCACATAACTAATGAGGAGGTATTGAATAGGATTGAGGAGAAGAGAAGTTTGTGGCACAACTTGACTAGAAGAAGGGATCGGTTGGTAGGACATGTTCTGAGGCATCAAGGGATCACATATTTAGCATTGGAGGGCAGAGTGGAGGGTAAAAATCGTAGAGGGAGACCAAGAGATGAATACACTAGGCAGATTGAGAAGGATGTAGGATGCAGTAAGTACTGGGAGATGTAGAAGCTTGCATAGGATAGAGTAGCATGGAGAGCTGCATGAAACCAGTCTCAGGACTGAAGACAACAACAGCAAGCAAACAAGACAACAAGAACAGCTTTCTACGCATATATATTTTACTAGGGAGAGTCAGAAGCAGGAAAATGGCACAGTTGCCACAGCAAGCAACATCTAGAGTGTGAGGTGTGGCTGTTGTGACTCGCCGATCATTCAAAGCGCCGCCACGCAATTACGCGCGTCCTCTACGTGCGGCGCTGTCTGCCAGCCATGCAGCAGCTGCGCCACCTAAGCGGCCAGCCGAGCAGCGGCCGCTAGACTGGGACTCAGTGCTCATTCGAATTCTAACGTGTACACATGTCTTGCTTGTAACTTACTCTGTGACTTATATGTGTTGTGTCGTTCTGTGACATGAAATGCCAAGAAGTGCTGTCGAAGACGTTTTTCATAATGAGACCAGTCTTCCGCCGTCTCGTCGTAAGGAGGAAAAGGAGGTACAGCCAAAGACGAGAAACGCCCCGCATTTGACGCCGCGACGAAATCGCGAATCGCCGCTTTTAGAAGCTTTTGCTGTTCAAGGAGATTTTGCAATAGTTGCTCGACAGTAGCCATGGAACCCTGTGGGTCAACGGTGAAAAGGAAAAATCCACTACCTCGTCGCCAATTGTTATAACGTCAAGTTTAACAAATATATTTCCGAACGACACAGCAAATATAAGTCACAGAGTAAGTTGACAAGCAAGACATGTGTACACGTTAGCATTCGAATGAGCACTGAGTCCCAGTCTAGCGGCCGCTGCTCGGCTGGCCGCTTAGGTGGCGCAGCTGCTGCATGGCTGGCAGACAGCGCCGCACGTAGAGGACGCGCGTAATTGCGCAGCGGCGCTTCGAATGATTGGCGAGTCACAACAGTGGCACAGACCACACTGGTGATGCTGCAAAATTTTATCCCTCTTTCTCTACAGGATGACAATTATTGATCCATATGAAAAAATAAAAATAAAATAGTTGCAAACTACAGTTTGCACACCCTTTATTCAACATGTAAATGTCACTACAGATATTCAGATTTTGGTTATGACATGTTTGATATGCCTGCCATTATTGGCGATGATGTGGCACAGACGAATAGCGACATTTTGCACGGTCCACTGACGTGTCGGAACATCGATGCTGTCGATGACCTCCTGAATGGCTGTTTTCAGCTCAGCAATGGTTTTCGAATAATTGCCGTACACTTGTCTTTAATATAGCCCCACAAAAATGAGTCACATGTGTCCAGGTCTGGAGAATATGGTAGCCAATTGAGGCCCATACCAGTGGGCTCTGGGTGTCCAGCGCTGGAATGCGGTCCCAGAAGTGCTCCTCCAGAACATCAAACACACTCCTGCTTCGATGGCGTCGAGCTCTGTCTTGCCTGAACCACATCTTGTTAAATTCGGGATTACTTTGGGTAATGGGGATGAAATCATCTTCCAAAACCTTCACATACTGTTCGGTGGTCACCGTGCCGTCAAGGACTATCGCACACAGATTATTCCACGACTGCACATTGCACACCACACAGTCACTCGTTGAGGGCGAAAGACTTCTCTATCGTGAAATATGAATTCGCAGTCCCCCAGATGCTCCAATTTTGTTTATTGATGAACCCATCCAAATGAAAGTGGCTGACAACAACAAGACACATAGTATTTCCTGTCATGCAGGCAACAGTCCACTTTGAACGTTCTATACAAACCGTTCAGACGTTATGGCAATTTTATTTCATGTAGTTCAATAACTGTCACCCTGTATTACACAACTGCATTCTCCATCTCTCCCTACAAAGACAGCATCATGCAGCTGCCTTTTTACTTGCACACCACTCTAGTACTGAAACATATGCCATCACTATGACTGAAAATTTACAGCAACACTACAGGTAGCTCTTCACACCCGTTTTGTAAGAGTGATATGAGTCCACACACAACAGTATTTTCCATCAAAATTATACTATTTTTAAACCCCACTTACACTTATGGTAGATAACAACAATTATCTGGAAAAGTTGAAAATATTCAAACCAGTAATACCAATCTTTTATTATCCGTGATCAACTTCAAATAAGTCAACATTATCTTCCTGAAACTATACACACTATGGATGCAACAGAGCTAAATTAGGAAGTAACAATCACACAATTAAAGTTTCTGGAAAAAAGAAGACTTGCACAAATTATCTGTTTATAATTTTAAAAAAATGTTTTATCAGAAATTAATCATATGATTAATGATTACAAGATACAATGCAAATACACATACTGAAAACAACAAGAAATGGTGCCCATTTATACTCTACATCGATACTCTGTAAGTGACTGTACGGTGCATGGCAGAGGGCACCGTGTGCTGCTACTAGTCATTCCCTCCCCTCTTCCACTCAGAAATAGAGCGAAGGAGGAACAATAGTCTATACGCCTCCATATGAACCATAATTTCTCGTATTTTCTTGGTTCTTACATACAATGTGTGTCGGCAGCAGGATCATTTGGCAGTCAGTTTCAAATGCCAGTTCTCTAAATTGTCTCAGCAGTGTTCCTCGAAGAGAACATCGCCTTCCCTCCAGGAATTCCCATTTTAGCTCCCGAAGCATCTCCGTATCACTTAGGACACTTAAGAGTTGTTCGAATCTACCGGTAACAAACCTAGCAGCCCGCCTCTGAATTGCTTCAATGTCCTCCTTCAATCCGACCTCATACGGATCCCAAACACTGGAGCAGTACTCGAGAACAGGTTGCATCAGCATCCTATATGTGGTTTCCTTCACAGATGAACCACTTTCATAAAATTCTCCCAATAAACTGAAGTCCACCATTTGCCTTTCCTACCACAGTTCTCGTGTGCTCATTCCATTTCATATCGCTTTGCAACTTTATGCCCAGATATTTAAATGATTGGACTGTGTCAAGCATGACACTACAAACATTACATGTTTGTTCTCCCTACTCATACTCAGTAATCAACATTTTCCACATTTGGAGACAACTGCCATTCAACACACTAACTAGACATTTTGTCTAAGTGATCTTATATCTTCCTACAGTCACTCAACTTAGACACCTTATTATATACCACAGCAACACCTGCAAACAACCACAGATTGCTACTCACCCTGTCCATCAAATCATTTATGTATATAGAGATCAACAGCAGTCCCATCACACTTCCCTTGGGTCCTCCTAATGATACCCTCATCTCTGATGAACACTTGCCATCGAGGACAATGCACTGGGTTCTATTACTCAAAAGGTCTTCAGGCCACTCACATATCTGAACTCACTATGTATGCTCATACCTTCGTTGACAGCCTGCAATGGAGTGCTGAGGTAAATGCTTTCTGAAAATCTAGGAATATGGACTCGACCTGTTGCTCTTCATCCTTAGTCCTCAGTATATTATGTGAGAAAAGGACAAGCTGAGTTTTGCAGGAGTGATGCTTTGTAAAACCACACAAACCATAGACGTAAGGTTCTCAGTCTCAAGAATGTTTATAATGTTCGAACTGAAAATATGTTCAAGGATTCTGCAGCAACCAGAAGTTAGGGATATTGGTCTGTAATTTTGCAGTTCTGCTCTTCTACCCTTCTTATACACTGGAGTTACTTGCACTTTTCTCCAATCGCTTGGGACTTCATGCTGGGCAAGATATTCATGATAAATGCTTACTAGGTAACGGGCTAATGCCATAGAGTACTCTTTGCGAAACCGAACTGGAATTCCATTTGGACCTCATGATTTATTTACTTTCAAATCTTTCAGTTGTTTCTGTATACCAGGAATGCTTATTACTATGTCATCCACACAGAAGTCTATCTGATGGTCAAATGATGCTATGTTTGTGAGATTCTCCTGTGTGAAGGATTGCTTGAATATGAAAATTAAAACTTTGGCTTTCATTTTGCTATCTTCAACTGCCACACCATACTGGTCAACGAGGGACTGAATGGAAGCTTAACAATTTTACACACAAGCAGAATTTTCTCAGGTTCTCTGCCAGACTTCTTGCTACGGTACGATGGTGACAGTAGTTGTATACTTCGCGGGTAGATCTTTTCACAGGTGCACAGAGCTCTACTAACCTTTACTTGTCATTATTTGTGCATTCTCTTTTGAACCAGGAGCACAAGAGCCTCTGTTTCCTCAGCATCTTCCGAATTTCGTTATTAAACCATGATGGGCCATTTTCATCTTTTATCCACTTCCTAGGCACATATATCTCCAGACCACAATTTACAATCTGCTTAAACTTTGCTCTTAATTCCACTACATCGATCTTGCTGGAACCAAGTGATGTCAATTCACAGTCTACATGAGATGCTAACAATTACTTATCTGCCCTATCTAGGAGAAACATACTCCTAGCGTGATTTATTAGCTTTCATAACCACATTTACTGCAATGGCGTCATGATCACTAATATCCGTTTCTGTAATGATACTGACTGTAAGGTACAGCCTATTTGTAGCTACAAGGTCTAAGATATTTCCATTGCATGAGGTCTGCTCAAAGCAATCTTCAGACAACTGTGTTCCACAGTATTTCATATGACTGTCTGTCTGCTCCCCCCCTACCCTACAATCTCCAACTATATTGCATGATCTGAGTATTTACATGATACTCACCATCACCACAGACTATCTTTGAATGACGAACTGTCACAGCAGAGTCAATGGCCGGTAAAAACATCCAACAATTAACTTGGTTTCACATACACCTGTTATACATGACCAGATAACATTATTGTCACAGTCAACTTCGACCTCAATAGGAACAATATTGTCGCAGAAGAAGCCAAGTAATGCAGTAGTATAGGAGTTATGTTATTGGATTGTTGCATATTTCTATATTCTGTTTGAGTACATTCTAGAAGTATCCACAAATGGCAAGAATCATTGTACTGGAATGTTCTGTAGCTGTATATATACCATATGTGTACTGGCCGGAGGCAGTTCGCTCCGCGCTCTTGTATGTGCAAGTGCTGAATAAACCTTCGTTAAGTGAAGTCAGTGTTTGTCATTCATCTATTTACACCTTCCTCTATGTGACATTATTCTGGTGGAGGAGGAAGATAAGGCTGCACATCTCATGAAGGGTGTTGCTGAGGACGTGTATCAAGCCCCACTCCTGAAGGAGGTTTCGACAGCAGATGACTTCATAAAATGGTGTCAGTATATCAAGTCAATGCATCAAAAAAGAATTACATGCAAGAATTTTGAATGTCTTCCAAACAATGTCTGTGATGGAGGAAGAAACTTATTTCACAAGTGTTCTTCGTCAGATAGTGAGAGAGGAAGTTCAGAAGGCACTTGGACTGCACAGCGAGCAAAAAACCGAGACGCTTCAAGAGGTCATAAGGGAGGAAGTGCAACAGACGTTCAACCCAATCTCTCATCCTTCATTTCCCTTTAAGATGGTAAAAAAGTCGAGACCCCAGCAAAGCTACGTTCCTACAATGTCACATGAGGAACCTGTATGGGCACCAAGGAAGACAAACGTCTGGAGGACCCAGGATAACCAACCAGTATGTTTCCACTGTGGATGACCAGGACATGTGGTGTGCTATTGTCGAGAAAGGTGGCTGATATTTGATGATGCTCACGCCAGAAGACATAGACCGATCTTAAACGACGCCAACTCCAGGACAATGAAGATGAACAAGAAGATGTGGGTGCAGGACGACGTAGGTAGGTCACCATCGCCGCAAGCTAGCCACTGTAGAGGACACTCCCCAACATGCCGATCAAGATCTCCATCACTGTTTACAAGCTCCAGCCAATCACCTAGCCGCTGCAACCTGGAAAACTAATGGGTCCGACCTTCCTTGGTGGGGAGGCCGCCGAAGAGAAAAATCCTCTGCCATCAATCACTACAAAAATGATAGGAAA
This sequence comes from Schistocerca nitens, assembly GCF_023898315.1. NCBI lineage: Eukaryota > Metazoa > Arthropoda > Insecta > Orthoptera > Acrididae > Schistocerca > Schistocerca nitens. The sequence goes on from NC_064623.1 coordinate 133,337,826, forward strand.
CTACGTCGATATCTCCATGGATGGCCAACCAGCCCAAGCTGTTGTTGACTCTGGAGCATCATATTCAGTCATTTCAGAGAAGTACCTGTGCCACTTGCAGAAAACCATATTTGTTGACAACAAAACATCTCTGCTGAAGGTGGCTAATGGGATGTGTCATTCATGTGGGTATAAGTGGCTATACACAGCCCTTAGAATTCATCATCTTACAAGGGTGTAGTCATGACGTCATTCTCGAATGGGACTTTCTGAAAGCTTCTCAAGCAGTTATAGATTGTGGTCACTCGAAGATTATGCTAGATGAGATGAGATACTGTGGACAGGAAGATGCACATCCGAGTGTGTGGAGGCTGTGTGTGCTGGATGAAGTGATCGTTCCTGCAGTCAACGCTAGAAAGGTAGCTGTCATGTGTCGGATCTCGTAGTGGAATGTAAGAGAAGCATACCACTGACAAATAACTTGGTCATCCCAGCCTCTGTTGTCTCGTTTTGGAACAGATTTGGTAAATTATAATAATAACATAATAATAATAATAATAATAGCTTTATTCAACATCAAATGGTACGCTGCACATGTACAAAGAAACAGTAATGATTAAAGTTATTTGTACAATACACAAGACACATTCTTCTGAATATGTCAATAATTTACAACAAAATTAAAATAAGATGTTTATTGATTTCTATTCACATAATTTCACAAATCATTTGTTGTTCTTCATATAAGTATGGTACTCTTCTAATGTGTAGAAAGGGTGTATTACTAAAAATTTCTTAAGCTGATGTTTCAGTTTAATTGTAGGAAGAGCCATGACTGCACTAGGCAGTGCATTGGCTAATTTTATACCTGCATACTGAGGCCCCTTTACGTAAAGTGCTGTTCTGTGGCTGCCAATGTGAAACCTTTCTTTATTTCTAGTATTGTAGTGGTGGAAATCCGAATAAGTGTTTGGGTGCAGTCTTTTCACAAGCAATATGGCTTTTAGAATGTATGTGTTTATAACAGTTAACACATCTATTTTTGGAAACAAGTTGCGACAAGATTCCCTATATTTTGCTCCAGAGATTATTCTCACGCCCCTTTTTGAAGAATGAGTAGCTTATCTAAATTAGCTTTGGTTGTTGCCCCCCAAATTTCAATACTGTAGCTCAGGTGGGAGGAGAAAAGAGCATGGTATGCAGTCTTTAGGACTACAGTGTCTCTACAGAACTTGGTAATAGTACTGATTGCAAATATATTTTTTGACAACTTAGTTGCTAGGGAGTCAATATGTGTGTCACATTTCAGGTTGCTTTGGATTGTTATGCCAAAGAATTTTACACTAGACTCTTTCTTTACCAATCTGTTGCCAATGTATAATTTAATTTCATTATTCAAACTACTTTTGTTAAACTCCATCAAACATGTTTTACTGGTGCTTACATTTCAGTGGCTTTCATTAAAAAACTGAACAATTTCTTTTGGCACATTATTACACTCGGCCTCTAGTTCATTACATGATTCCTTTTTACACACAATGGACGTGTCATCAGCATACAGAACAATTTTGGAATTTATAGTATAGTATTGAATATCATTTACATAGATCAAGAGCAGAAGGGGGCCCAACACTGAGCCCTGGGGCACGCCATATTTTATGCAAGTGATCTCTGATTTGTAGACACCACTTTCCGTTTCCAGTAGAACAAACTGTTTTCTTTTGATCATATAACACTTTATTAGGTCATAAGCAGCGCCTCTAATACTCATGTTCCATAGCTTGTCTAATAGGATGTCAACATTCACACAATCAAAGGATTTTTCCAGGTCTAGGTATACACCTGCCACATGTTCCTTGCTTTCGATAATTGTGGATAGTTAACTGTCGCCGAGAACTGCGGATCCTTCTAAGACGCATGTGCGTGGCAAACGCTGAGCCGTTAATTGCAGAACAGCTGATCATAATAGAAACCTCCCATGCCAAGTCTGTGGGCGAAATTAACGCTACCACTACGAGACGAGATCTTCTAGCTCAACCACCACCAGGTCTCACTAAGCAAGAACAGACAAAGCTACTTGCCATTCTTCAAGAGTTCTCTGAATGCTTCAATCCACAGGTGAAGAGCAAATTAGACAAATCGATGGTGAAGCACTGGATTAGCACTGGAGACTGTGGTGTCATCGCCAGACACCACACTTGCTAGGTGGTAGCCTTTAAATCGGCCGCGGTCCGCTAGTATACGTCGGACCCGCGTGTCGCCACTGTCAGTGATTGCAGACCGAGCGCCGCCACACGGCAGGTCTAAAGAGACGTCCTAGCACTCGCCCCAGTTGTACAGCCGACTTTGCTAGCGATGGTTCACTGACAAATTACGCTCTCATTTGCCGAGACGATAGTTAGCATAGCCTTCGGCTACGTCATTTGCTACGACCTAGCAAGGCGCCATTATCATTTGCTATTTATCTTGTGATGCATGTTCCGTCAGACCGATGTTCACCAATTATGGATTAAAGTTAAGTATTCCAACAGCTACGTACTTTATTTGCTAGACTCAAATCCTTTAACTGTTCCAGACCTCACGCCAGCCTGCGTGAGCTTAAACACGTGCCTTTCGGCTTCACCTCCTAGTGGCTTGGCTGTCTTGCCAAGTCACAACAATTGGCGACGAGGATGGGATCACTTTACCGTTAAGTCCACAAACCTTTGACATCGCTTTTTCATCCGACCAAGCCTGTGTCTCCACGTACAGCGCAGAAATTCATTCGCTGGTCTATTTTCCTCTCGCAATACCGCTACGATATCTTGTATCGGTCCACTGCTAAGCACGGAAACGCCGATGCGTTGTCCCGTTTGCCTGTTGCTGAAGATAGAGCATTCGATTCCTCCGAACTTGCTTGCATGTTCATTGATTCGGAAACCGATGACGTGGTCGACTCGTTTCCGATTGATTTTCGTCGTGTAGCTGCAGCCACAGCTGCTGACCCTGTCCTTGCTACCGTTCTGCGTTTTGTTACTACGCAATGGCCCTTGTCAAAGTCACGGATCGAGGATCCGTTGGTTCGCCGTTTTTTTGCTCACAAGGAGAGACTTTTTGTACGACGTGGTGTTTTGCTGTTGCGTTCAGATAATGATCAGTCCAGGGTCGTTGCCCCACGTTCGTTACAGTCCTCTGTCTTACGGCTTCTCCACCAAGGACATTGGGGTATAGTGCGAACGAAACAACTTGCTCGTCAGCACTGTACTTGGTTCGGACTCGATGCTGCGATTACGCATATGTGCCGAACAACAATCCGCACCACTGCGGAAATTCTTTGCATGGGCAAAAGCCACTTCCCCTTGGCAACACTTACACATCGATTTTGCTGGTCCATTCTGGAATGCTCGATGGTTGGTTGTTTTCGATTCATTCAGTAATTTTCCTTTTGTTGTCCGGATGTCTTCCACGACGTCATCTGCCACCATCCAAGCGTTATCTGCTATCTTTTGCATTGAAGGTCTTCCACAGACTATTGTTTCCGACAATGGCCCACAATTCATGTCCGCAGAATTTCAGTCATTCTGCAATGCCAATGGTATTCAACATCTGACATCCGCGCCGTTTTCGCCGCAGTCAAACGGTGCCGCTGAACGTTTGGTCAGGACTTTCAAGTCACAGATGATGAAGTTGAAAGAGTCTCATTCTCGGGAGGACGCGTTATTGCTCTTTTTGTCCACGTATCGCTCTCAGCCCCGCGATGGTCGCTCGCCGGCTGAGTTGTTGCACGGTCGCCCTCATCGCACCTTGATGTCTTTGCTACATCCGCCGCATCAGGTTCCTGTGCAGCGGTAGACACCTGCTTTTGCCCCAGGCGACGTTGTATACTATCGCAACTATCGAGGTTCACGGCGTTGGCTCGCAGGGCGCATTCTTCGCTGCCTCGGCCGCGCTATGTATCTGGTTTTGGGGGCCTCTGGTGAGGTGCGTCGGCATCTCAATCAGCTGCGCCTCTGTCGTCGCACGGGATCTGCCGCTCCCCGTCTGCTTTCAGCGACGGTGCCGTCCGGTCAGCGCCCTCTGGACCCATCTACTGGCTCGCCTCATCCCCAGGTGTTACCGACGATGCCTTCCATTTTGCCCCATGGCGACGCGCCGCGGCCGCCGCCGCCGCCGCCGCCCACAGTGGACGCGTCGCTACAACCGCCGGGCGCCTCCCTGGGTCACGCGCCGCCGATCGCTTCCCGTGACCAGTTGTCCTCCGCCATGGAACTCTTGCCCGCTCCGGACCATATGTCGTCTTCGCCCGTCGGGTGCCCCGGCTCGATGGAGGTCGACCCTTCGGCCCCTCCTGTCTCTCTAAGGGCGCATACACCGCATGTTGGCGTGCACCCTGGACTAGGTTTTCAGGCGTTTCCTAGCTCCCCTCGGACCGAATGGCAGGGTGCGGGTGGCACAGCCTCGCCTGTTGTTAGGCTCCCCACCTCATCGCGTACGTCAACATGGGGTCCTCCCCACGGCGGGCGGAAGCCTTACAACACAACCGTACGCCGATTTACGGGGGAGGAATGTGGTGTCACCGCCAGACACCACACTTGCTAGGTGGTAGCCTTTAAATCGGCCGCGGTCCGCTAGTATACGTCGGACCCGCGTGTCGCCACTGTCGGTGATTGCAGACCGAGCGCCGCCACACGGCAGGTCTAAAGAGACGTCCTAGCACTCGCCCCAGTTGTACAGCCGTCTTTGCTAGCGATGGTTCACTGACAAATTACGCTCTCATTTGCCGAGACGATAGTTAGCATAGCCTTCAGCTACGTCATTTGCTACGACCTAGCAAGGCGCCATTATCATTTGCTATTTATCTTGTGATGCATGTTCCGTCAGACCGATGTTCATCAATTATGGATTAAAGTTAAGTATTCCAACAGCTACGTACTTTATTTGCTAGACTCAAATCCTTTAACTGTTCCAGACCTCACGCCAGCCTGCGTGATCTGAAACGCGTGCCTTTCGGCTTCACCTCATAGTGGGTTGGCTGTCTTGCCAAGTCACAGCAGAGACCATAAACCAATAAGCCAGAGCGCATACCGTGTGTCAGCAACAGAACGTCGAATAATTCGTGATGCGGTAGAGAAAATGATGAAGAAAGACATCATTCAGCCTTCACAGAGCCCATGGTCGTCACCAGTGGTTATCGTCAGGAAGAAGGATGACAGTTGGAGCTTTTGTGTTGATTACTGGAAGCTTAACAAGATAACTGAAAAGGACGTTTACCCTGATGATACACTAGATTGTCTGAAGGGGGCTAAGTTTTTCTCAACCATGGACATGTACTCGGGATACTGGCAAATTGAAGTAAATGAGGCTGATCGTGAGAAAACTGCATTCATCACCCCTGAGGGTATAAGGTAATGTCGTTTGATTTGTGTAATGCACCAGCAACTTTTGAATGGATGATGGATAATCTTCTAAGTCATATGAAGTGGACGATGTGTCTTTGTTATTTAGATGACATTATAGTGTTCTCAGAGACATTTGATGAACACACAAAAAGACTGAGGGCCGTTCTTAAGTGTCTCCAACAAGCCCAACTGAAACTTAATCCAAGAAAGTGTCTCTTTGGAGCAAAAGAAATCAAAATACTTGGGAACCTTGTGTCAAATGAAGGTGTGCAGCCAGACCCAGAAAAGGTGAGAGCTATAACGGAATTTCATATTCCTAAAAGTATTGGAGATAAGAGAAGCTTCCTCGGATTGTGTTCTTATTGCCTTCGTTGTTTCAAAGACTTTTTTTATCAAAGCCAGGCCACTCCAAGAGTTGTTAAAAGCCGATGCTACATTTATCTGGGGTGGTGCTCATCAAGATTCTTTCGATGTGCTGCGAAAAGCTCTGATGACTGACCATTTACTTGGTCCGATGATGAGAGAGCACCTATAGAACTACACACAGATGCCAGTGGGTATGGGGTCGGTGATGTTCTGGTGCAGATTTCGGATGGAAAGCACAAGGTTATAGCCTATGCTTCTAGGACACTTACAAAAGACAAGAGAAACAGAAAGAGAATGTCTTGCTGTGATCTGGGCCATGTGCAAATTTTGACAGTATCTCTATGGAAGGCCATTCACAGTTGTTACAGACCATCATTCACTTTGTTGGTTGACAGGTCTTAAAGATCCAACAGGACGACTTGCCAGGTGAGCACTACGCCTTCAAGGGTATGACATTACCGCAGTGTACAAAAGTGGAAGAAAACACCAAGATGCCAACTGTCTCTCAGGAAACCCTGTGTAAGACCATCAAGACTTTGATGAAGATAGTGACTGTCACTCTGCACTCCAGGATCTCTCTGCTGAGCAGAAGAAGGACGCCAATATATCTCAAATTATGCTTGCCTTAAATCAGAGGATGTGAAAGGACAATTTAAGGTAGTTAATGGATTACTTTGCAAGAAAAACTTTGATGAATTTGGAAAGAGGTGACTACCAGTGATTCCTAAACACATGGGCCTAGATGTTCTACAGAAATTCCACGACACACCTGAGGCCTGACATTTAAGATTTATTAAGACATATGATAGGATCCACAAGAGATTTTTCTGGCCAGGTTTATTTAGGAGTGTCCGTCACTATGTGTCGCACTGTCGAGAGTGCCAGAGGAGAAAGGCAGTTCCTGAGAAACCACCTGGCCGACACTTACCAATTCCAGCAGCCGAAACGCCTTTCAAGCGTGTTGGGATTGACCTCCTCAGGCGATTTCCAATATCTGCTAGTGGAAATAGATGGATTATTGTTTGCACTGATTATCTGACGCGCTATGCCATTACAAAAGCCGTGAAACCAGCTGAAGCATTCGAAGTAGCCAAATTCATTATGTTTTCTATATTACCTTTCTTAAGCAAAGGTACAACTCTTGCCTATTTAACTGCTCTGGAAATGTCCCTGATGTCAAGGATTCATTTATTATATTTGTTTAAGGGGCCTTGTATATTCCCTATGCATTGTTTCAGTACACACAATGGTGCTTCATCTAAGCCTACTGACTTTTTATTTTTTTAGTTTTTGAACAGTTTTATTGACTTCATTCTCTGTGGTTGGAAGTAACATCATTGTATTTAGTTCAACATTATTTACAGGTGTTATATTTGTTTGGAGGACTTTTTTGCTGTAACCTCTGTGCAATACTTGAAAATGCTCGTTTACATAGTTTGCTAAGTGTTGTGGATCGTTTATTACCTTATCCCCCTCCCTCAGCAGTATGTTAGTCCGTGTTTGTTTGCCTCTCCACATTTCATTTTTATAACATCCCAAACTTCTTTGCTTTTATTCTCTGCATTATATATTATTTTGTCATTAAATGCCTTTTTTGCAGCAATCAGCACCTTCCTATAGATCTTTTTGTATCTATGGTAGAAATTTAAGAATTCTGGATCATTGTGAATCTTTTTCATGGAACTGAGGTGTTTAAGTGAAATGACATTGGCGCTCTCCTATATCAGTTTGTACCTGGTATGTACTAAATATATCCATACCGATTAAACAATCAACTACTAATTTCTCTACTATCAAAAAATTGCATCGTACAGAAAACTGTCCTAATTGGATGGAATTTAAGGCTTGTATTTTGACTCATTTAGCTACTCGACCGAATAGTAGCGGCTCCGGTCAAAGAAAACCATCACAACGACCAGGAGAGCGGTGTGCTGACCACACGTCCCTCCTATCCGCATCCTCAGCTGAGGATGACACGGCCGGCCGCGGTGGTCTCGCGGTTCTAGGCGCGCAGTCCGGAACCGTGCGACTGCTACGGTCGCAGGTTCGAATCCTGCCTCGGGCATGGCTGTGTGTGATGTCCTTAGGTTAGTTAGGTTTAAGTAGTTCTAAGTTCTAGGGGACTGATGACCACAGCAGTTGAGTCCCATAGTGCTCAGAGCCATTTGAACCATTTTTTGAGGATGACACGGCGGTCGGATGGTACCGGTGGGCCACTTGTGGCCTGAAGACGGAGTGCATTTTGACTCCTTTTGATTTCTGACCAGTGGCAGTTTGTACCTTGCAATTTCACACTGGCAGTGTGGGTATACGCCCACGTTACTTCAGTTCTTGAAAGAATCCCTGTGACATCAAATTAGTCATAGCACCTGTGTCAAGTACAATGGATACATCAAGGTCAAATATTTTGGCTTTAATAGTAGCTTGTACCTTGTCCTCTGTCAAGTTTTTCTGTGTATCCTCATTACTTTGGTATACCACTTTTCACATCACTACCTTGACCGTATCTCATAAAGCAAGTGTCGATCAAGCTCGTGCCCGCACTCTCCTCCCAGGTCACAGAACGGGGGCCTACCATGACCGGTTCAAGTTTTGTGGCGTCGCGATGTCATCGGTCTCTGAGTTAGGCCTAACATCCACTACGTGGACTGATAATACAGTAGAGCGTCGATTATCCGAACGTCGGTCAACCGAACGACCGCTTAACCGAACTGTGTACTCGCTCGCACCTGTTACTCTCCCACCCTACCCTCCATCATCCCCCTCACTCCCAAACCAAGCAATAGATTGCCACGAATGTGATGAAGAAGACGTTCATGAATGGATGAATATCGATAATGCAGATCCAGGACACCAAATCATGCAGGACAGCGAGATTGTAAATATCGTCACTGATAAAGATGACGCCGCCAGCATCTCATCAATCAGTGCTCCAGAAAGTGAAGATGATATACCAACAGCTTCTGAGGCGTTCACTTGTTTAGATACTGTCTTGCGATTGTTTGAAGCCCAAGATGAAAGTGACCAGTTTCAGATATCTGTAATGAAAAAAGTACGTGACTTAGCTGCTCGTAAGCGTGTAGGCTTGCTTAGACAGACCAAAATAAAGGATTTTTTACGCGTTAATTTTGTATACTGTGTGTATTGTTCATGCAAAATGCGTATGTAATATGTATATATTTTGTTTAATAAACAGTGCCACATACTATATACACTCCTGGAAATTGAAATAAGAACACCGTGAATTCATTGTCCCAGGAAGGGGAAACTTTATTGACACATTCCTGGGGTCAGATACATCACATGATCACACTGACAGAACCACAGGCACATAGACACAGGCAACAGAGCATGCACAATGTCGGCACTAGTACAGTGTATATCCACCTTTCGCAGCAATGCAGGCTGCTATTCTCCCATGGAGACAATCGTAGAGATGCTGGATGTAGTCCTGTGGAACGGCTTGCCATGCCATTTCCACCTGGCGCCTCAGTTGGACCAGCGTTCGTGCTGGACGTGCAGACCGCGTGAGACGACGCTTCATCCAGTCCCAAACATGCTCAATGGGGGACGGATCCGGAGATCTTGCTGGCCAGGGTAGTTGACTTACACCTTCTAGAGCACGTTGGGTGGCACGGGATACATGCGGACGTGCATTGTCCTGTTGGAACAGCAAGTTCCCTTGCCGGTCTAGGAATGGTAGAACGATGGGTTCGATGACGGTTTGGATGTACCGTGCACTATTCAGTGTCCCCTCGACGATCACCAGTGGTGTACGGCCAGTGTAGGAGATCGCTCCCCACACCATGATGCCGGGTGTTGGCCCTGTGTGCCTCGGTCGTATGCAGTGCTGATTGTGGCGCTCACCTGCACGGAGCCAAACACGCATACGACCATCATTGGCACCAAGGCAGAAGCGACTCTCATCGCTGAAGACGACACGCCTCCATTCGTCCCTCCATTCACGCCTGTCGCGACACCACTGGAGGCGGACTGCACGATGTTGGGGCGTGAGCGGAAGACGGCCTAACGGTGTGCGGGACCGTAGCCCAGCTTCATGGAGACGGTTGCGAATGGTCCTCGCCGATACCCCAGGAGCAACAGTGTCCCTAATTTGCTGGGAAGTGGCGGTGCGGTCCCCTACGGCACTGCGTAGGATCCTACGGTCTTGGCGTGCATCCGTGCGTCGCTGCGGTCCGGTCCCAGGTCGACGGGCACGTGCACCTTCCGCCGACCACTGGCGACAACATCGATGTACTGTGGAGACCTCACGCCCCACGTGTTGAGCAATTCGGCGGTACGTCCACCCGGCCTCCCGCATGCCCACTATACGCCCTCGCTGAAAGTCCGTCAACTTCACATACGGTTCACGTCCACGCTGTCGCGGCATGCTACCAGTGTTAAAGACTGCGATGGAGCTCCGTATGCCACGGCAAACTGGCTGACACTGACGGCGGCGGTGCACAAATGCTGCGCAGCTAGCGCCATTCGACGGCCAACACCGCGGTTCCTGGTGTGTCCGCTGTGCCGTGCGTGTGATCATTGCTTGTACAGCCCTCTCGCAGTGTCCGGAGCAAGTATGGTGGGTCTGACACACCGGTGTCAATGTGTTCTTTTTTCCATTTCCAGGAGTGTATTTCTACTGAAGTTGCCTTTGTATGTTACTTTGTAATACTAAAAGAGATGCCTGTTTTTATGAATAAATTTACTGTACAGTACTTCTTTTTGGCAAATAAACATGTGCAGTTCGATTATCCAAACAAACCAGTTTTCCGAACACCCATGTCCCCCAATTACTGTAATAATGATAATGAGCCTATGGCATCGGTGGCCGGGAGACCCCTCGCGGGGTGATTACGCCAATTAATATCTTGTGAGGCTCTCGACTGAAATTCTCTTCGCCTTTGCGCGTTATTTGGCATATGTGCGTTACTTTGCTGGCCGAATTCCGCTGTCTATGGATTATTCGGCTCTCTGGTATTTTTTTGTGTTTATCAAGCGATCGGCTGGTTATTGCCGGTAGCCTGTGTCTGTACATATTGTACTTGCTGGCCATACGCTAATTGCCCGTTGTAGTTGTTTTTGTTAAATTTTTGCCCATTTCTTTTATATCCGCCCTTGAATTTACGCCGTTCTCCAGTGCCGTTGTGAATACCGCTACCGTTACCATAGGTCCGTGTGGGGTAAGGTTGCCATCGGTGTTGTACTACTAATCCGTTTTCACTTGTTGGTCCGTAAATCTCTGTGGCAGTATCTGCGTATTAACAGGCTTGGGTTGTACTGGTCTGTCTTCAGATATCAAATCTACTGAGTCCAGTACAGACAGAAAGTATTCTGTGTCGTATTCCGAAATGTTAATGAGTTTTTCCCTAAAGTGGGAAGGATGGCGGCTCTTTGCAATTTTCAGCACGTCTACTTGAGATGCCGAGCTCGTCCTGTATCTGGTTTTATTAAAATATTTTTCAAAATAGCCCCTTAAGCTTCCATGTCTGGTATCTAATGGGGCTGGGTTGAATACTTTACGTCTGAGCTTCTCTTGTGCGGCCTCAGACCAATATTTACCCAGAAAAGCTCACAAACTGTTCATAAGAGTGGCAACGTTCCGCTATGTCCGTAGCCCATAACAGAATGTCACACAGTGTGTGTTTCCAAGAACGAATCTAATTTTCTGGGCTTTGGTCCAGGTACGAGGTAAAACATTTCGAAATGCTCTGATAAAAACAACGGGGTTTATTCTCTTCCCCTCGGAGATAAATACCGGAAACTGTCGATGCTTTAGTAATCCTTCATCTCCAAGTAATGTTGAGAAACTCGCCGCGCTGTAGTGACAGGGGTGTTTATGTCCGTTTATGGTGTAGCGCATGGCAACTGCGCGTGCTCGACACTTAGAGCTGCCGCAAGTGTTGCTGATTCTACAACATTCGCTGTTTTCCTTCGACGGGCAACCCACGTATTGTGTGTAACCAGTGAAAGTATCTAACCTCTCTAAAAGCATGGGTTTGTTTTCTGTCAAATGCTTTGAAATGTCAGTAGTTTTCGCAGTAATGCCATGTAACCTTTCCTCTGCTTCCTTTAAACCTGAATCTATTTTAGCTAGAAATTGACTTTCTTTCTCTTTTAGACCTTCTTCTACAGTATCTACATAAATTTTGCGGTCTGACCCTACCTTATCAGCAAGGGTGCTGCCCTTATCCAACATCCCAGCTTCAGCTTTTTCAGTTATTTCCTTTACATCTTCACATATCTTATCTCTCTGTTTTTGGCAAATTTTGATTCTAAAGTTGACTGGCCTATTCTCAGACTTAACTTCTGTACTTTTGTAGTTAAATTTTGGCACTCGTTTTGCAGCTCGCTGACTGCGTCCATCACAATTTTTCTCGACCCATCCACTTGGGACTGCGTCTCCTGAATTTGAGACTGTGCTTCACTAAGATTTTCTAACTCTCCTGCAAGATATTCCTGCTTATCGTCCAAGGATGGTACTTTTTCAATATTATGAAAAGGAAAGTTGCTACTCACCATATGGTTCGTCAGATAATTCAGAGTGTATAGCATTGCTTACCTCACTTAACTGTTGACTAATACTATTCTTTAAATCGCTAAATGAATAATGTTGCTGTGTAAGCTATTGTCCTATATTTTCCTGGCGTGTCATGTCCTTAAGTTATTGTGTTACACTTTGCTGAAATACCTGTTGTTTTGTAAACTGTTGTGTTATTTGTTGCATGAATTGTATCAAATTGTGTGTCTCAATAGTATTTACAGTGTTTTTACGAACTGTTTCCTGTTCTTACGTTTGCTACGTCGTGAACATTTGTTCACGTCGTTTAACAATATTCTGCTACAGTAGTCACGAAGGCGTCATGCATTGCTCCCTTGACAAGTGAACTTTTTTTTTCACCATCTTCCTATCTATAGGCCTGTGTTTTGTTTCACACCTATTATGCAGTAATCCCTGTTTCTTTACAAGTTTTTTTACAGCGACTGTATACCATGGTGGTTCCCTCAGATTATGAACTGTTCTAGTGGGTACATATCTACCCAGTGCATGGTCAACTATTCTTTTAAATTGGAGCTAGAGTTCCTCTAAATGCTCCTGATCTATGCCGGAAGTTTCGTGATGAGGTATGACATCACTGAATTTTTATCTAGATTACTGAAGATATGTTTCTGCTTGCTTTAGTTGCCCTTTGTACTTTTGTAATCATTGTTGCCACAGCCACATCATGGTCACTGATACCAGTTTCGATGTAGACACCCTCATATTTCCATCATGAGTTGGGTTTCTAACTATCTGTTCTAGGTAGTTTTCAGAGAAAGCATTTAGTAAAGTTTCACAGGATGTCTTATCACACCCACCACTGCCGGCCGAAGTGGCCGTGCGGTTAAAGGCGTTGCAGTCTGGAACCGCAAGACCGCTACGGTCGCAGGTTCGAATCCTGCCTCGGGCATGGATGTTTGTGATGTCCTTAGGTTAGTTAGGTTTAACTAGTTCTAAGTTCTAGGGGACTAATGACCTCAGCAGTTGAGTCCCATAGTGCTCAGAGCCATTTGAACCATTTTTGAACACCCACCACTATCAAAAGGGTCAAGCCATATGAACTGATCCCATGAGGGTTACTTGACCATTTTTAAATATTTTGATTTTTTATATGTGATTACCCCATAACTAAGAAGTTTAAAACAGTTTTTTAAAAAATTTTGCCTTACACCCTTCCTGAATGGCAGCCACATTTATTTGTAAGCGCACGACAGTTATTCAATTTGGAGACAATTGTGTTAATTTGAATATCTCTGCACTGGGTTAAGGTACAATTGACATGACCGTTTTTAGAAAAGTCTCTTCTACAACATAGTTTATTACCCAAAATACCCTAAATTCAAAAATAACCAGTCAAAATGACCTCCAAAGTTTGGTACTGAAAATTTAGAAAACCTGCTTTTCAGACCCAGAAATACTAACCAAGGAGTGATTAATCAAAGTGTATTTTTTCCTCTAGTTAGATATCATAAATTACTAGCCTTATATAGAGTTAGAACATGGACAAATGTTTCCTTAATTTGTTACAAATTTTTGAAATTTGAAAAATCTAAATTTTTTGTAAAGTTTGGAGCTAGTTATGGTGTTGCTGAATATAAAAATTCGATTTTTGCACATTTTCTACACCTATATGATAGCAAAGTACTGGAAAAATTTCAACATTGATATTTAACTGTGAACAAAAAGATATGAGTTTTTGAGGCCGGCCGCGGTGGTCTCGCGGTTCTAGGCGCGCAGTCCGGAACCGTGCGACTGCTGCGGTCGCAGGTTCGAATCCTGCCTCGGGCATGGATGTGTGTGATGTCCTTAGGTTAGTTACGTTTAAAGTAGTTCTAAGTTCTAGGGGACTGATGACCACAGCAGTTGAGTCCCATAGTGCTCAGAGCCATTTTGAGTTTTTGAAAATAACGAAGTAACTCACATTACACTGCAATTGATCTTATGGTTATTGCCTATTGAAATGGTTTATTGTTTCACAGTAATAAAATTTAGCTGTAACCTGTATTTAGTTAATACTACGACCCTATATTTAGCTAGTAATATTTATCTTAATAATAAAATAATAAACAATAGGAACTTACACTTAATGATTGTTAAAATTTGACCTTTACATCTTGGCTTATTCTCAGTTAAGTAGCACTTTATTACAAGTTACAAACGATAAAAGTAAAATAAAAAGCATGTGAAATATCTCTACTGTTGAGAAGGCTACAGTTTTTGCATGAGTCCAGTCCTCAAGACAGGTGTGTACAGGAGATCAGTGGACAGAGTAACAAGTCGCAGAGTCAGTGACAAGTCTGTACATGGACTGTGTATCCCCATTACATTTGCTGGTTGTGGTACTGCTGTAGTCAGTTTCTTCAGAAACCTCTGTAAGAGTGGATGTATATACTTCACTGAGAGTGCAGAATATTTTATGTTTTGCATGAGTGTAATTTTTATTAACTAAAATCATTTAAAATTTAATAATAAAGACTAATTGGAATGTAATAAAATGTATGAACAGTGCTCTATTGGACAGATAGTAAGCGAAGTGTGTCAAATAACTTAAAAAAGTTAATAACCTTAATGAAGATATACATATACTTTGTTTACATTAAGTGGAAGTTCTTCTGTACCATCAGTTTGAGAATATCACGAGAAAAAATATATACTGAAGTACAATCACATTTTTGGAAAAAATGCTCTAATCTGCTCAAAGTTCTAAAGTGCATTCACATTTTTGAAAAAAAAAATGCTCTGATCCACTCAAAATTCAAAAGAATCCAGTTATTAAAGGTTTGAGGGAAATAAAACTAGAACATTTGTCCTTGTTAAGTGCGAGTGAATTAGGTTCCCAAGTGAATTTACTGACATTCCTGGAAATTCCATGTGCTCAAACTGTTACTCAAAAATATTTATCATGAATCTGGAACCAGAATTATGTAGCCTTGTTAATGACATTTATACTCCTCATGAGGAAGCTATTAACAAATTAGATTTTGCTTGTTCTAATTTAGAGATATCTCTTGCTTTGAAAATAAGAAAACTGAGTAGTAGAAAAAGAAAAGCAGTCAACGAATTTCAGACAAAATTAGTAAACACTTAGAATCATGCTTTAATAATGCAGACACCAGCAGTATTTCTAAAAAGGAAGAAAACCTATCTGCCGAATCATCTGACCCTGAATATTTGAGCTTAATCAAGAAATTAAAATGTAAGTGTTCAGTGATACCTAAAGAAGAAAAGTTAAAATTTTAAGTTTGCTCTCAAGAGAAAAAGTAGTTCACGAGTTCAATGTTTCTGGTTCTTTGATTGGACTAACTCAAAAATTAGTGAAAGAGCAAGGCATTCTACCGGTTTTAGGAAAGAGAAAAGGAGCAGGTATAAAAGAAACAACTGAAAAGATCCAGCAGTTTTTGAAGACGGTGAAAACAGTAGAATGTGCCCGGGTAGCCAAGACAGCCAAGAGTTGTTGTAAAAGGAATCAAAGTAACAAAGCAGAAATGGGCTAGTGCTGTCAAATTTAAACGAACTTCATGTAGCTTTCAAAAACGCTCATCCTGAATGCAAAAATGGAAGGTCAAAATCTTGCGACCTTCACCCTAAGTGGTGTATTTTGGCCAGCTCCTCAGGAACACACTCCATGTGTATTTAGTTATGTCATCAAAATGTCAAGCTGATGACTGTACATGCAAGACTCAATGACGTTAACTTCTAAGAGTTACTAGATATAATGGCCTGTGACGCTAACAATTAATACTGCATGATGAGTTTGTGTGATAAATGCTCTGGTAAAGAAACCACTCTTGAATTGCTTAACGAATCTGAGGAGGAAATGCCTGACAGTATTACCTTCAAACAGTGGGTCACAACTGACAGAGCTGAAATGATAACAGTGGTTAAATCTTAGGAAGAGTTCGTTAAATCTTTAACTGATAACTTAGAAAATCTCAAAAGTCACCACTATGTCTCTAAAATCCAAAGCAAGGTTTTGAAGGACAAAAAAAGCACAACTTTATGAAACTGAATGCATAATCCTAGCTGATTTTGCAGGAAACGTTACCATTGGTTAATGACCAGGCAGCAGTGCATTCATTTGTTCTGTAGTTCAAAAATGAGAAAGATGAAGTTTGCAGTTCTTCAATCTGCATTCTACGTGACTACTTGGAGCACAACACTTCGGTTGTCCAGGTATTTCAAAGTATGTAACTAATTACATAAAGAAAAGTTGCTCAAGGTTGAGAAGCTCATATACTCTTCAGATGGAACTCGGAGTCAATACAAGAATTTTTCAAATCTTTGCAACCCTCTTGCCGTGGTAAAAATGCATGCAATGGAGTAGGAGGTATGACAAAATGGGAAGAGACTGAAGGCAGCCTACAATGAATGATCACAGTCCAAATTCTTACAACAGAGGGAGAATTCCTTTTGCAAGGATAATATTAAAGGCATCACCTACTTTTTCATCAAGAAAGAAAAGGCAGATCTCAGCCTTCATAGCACAACAACACTTCAAACCACATATGAAAACTGTATAGCAACAAAACGAACAAGTAATCCCACAAATTCTTGGCACTGCAGAAAACTACTAGGATCACTGAGTCAGTAAAATTGTACACTGAAGTGCCAAAGAAACCAGTATAGGCATGCATATTCAAATACGGAGATACGTAAACAGGCAGAATACAGCGATGTGATCGGCAACGCCTATATAAGACAACAAGTATCTGGCGTAGTTGTTAGATTGGTTACTGCTACTACAATGGCAGGTTATCAAGATTTAAGTCAGTCTGAACATGGTGTTATAGTCGGTAACGAGCGATGGGACAAAGCATCTCCGAGGTAGCGATGATGTGGGCATTTTACCGTACTACCATTTCACGAGTATACCGTTAATATCAGGACTCTGGTGAAACATAAAATCCCGACATCGCTGCGGCCGGAAAAAGACCCTGCGAGAACGGGACCAATGACAACTGAAGAGAATCGTTCAACATGATAAAAGTGCAACCCTTCTGAAAATTGCTGCAGGTTTCAATGCTGGGCCATCAACAAGTGTCAGCGTGCAAACCATGCAAAGAAACATCATCGATGTGGGCTTTAGAATCCGAAGGCCCACTCGTGTACCCTTGATGACTGCACAACAACGCTTTACACCTCACCTGAGCCCGTCAACACCGACATTGGACTGTTGATGACTGGAAACATGTTGCCTGGGCGGACGAGTCTCCTTTCAAATTGAATTGAGTGGATGGACGTGTACCAATATGGAGACAACCTCATGAATCGGGGGACCCTGCATGTCAGCAGAGGACTGTTCAAGTTGGTAGAGGTTCTGTAATGGTGTCAGGCGTGTGCAGTTGGAATGATATGGGACCCCGATACATCTAGATGCGACTCTGATGGGTAACAGCAACCATACTATTTGATCATCTGCATCCATTCAATGCCCATTTTGCATTCCGATGGGCTTGGGCAATTCCAGCAGGACAATGCGTCAACCCACACATCCAGAATTGCTACACCTTGGTTCCAGGAACACTCTTCTGAGTTTAAACACTTCCGCTGCCCACTGAACTCCCCAGACATGAATATTATTGAGCATATCTGGGAAGCCTTACAACATGCTGTTCAGAAGATATCTCCAATCCCTCATACTCTTACGAATTTATGGTCAGCGCTGCAGGATCCATGGTGTCAGTTCCTTCCAGCACTATTTCAGTCCATGCCACGTCGTGTTGCGCCACTTCTGCGTGCTTGCCGGCAGGTATACCAGTTTGGTTCTACAGTTTCTCTCCGTCTTTAATAACATTGAATGACATAGTGGCATATGTGTATGATGGACAATGGTGGCTGGTTCATTTGCAAGAATAACTTTGGAAAACAATGATGTTTTTATGCATTTTTATAGCTCTGCTGGCCCAAGAATGTCATTCGAGAAATCTACTATTGACAAAGTCTAGATACCAATGAAAAACATATTAAGGAAGCTTTCAGTGCTTGAACTTACCGCAGCAACTGGGAGTCCTTATTCTATATCACGAAGCTGTCTGAAGAAATAAGTGCTCTTAACAATCACCACTAGGAGTAGGAAGCATCACGTCTTGAAAGTATGTTAACTGAAAATTCAAGCTAATATAAATGTTTAGTTCAGTAATTTTTCGAGTTTCTGCGTATAATTCCGTACCTTAACTTCAATAATAATTGATTACAACCAGCCACACATGAATTAGACAACAGCAGTAAGATCAACTGTAGTGTAATGTGAATATTTCCTTATTTTCAAAAATTCAAGCTCTTTATTTACATTCAAACATCAAAGTAGAAATGTTTACAGTATATTGCTATCATACAGGTTTACAAAATGTGCAAAAATTAAATTTGTATATTCAGTCCCACCAGAGACAACTAGCCCCAAACTTTACAAAAACTAAAATTTTTCAAATTTCAAAAATTTTTTAAATATTAAGGAAACATTTGTCAGTGTTCTTGCTCTATATAAGGCTAGTAGTTTGTGAAATATAATTAGAGAAAAACAGTAAACTCTTACAAATCACTCCTTGGTTGTTATTTTTGGGTCTAAAAAGTGGACTTTCTAAATTTTCAGTACCACGCTTTGGAGGTCATTTCAGCCGGTTATTTTTAAATTTAGGATATTTTGGGTAATAAACAATGTTGCAGAGGAGAGTTTCCTGAAAAATAATTATTGTCAATTGCAGTGTTGTAACTTAACACGGTGCAGAAATATTCAGATGAACGCTAATGTCTCCAAATTAAAAAACCATCGTACACTTTCTCTGAAGTATTCGGTTACATCGGGAGATGAGGCTGGTGGGCAATAGAAGGACACAACTATCATTTTACGCCCACCCCTGATACTGAGTCTTTTCCAAACAATCTCATACGCAGCTTCAATTTCTATCTCAGTTGATTCGAGTTTTTTGTCTACTGCAACAAATACACCACTTTCATTTCCTATTTGTCTGTCCTTAAGATATACACCTAAATTTTCCCAAAAAATCTCACTGTACCAATTTCAGGGTTCAACCAGAATTCTGTACCTATTATTACGTGAGCTTCACTGATTTTCATGAGCGCTTCAAACTCTGGTACTTTGTTGTGAATGCTTCGGCAGCTTACCATTAGGATTTTAATACTCTCTCCTGTGGGAGGCATTTATTTTGATCTCACATTGAAACTTAGTTGTTTCCTACAGCTATCGTTATCTGGAGTGGCTGGAGACTCACCAAATCAAAAACAAAAAAAACAAAAAAACTCTTGTGTGCACCCTGCACACAGTCAGCTACCTGAGTAGTGGCCTCTGATGTGTAGTGCACACCTGACCTATTTAGGTATATCGTACAGTTCTCAACACTGTTCGAAGTCTCTGGTTTAGTACTTCCACTTGACTCAGAACAAACGGGTCACGATCAGTTCTGGGAACAATGCTACAAATTGTGAGCTTCGTCGGAACCCCACAAGCAAGGCTGATCTTCTCAATCTCCTCTGCCAGTCGCTAGAATGATCCTAGAATGACTTCAGAGCCCAGACAACAGGCTTCATTTGTTCCAACGTGCGCCACAGTCTGCAGTTGATTACAACGTGTTTCCACAATGGCTGCCGCAATAGCCTCTTCAGCATGTTGAATGAGGCCTCCAGGCATACGCAGTGATGCATCTGGTGTCCTTTCCTGTCTCTTGCTACCATTTCCAGTATGTTTGAACTGCCAACGATTAGTTGACGCCTACTTTTTGCATTTGCCGCCTCCTGATACAGAGCAAAACAGGTTTCCTGCCCCGTTAGCTGAGTGGTCAGCACGGCGGAATGCCACGCCAAAGGGCCTGGTTCGATTCCTGGCTAGGGCAGGAGATTTTCTCCGCTCAGAGACTGGGTGTTGTGTTCTCTTCATCATCATTTCATTCCCATCTCCGACGCGCAAGTCGCCAAATGTGGCGTCGAATGCAGTAAGTACTTGTCCTCGGCTGCCGAACTTCCCCGAATGGGGGCCTCCTGGCCCACAGTGCCGTACGTTCATTTCCATTTCCACAGGTTTCCTCACAGCAGGTGAAGTGAGTCCCTGTGGGTCAGTTTCAGTAAAAGACAGCACCTCAAACTTGTTGATTAGGGGTATCAGTATAGCACCCCGAGTCCTTCCTAATACCTGTCCACCATGTACAGGACGCCTAGATCTACCACTGACGCGCCACTCGTAGTCAAGCGGTCAGGTAATGACAGATCCTTTACTTTCTACAGAGGAAACAGAATTCACAGAAGAGAATAGTACTTTTGAGGTACCTCCTGTACAGGTATCGCAGGCAGACGACTCTCTGGAGCTCCTCGAACACACCAATTTGCAGCACCTGTCAAGCGTTTGACAGTAGACAGGGCGATTTCGGCCGCTTGCAAACGTCAACCAACTCATCCCGTGTTTGTGAAGAGCATTCACAGTGGGGCTGCACTTTGGCTGGTGTAATGTATTACAATGCAGTGAACAAAGGACTTTAAATCAAACCTGCTGATTATCTTTCAATCTGTAGAGCTAAAAAGTTGCCAATTCCTTATGTGATTGAAGCAGAAACACAAAACGAGATTTCTGTAAAGACAACACAAAAAACTGTTATGAAAGTTAGTAGTTTCCTAGAACGTTTTGACGTTAATTGTAGCTGTTAGCAAACTCGAAAACATAATTTAAGATAAATGCAGATAATATATAGAACTACTCCTCTTAAGCGAAAACCAGATGTTAGAAAATCTGCTGGAGTAACTAAATCACACACACCGAGTTCTTACAAATTGCTCTCAGATTGTATAAAGGACAATGGTAGCTTCCGAAAATTCTCAAAAACGCGCATTTATTTGCGTTGATGTACAATGATATTCAGGGACGATGCATACTTTAGCTGAATTATGAACCACATACGCTGATTTGCTACAAAATTACAGTACGTATTCAAAACACACGTATCACTAACTTACGAAAATTAGGTTTCTAAGCGTCAGAAAATTCTGAAACTACCCTATTTCTCACGTAATTGTACAATGAAATTAATGATAGATTGTTTTGAACGAGAATAGGTCTACTGTCTTTAAAATTTTTAAAAGAACACAATTTAGTTTACGTCTACAATTGACAATGACGGTTAATAACGATTCGTGGGGCTCGCGAATGTTCTAAATTTCTTGATGTATCACATTTCAAAGGGGTATTGTTACACTCAATGAAAGATTACGCAGAAGAAGCTACGCGAACAGTAAAATATGCGAATATAGAACTTTAAATCGACACACGATCTTGTACAAGCGGTCTTACACAAGGGAAAATTCCTAAGCTGGCTGTCATTTATAAACAAACGTGCGTACAGCACGGATTTTTCACTTAGCTAATTCTGTGCAAACTTCCACACTGGCAGGCCGAAGGCTGACACTACAGCGTAAGTTGATCTCGACCAGAAATCGCTAAAATGTGCAGCACCAACAAAGTACATCTTCTGCCTGTTGCAGTAACAACGCAATTTCCACATAGTAACAATGTCGGAAGTTCGACACATCCACAAAAGGACACTATCAGTCCAATCCAGTTTTTTTCCTAAAATAATTGTGTAAATAGTTTGTAATTAATTAGGAAAGTGTAACAAAACTAATAACAATATTCTGAATAATCATTATGGATTTAGAAAGGGGCGGAGTATTGTACACACTATTAACAAAATCATCACAGAAATAAGCAAATGCTTTTATAATCGCTGTGTATATCCGGTATCTTTTGTGGTCTCCCTGAAGCATTTGGCACAGTGAACCACAAGCTAATGCTCCACAAAAAAACTATTTATGATTTCGAAGTAAAATCTTTGAGGTGGTACTCATCCTATCACAAAAACACAAAACAGATGGTTGCTATGCAACAAAAAGATGAGAGAGCCTGTTATGGTTGGAAGGATATTGAATTAGGCATATTCCCAGAATCCATACTACGTCCGTTAGTGTTTCTGATACACCATATGTCATTGAAGATAATCTCAGCCAGTTCTGAGAACTCCACAGCTTCAGTTTGCTTTAAAAACAACGAATAACTACCCCGGAATACAAAACAAACTCTTCAAATACTTGTCATTATCCTGCTATTTACTAATATAATTATATCCCATTAATTTGAAAGAAATCAGCAAATATTACACAAGAAAGCAGCGTCGTTGCAAAAACAATGAATTGTGTCAAGCACTAAAGGGGCCACTAGACTGTCAATAATACTGCTCAATATTTAAGGATGAGCAATAACATTGAACGGTATGTGGGTTAGAGACAGTGTTGCCGACACAGAAAAAATTATTCCGCTAAACTGAAGTTAAAATTCCACTAAATACTGATTATTGTTATTTACTCCCCTAAAAATGAAATTTAACTGCGTTGGTAACTTACAAAGAAATTTTTTGTCATCGTCATGGCATATTATTATTATTATTATTATTACTAAAAGGAAGTTTACTAAGTTCATATTCCACTCAGCAGATTAATGTAGTCGAATCCACAGTATTTCATTTTCCTCCTCGTCCTGCAGTAGGTTGTCTGCTGAAGTACTGAGACCGAGGTGAAGGTATTTCTGGGGCATTAGCTGTCATGGTGCCGTAATCGTGACAGCGCTTACCAACACAAATAAGACCAGCTCTTATTGTAATTATGACGTTCACCATAATACGTAGTTACTCTGTTCTGGAGAGACGTTATCATCAAATTTAGTTTGCTAAAGGTCCTTTCCACCTCTGCATTGGGCCACGCTAAAACCAAAAGCATAACAGCCAGATCTGAGAGTTCTCGGGAAGGATTTAAGCCGCTGGCATCTCCGTATGACTCAATTTCATTCCAGGACGCTGCAGTATTGTTGATTTGTTTCCATTGGACTGTAGTCAGTTTGTACAACTGAAAATCAATTTTAGTTACTGTACTGTCTGACAAGCTTATTTTCTTAGCCACTGATACTATTGGTTCTTTTATTACTCTCAAGTATTCTCTAGGAGCGGTTAAGATACTTTTTGCAACACTTTTACATTTTCGGACAAGAAGCGTTGCAGTTCTCTGCAAAAGAAACAAGAAAATGTTCACATCTTTTCCTTATGGCATTCTCAACCTCAGATGAAATTTCGTTGCAAGTATTCATATCCTGCAGTAAGATGTCGACTTCATGACCTTCCGGTAAGTATATTATCGGCGACTTATATTTGCGAACATCTGCTGTTAAAAGATCGCCTCTATACCCTGGTACAACAATTCTCCTTACGAGCCCACTGAATAGTAAAACAACATCGTTTAGGAGTCGTAATTGGCCTGCGGAATTTGACTGAAATTTCTTATTTACCAGCTGACATTCTTCTAAATATGGTTTCAGAAACGTAGGATAAGTTTTGTTTACATCACCACTGTACATATTACGGAGGACTTGGGCAGTATAGCACTTCTCACGCAACACTGCTAGTTCAAGCCACTGAGACAAAGCACGAGAAACAGCCTCTAAAATAGACATCCAACGTGTACTGCACTTCTCAACGTTTTCAGTGGATTAGCTCCGTCATTTACTGCACTGAATAACATTCTAAAATTAATTTGCGGATGAAGACTTGGAAAACCAAGAATACGTTTCTGACAACTAAAATTCCAAACTCTGGGCAAAGTTTCAGCTGCGGCAGAAGATACCGCCAGCTGCACGGAATGGCAAGCACGAGGAATTAAGACAAGATGAGGAACTTCTCTTTTCAAATTCTGATACACAATTACACACAATTTTTGATGCCTACCATAACTGCTGCATTGTCAGTACCCAAACCGCGCATTAAATGAATGTGCAAGCCGAACTCATTCAGCAAAGATTTCAAACCATTGGTTACTGCCACTGCGTTGCCTTACTCTAACTCTACCGTTCCCAAGAATGTGGAAACAATGCGACCTTGAGCCTGGGGAAAGTATATCACCACGCCGTTAACAATGTACTGGCACTAATGTCTGTAGATTTACCCAGAAGTACACTGAAACATCTGTCTCCTATGTCCTTTCTCAGACTGGCCTTGAAATGTGGGTAAACATTGTTTCTAATCACACCACTCTACTTGCTTCTATGCAAATGCATCTGAGAGCCATGATGAGTTCCTATAAAACACCGTTTTGAAAGGCTGCAGAGGTGATCCACAGATCTTACTGCGGGATGGTCAGCCACAAATAAACATAACGCAGCTTCTGCAACAGAAACTTCATTGGACTGGCTAACTACCTGTGCATCTAGTTTCGACTGTCCCTGTGGAGAAAAGGGTGCCGCGGCTTTTTGAATGATTCAATAAATCCGACAGACGCGAATTTAAATTGCACTGGCAAAATCGACATCGCACGCTAGAAGGATCGGCGGGTATTTCAAGAAGCCAGTCTTTGAATTGTTTGTTGCTAAGCCACTCTTTTCTAAACTTTTGGGTGTATTTTTTGTCCTTTTGCTTCGACATTTTGGCGAGACAACCAATAAAAAAGTAAAAAAAAAGTCACTGATTACAACGCGATTAACTGCACCATAAACATTAACTATTCAACACCATGCGCTGCACCAACTTCGTTCCACGGGAACTTATAACTGAAATGTTAAAAGCAAATAACTAAGACTGGAAAGGATTGTTCTGTTGTGTTGAGGCAGGGGAAACACTAAATCGAAATTTGATTAGTAAGAGCTGTTGCCAGTTTATGATTTTCACGGTAAATATAATTACAAATTGTATTATGGAAAGGCTGAATTAAACGGAAAAATATTGTTGCAGTCATCAATCCACAAATATGTTAAAAAATCCGTTGACCGCTAAATGCAAAATTTCACCCATAGACAGTGTAAAATCTGTCAAATTTAGCGGAAATTTCGCTAACTTGGCAACCCTGGTTAGAGAAGTTGTTTGTCGCTACAGAAGCTGAGAACTACATTCCAGAGGAATAAAAACTGCGGTTATAAGCCACTTTCAGATCAATTATTACAAAATGTCAAAAAAGTATGCTACTAAAATTTGCTTAAGCGAAAGGAATGCCTGTAACGAGTTTGAAATTCCCGCCTCGCTGCAAAACTGCGCAACGGGTCGTTACGTTTCGAGAGCGAACAGTGGAACGCAGTAAACATGTCGGCAGTTGTTATGTGCAGCTTTTCGCCGAAGTGTTCCTAAATAAGCTTAGTGTGTGAGTTCCAGTTGTTCTACATGCTGATGGGACTGTTTGCCGTTTATCATATTGAAATTACAGGTAAAATTTTACTTGAGCTGCCTATCGAGCATGTTTTCTTCCACAGCAGCCTTGAAATGCTGGGGTATTTAAGTATTAAATGGACGGTTTGGATATTATTTGTTTTATATGGAGACGTCGATCTGGGGGAACAGAAAATACACGTGGAATGCGTATTTATAATAAGGGGTGATCGGTAGATAAATATTCTTGTAGCATAATAGCATAACCTGTAAGACGCTATAATCCGTTCGTGTGTCTGTTTAACTGTCAGTACCTTGTGTTTTGCTTACGTAACGAGTATTTTTGGCATTTGTATGTAATAGTTTTTTTACAGTCGTAAATTTGAGTGTTATTACCACTCTCGACTTTGACACAAATCGGGAAGTGTGAGTACACGGAAATGACTAGAAGTAATTAGTAGACGTTATGAAAGCTTCCGATGTATGTTGTGTGTACAACGGGTCGGAATCAGTCGTGCTGTGCATAAAATAACATTTCTGTTGAAATAACATTGTGTTAATTACTGGATTTTACGAAGAAGAGAGTGACCTAGTGTTCGATAACTATTCATTTGGTGCCGCGATTAGTTTTTTTATGCAGTACGACGTTTAGTGCCTGCCTTAATGCCATCGTTTAGTGCCGGCATGTGTGCCTACAGGATTAAAAACTTTAAAACTACTTCAATTTATTATAGTACGTGTTCTTAACTGTTAAGAACAGTTAAGTTTGTAATTAGTTATGGCTCATATGTACCATACAGAGGATCAAGTTGTCATTTTGTACTAATACGCACAAACGAAGACCCGACTTGCCAGAACACCAGTTAGTAATTGCGAGAACACCCATTAGTAATAAATAACAAGCCGGCGTGGATTTAATGAGCACCATTTGCCATTACTATTATTATTATTATTATTATTTAATTTATGGCCTTCATTAGACCACTCTAGTCAACAATACAAAGTTGTAAAGAAGTTCTTACACAGGGATACAATTTGGCTCAACAATAACTTAATATGATATTTAGGTAATATTATTATTAGAGTCTATTCTTATATGAAAGGTGTTTTGCTCTTGTCTGCTCAATATTTCTTCATTCTTTCAGATATTTTCTTTTTATTCTTCATCTGAGACCACTCTTCCTGTACTCCTTTTGTTGATTTTCATTTGTAGTCTGGTTTGCGGGTCTTGCAGTTTTCTGGTTTTCTCTGTCTTGTTTTTTAGGTCATCTACTGTAATTTGGAGTTCTTTTATATCTTCCTTAATTTCTGTGATCCATTTGCTGTCGCTCTTGCTATTCCACAATTTTTGGATTATTTTTTTTACTATTCCTGTTTTCTGGAGTTCTCATCAGATGTCCAAAGAATGAGATGCATTTCTTCCTGATCGTGCTCATGACTGATTCTATTTTCTTATATACTGTTTCATTTGATGCTATTCTCCAATGTCCATTTATTTTATACTGTTTATTTATACATGTCCTAATTATTCTTCTTTCTATTTTTAGTATTCTGTCAATTTCTGGTGTATTAGTTGTTTTGAAGATAGTTTCAGCTGCATACGTTATTTCTGGTTGTGTAACTGTTTTATAGTGTTTTAATTTTGCATCTATAGAAAGGCTTTTTTTGTTGTATGTAGTTTTGGTAATGTAATTTGCGTAATTCAGTTTTTTTATTCTATTCTGCCATGATGGCTTCTCATTTAGATTGTATGTTATTATTTTGCCTAAATATTTAAATTTATCAACAATTTTGATTTCCTGTTCTCCTATTGTACTTTTGTTTGCAAGTGGTGGATCAGTTAGCATAATCTCCGTTTTTTTCAAATGATATTCTAAGGCCTACTTTCTCTGCTATTTCTTGTAGTGATTTCACTTGTTGCCTGGCTTCTTGAACGGTGTTGGCTAGGAGAGCAAGATCATCAGCGATTAATCCCAAGCAGTTTAAGCTAATATCATCTTTTGCACTTCCAATTCTTATCATCTTTGGATTGTCCTTGTACCATTCTCTCATTATGTTTTCCAGTGCACAGTTGAGCAGTAATGGTGCTAGGCAGTCACCTTGTCTTAAGCCTGTTTTTGTGGGGAATGGTTCTGAAATTTCTCTAAACTTCACTTTTGATTTGGTGTTGGTTAGAGTGAGTTGTATTATTTTAATTAGTTTTGGATGGAGTCCAAGATTTCTTAAAATTTTTAATACTGAAGGTCTGTGGAGACAGTCATATGCCTTCTTAAAATCTGCAAATGTTATTCCCAGGGGTTTGTTCTGTTTCTTGTAGTATGCCATAATCAATTTTAAACTGATTATCTGCTCTGCACAGGGCAATTCCATAGTTACGGGTGTTACATGTACACACCTTAAAATCAGGAAAAGTAATTTAAGGAAAAATATTTATTGAATTTAATATTGAAAACTTTTAAGTCTAACATTATATTTCATGTTAGAAATGTTGATACTGGAATTGTTTTATTGTTCTCCTGGTTATTAATCAAAAAAGTAGTGTTACGGGTGTTACCAAAAGTAGACCTGGCTCCTGTTATGAGTTAGGGAATTCTCTAATTTCTGCAAACTTGATGAAGCTTTGATTCTTGTAAAACAACTGTTAAGAGATATTGCCCCAAATTTTATTTTGGAATATAAATTTTTATTTTTTTTGGACATCATAACTCAGTATATATATATATTTTTTGCTGTTACGGGTGTTACATTAAATGTTACGGGTGTTACATAGATGTATCAGATTTGATTCTTGAAGGAATAAATCCACCTCTTACAATTGCATAAAAAGAAAAGAAGTATTGTAGTTTATTTGGAATAAAAGTATGTACTTAAGAAAACATATTTGAATGATAAAGCTATTTATTACACAAAAAATAATTTTGTTACAATTAATAGTACAACTAGGCCAAAATATCGTTACGTACTTAACATTTATCTCATTTTGTAGGCCTAATAAATTTATGACAAAAAGGTTTTCTTATTATTGATAGGTTTAAAAACTTCATTTAATAATCTTTTTCAGCAACATCCAACTCAAAATTGAACTCATAGTACAAACGGTTACCTTGTTGTCTGATTTCTGGTGTTGTTACCTTTGATAGTACTTGACTGAATTTCACAAAACAAACATCAGTTTCATCTAGTTTAAAAAGTGTTTTACTTTTTCCTACTGACTTCAGAAACATTATTTGCACATCCTCCTCTTCATCAACCTCACTCTGGCAGATTCCCAAGTAACGGTATTGAATTTTGGATAGGGTTGGCTTCTTTTTGTCACTTGGAATGTCAACCAAGACAAATAACCCAAATTTTAAATCAGACTTTTCAATTTTATTAGTTAGGCTTAACTCACAAGCACTTCCAATATTGTCTTGTAATTCAGATAGTGAAACAGTCTCCTGATCAGAATCATCAGAACTGCAAACTTCATAGAAGTTTATGCATCTTTTTGCATGTAATGTTTTAACTTTGGCTTCCTCACTAATAAATACTGACACCCTTGTCATTAATGACTCTGCTGTTTTTGAAACCAGCAAATCAGTTGTGTTATAAGGTCGAAAGTGATGGCAGCCCTGTATTTGAGGAATTGCTTGTAAATTTTTCCATCTTTCATCCAAAATGGGAATGTTATGCTCCACTGTTGTCTTATCAACCCATAGTACTTTAATTTTAGAAAAATTCTTCAGAGTGTAGTCATAAAAGTCAACTGCGTTGTTAATAATAACTTTCCTAGATCTAACAGCTGTCCACACGCTCCTCTTCAGTGCACCTCCAATGCCATCCATGGCTCCTTTACCGTGTGAACTCGCAAAAAAATTCCACTCAACTGTCAATCCAAAGTCTCTCTCAAAATAACATAGATTGGACAAAGTATATTTATTTTTGAACTGCCCAGCACAGTTGTCAGAAAATATAAAAACTCTTTTAAGTTTAGGAAATGCTTTTTTAATCTCCATTATAACAGTTTTAAGAAAAGTCCACACAGAATATTTTGTGTGTGAAAGGTCGTTACTGATGACTGCATAGGACCTGACTTCATGGTTTGCAAACCAAATGCAGAAAGTGCAAATAGTTACTTGTGAATGCGCCCAGTGTGCACTCTGTACCTCATCTTGTGAAATTAGAGCATAATTCTCTGCAAAATCCATTTGAAGAACACATTCTTCAACGTCAAGGCTGTTTTTCTTTCCTTGGAAGAAATCACTCTGCTTTATCTTCACGTAGCAATGTTTTTTAAACTGAGGCAATTTGTCAACCAGTGATGCTAAGGCATCATTGCAGCTCCCTGAATGTTCACTAAGACAAGGACGATGTTTCGCATCATTTTCCCATTGCTTCCAGACAATCTTTTTAGTTAAGTCAAAGCCTTCTGGGATAAATTTGCTCAATTTAATTTGACATTCCTGGCATGACCCAAAAACACAGTCTTCGTTCTGTGAATTACAACTTAATTTGTTTAATAATTCCTTGTGATTGCTTGGAACAGATGGAACAGCTTTGCTCAAAGACTCAAGTATGCTTATGAAATTGTAGTGGTACTTACACACACATACATTATGTGGTGTATATGATGATGGGAGAACAAAAGGTGGTCGCAGTGAATAAAACGTGGACTTTCCTACAGAAATATCTGGATGGAGTTTTTTGAATTCCTCATAAACCTCTCCTACAGTCAGAAGTAAGTGACGCTTTTGGAATTTCTGTTTACATTCTCCCTTTTTCCATACAGTTACAACATCTTTACGCCCAGGAGCTTGGCGGCTAATGTCGTCCCTAGTGAAGAACTCATGAATTTTTAGTTTTTCCTCTTCACTTAAGACTGGGGTTCTGTTATGTTTTGTATCACATATGAAAGTTTCAGAGCCAATTATATTGGAAACTATCTTTTTAATAACAGCAGATTTTTTACTGGGGCTTTTTGGAAGTACCTTCAACACTTTCTTCACAGCTTTACCAAATGTCTGTTTACACTTATAAGTCCCAATAGGAGAAGATTCATTTGGAACTTTTGATCTTGCCATTTCTAGTTTTTTCTTTTCTCTGAATGCTCTCACTCTCTCTCTTGTTTTTCTTCGATTCTCATCTCTAAGATGTTGATTATTTTTCAATTTTTCTTTAACCTGCAATCTTCTTAATTTGTCTCTTTCTCGTTCTTTCTTCAAGTAAGCTTCTCTGTTTTCTTGGTTTTCTTTCATCTTTTCTCGGTGCTTCTTCACTCTTTTCCTTGCTGGTACTGGTGCCATGGTCTGCGAAGACAGAAATCCTGATAATGTAGGCCTATTTGTGTATAAACATAACACTGTGCAGAGAGATAAAAATAAGACATTGTTAAACATAGGCTCTTATGAATGACTACAATTTGCCTCAATAAGCAGTTTACTGGGCCTATATAAAATTTAAAACTGAGGTTAGCAATATTGTTGTTCTTGGAAAAGTTAGAATGGAAAACATAAACTATACGTAATCAAAGAATTTTGGGCTTAATTAACTTTTTAGGAGAACATCAGTTGAGTCATGTTAATGCCCTAATTAACATTTATATAATGCAGGTATAGTGCTTAAACAAATGTATGCAGAGGAATAAAAATTTTAGTTTTCATGCTTAAAACTGTTTTCATATGTAATAAACACAGTTAAAAAAACTTTTTTCATTCTTAATAATATCCTTTGGTTATAATTTAAATGTAGGGCCTAGGCCTACTAAAGATGAAGGTGCCATTAAACCTTCCAATTCAAGTTACGGGTGTTACGCATGTGTTAAGTAACACCCGAAACAAAAATTAGTAACACCCGTAACAGCTCTAAGAGTGTTAAATAAGATTTCAAAATGCCATGTAATGGTATGATATTGTAAAACATTTGCATAACCTCACTTTTACAGAAAGGTATTGTACAGAACAGATTTACTAGATTACAAATTAAACTTTTGTATCTTTCCTGTTACGGGTGTTACAAGCTGCATATATATTATAAAACTAACAAAATAAAGAAATGCAATTAGCTTACCTCAACAAAACGAATTATTATGAGCTATAACAATGTTGACTTCAATATTCTTTGCAACAATAGAACAATCAGCCATAGATAACACAACCAATACTCATCTGGAAATAGCATAAAACATACCTCTCTGTGGTGCCATAGAGTAGTGCACTTTAAACACTTAGTGAAGGTAGAAATTTAATTTTTTCATATTCATGATTATTTTGCAGTGAACAAATGTACTTTTAACTTTGCATTTTCAATGTTATATTTGTAATATTGTCATTTTAATTTTTTTGTCACGAAGTCTCTTTAACATGGAATGACCCCACAGCTTCTCCATGATTTGAAACCTCCTGATATTCCCCTAACTCTTGTTCTAATTGCTCCTTGATTCTTTCATATAGGATCTTGGCTAGAATTTTGTATGTGCAATCTAGGAGAGAGATTCCTTTGTAGTTGTCTGGGTTGCTCTTACTCCCTTTTTGTGTGGTGGCTGGATGATAGCTGTGGTCCAATGTTCGGGGAAACGTTCTGTTACCCAAATTTTTGTTAGAGCCATGTGTAAAGTGGTCTTGGCTGTGTCACTTGCATATTTTCACATTTCAACAAAAATCTGATCTTCTCCACATGCCTTATAATTTTCATGTTGTTTAAGAATTTTTTCTACTTCTTGGAAAGTTGGAGGGTCTAGTTTGTTAGGTTTGGTTTTTATTGGGGTATTTATGTTGATTTGTAAGGGTTCTTTGAGTTCCTCGCAATTCAGAAGTTTGTTAAATGCTTTTGCCATGATTTCTGCATTTTCCTTGTTACTGTGTCATTCTTCCATCTTCATCTTTCAGTATTAGTGTAGGGGCCCCATATTGTTGTAGTTGTTTCCCAAAGATTTTATAGTAGTTCCTGGAGTTGGTTTTATGATAATTATCTTGTATAGAGTTTATAACATCTTTATGGAATCCTCTCTTGATTCTTCTAATATTTTATGTGAAATTTTTCTTTCATTTTTTAGGTTAATGGCATTATCTTCAGTTTTATGTGTTTGAAACTTTAACCGTGCTTGGTGTCTATCTTCATGGAATTTGTCACATTCTGATGTCCACCATGCATGTTTCCTTCGGGGGTTCAAGGGAGCTAGATTCTCCGCTTCTTTTTGTAAGATTAGGCGCTAGTTGTTCCAGATCATGTGTTAATTTGATGGTTTGTGTTATTTGTTGGTATTTATTATTTTTAATTAGCTGATGTGGGTCAAACCTCCTTTTTATTTTATTAGTTTTTCCGGTCCTCTTCTTTAACGGAGTGAATTTGATTTTAATTTTAACTATATAATGGTCTGAGCCTGTGTCTACTCCTCTCAGTACTTTAACATTGTGGATCTCCTTATGAAAATTTTTGTCCATACAGACCTGGTCTAGCTGCCACTCCCCCTTCCTCCAGTCTGGATGTTTCCATGTTTTAAGTTTACTTGGCTTCCTCTTAAAGTATGTTGATTTAGATAAGGTTGTGTTCTCTGCAGAGCTCTACAAGTGTTTGACCGTTTTTGTTTGTAAATTTATGTGGATTCCATTTTCCAATTATATCTTTATATTTCCTTTCTTTTCCCAACTGAGCATTGAAATCTCCCAATAAGATTTTTACATTCTTTTTATTTAATCTGTTCACAGTTTGTTCTAGAAGGTCCCAAAATTTATCTACCTCTTCCTTTGTTTTTGTTAGACAATTTTTTTCATTTGTTGGGGCATGAGCATTCATTATTGTATAGATTTTATTCATTGTTTTAAAGCTTAGAGTCGCAATTCTTGGTGATACTGCTTGGAAATCCGTTACTGAATCTATTATTTTTATGTTTACTAAAAACCCTGTTCCAATCTGGGGACATTGTTTCATTGCCCTCGGTCCTGGTTTCCCATTATAAATTCTGTATCCTTGTGATTCGAATGGTTCCTCTGTGGTGTTTCTCATTTCTTGGATCCCTGTTGTTTAATTTTTTTGTTTATTTAGTTCATCTGTGAGCTCCTTGAGTTTTCCGGTCTGAAGTAGTGAGTTTATGTTGTGTGTTGCTATATAATTTATTTGCTCATGTTTAATCTTCTTTTTGTGTTTTAGTGTGCTTTTTGATGTTTGCAGACACTCTGATTCGTTGCTGTCTTCTAGTTGACTACCCACCGAAATCGATGTAGCCTTTTCCCGCCTTTTTGAGCAGTATGGTGGAATTTTTCCCTAAAAGACCTTTCCATTTTTGACTTTTGAAGGTTATCAACCTTAGTTGGAGGAAGCTCCGATTTACAACTACGATTGTTAACCACAGAGGGTGTGTTTGGTCCTCGAGAGCTATTTTATTTCACTCAAGTCCGCTGGTAAACCGGTGAGGACCTCCCTATCTGCCACCTGGGACGCGCCACGTAGGAGTATCACCTCTCCTCCTATTATGACAGCATTGATTAAGCCTATCTGGAAAATGCTCTCAGCTTAATAATTTTATGTTTTGAAATTCGTAGAGCCTGTACACAAGGAACATACATAAACTAACAGCACCATCTGCAACATGGTTTAGGTTCTAGGGCAGTGTTTGCAAGAGCCATTTTCTTCAGAATGATTGCAAAACTTCTCAAATTCAGCAATACTTTGTCACTGGGTCACAATTTATGCACAGAACACATAAATAACAAAGGTAAATTACAAACGGAAATAAGTAGTCATGACACGGTCTCTCTTCGCACTGGATGAAAAATTTTCACATTGTGTTTCCCCCATTTCCATACAAGAATTGGTTAGATAGTGAGTAAAAGACACTGGAAACTTGTAACAATATTCACTCCGTTGTTTGATTTTTATCTTACATTCTATTCTGGATTTTCCATTGTTTGATGTTGCACTGGAAACATGATCATTTACCAGTGCATTGTCTGTCTGCATGCCAGAAAATTAATAAATTATTAACTTTCTTTCTTACATATGTATTCACTATGTTACCAGCCTCTGAATTTACTAAAAGTAGCAAATGTAGTAAATCTCCTCCCCCCCCCCCCCCCGCACCCCCCTCCCCCTCACACTCTCTCTCTCTCTCTCTCTCTCTCTCTCTCTCTCTCTCTGTATCGTACCTCTGACTTAATAATTGTTAACGTCACCGAGAAGAATATCCTACTTTTAAGTTCATCTGAAACACTTAAGTTTGTCCTCATTTCAGTGAAGGAGCAAATTGCTCAGTAGCACATACTTCAGCTTTTGAACCTTTTTTCTGCCTACTGAAGAGGAAGCACAGTTGGTGCTGGTGGTTGTTTCCCTGGACAAGCTTCTTTCCACACTTTAACTTTTGGTTAAGTCGGTATCCCTTTATCCTTCAATTCGTTGCTGCTTTTGAATTTCTTTCTGAAACATGTAATTCTTTCATAGTTGTTTTTAATGTATCAGCTCTGAGGAATTGATGCCAGAATGCGTATTTCTTATTGATGATTGGATATATTTAACTTTTCCATCATTTCTCTGATCAGCTTCTTGTAATCTGATCAGCTGCTTGTAATCTGATCAGCTGCTTGTAATCTGATCAGCTGCTTGTAATCTGATCAGCTGCTTGTAATCTGATCAGCTGCTTGTAATCTGATCAGCTGCTTGTAATCTGATCAGCTGCTTGTAATCTGATCAGCTGCTTGTAATCTGATCAGCTGCTTGTAATCTGATCAGCTGCTTGTAATCTGATCAGCTTCTTGTAATCTGATCAGCTTCTTGTAATCTGATCAGCTTCTTGTAATCTGATCAGTTCATTGTTTTATTACTGTATGTTGTTCCAGTTCACTAGGGTAAAGTCCACCAATTGTTGCAGTTTTTTTTAAGATCATCATCTGCTTTGAATAGCCTTTTTTGTTTTTAACCAATTCATTGAAATTTTGGTAGTGATACTGTAACAACTGATGAGGTTGCATTTACATCTTTGGAAATAAGAAATTTTGCGAGCTTGTTGTAATTTTGTTGTTTTTTTTCTTATTATAAGAATAAAAAGTACCAGTCTAAATTTAATTTCTTTCTATTGGCGATGACCAGTTTCTATAGTAATAACCATAATCACATCAGTTAATTTACCCAGATTAAAATTAATTTACACATACCACATAGAAGCCACTGATCTGAGCCATTATGTACTTGCTTGTCAGGGTAAATTTGTTGTGGTTTGATAATGGTTATAATTGAAATTGGTCTCTCCCAGCAGAAATATTTTAAAAATTAGTACTTCATTAAATTTATCTGAGTCAAAAGTATTGGTCTCTTCAGCTTTATGTTGTTGATATGGAATTAATTTATGTATAGTTTTCTATGTGGGATAGTCTTTCCTGCATGAAGAATACAGTTTTTGACATTTTATATCGGACTTCATCTCAGTTTAGCTGATAAGCCATTATTAGGTAAGTCTGTAGATCAAGGCCAGCACCAGTGACAGAGGTGTTTCTTTACAGCTCATAGGTTGGTAACATGTCAGTTTTGCATAGCTAGTGGGATGATATGTTACATAACCAATGAAGGGCAAGAAAATGAATTTCTAGTGCCGAAATAGAAACAGTGTCAGTTTCTCAGTTTTTTTACAAAATAGCAAAAAATTCTCTTCTTGACTGCTTTTTTGAGAAAATGTTATGAAGCATGAAGTTGTGGCTTGGTTGAAAACTAATAGCATGTTGTAAATTGCGGTAATAGGCTAATCTTTGTTGTCAAAATGTTTGCTTGTTTCTTCCGAATGTGTTAGAATTAGGGAGATGTGATATATAGGCATGAGAATGTGACAGTATCCCTTTGAAATGCCTTGCTTGCCCTCAGTTCTCTTGTTGGTTGAGTAGTCCCAGAAACACACAAGCCTTCTTTCCTCCCCATTGTACCTTACGGCGAGTGACCACCACACTACTGCATGAAACGTGTAAATATGCCACTGGCCCTCATCCTGCCTTTTACCGTAATTTCCAAATCAGTTGAGGCTGGATGTTATCATATTGTGGGATTCATTTTGGCTGGGTTCGATAAGTAACACCAATTTATTTCTACAAGGATCATTTTAAAACGATAAAGGATGAATTAGCTTATTGTGATATTCAGTCCAAAGACTGGTTTCATGCAACTCTCCACACACTATCCTGTGGAATCTGCTTCATCCCTGAATAATTACTTCAACCTACAGCCCTTTGAACCTGCGTTCTTTATTCGTGCCTATCCCTCCATAATTTTTTACCTCCTATACATTTCTCTCCATCGCTAAATTAATTCCTTGATGCCTTGGGTTGTGTCCCATCAACCAATCCTTTCTTTAAATAAAATTGTGCAATAAATTTCATTTTTCCTTAATTTGATTACATACGTCATTAATTATTTGATCTACCCATCAAGTCTTCAGTATTGTTTAGTAGTACATATCAAAAGCTCCCATTTCTTTTTTTCTGAATTTTGTGTCGTCCATGTTTACCTTCTGTACAAGATTTAACTGCGTACAAATACCTTCAGAAAAGACTTTCAGATATGTTTACAAATTCCTTCTTTTCATGAATTCTTTTCTTCTGTTGTCAGTCTGCATTTTATGGTCTTACTACTTTGGCTATCATTTGTTATTTTGCTGCCCAAATTACGAAATTTGTAGACTACTTTTGTGTCATCTGATATAATTTGACTAATACAATTACTTTTGTTTAGCTTTTGTTGTTCATTCATAACCTCATTTCAAGATAATGTCCGCCTCCGTAGTACAGCGGTAGTGTTACCACCTACCACACAAAGGGGCCTGGGTGTTGTGTGTCTTTCATCATCATCATCATCATCATCATCATCACTGACATGCAAATCACCGAAGTAGCGTCAACTAAAAAGACTTGCAATACAGTGGCCAAACCCCGAAGGGGATATCCCGTCCAATAAATGCCATATGATCACTTCATTTCAGGAGACTGTTTGTTCCATTCAACTGCCCTTCCAAATCCTTTGTCATCTCCTACAGAATTACTTGTCTAAAATGGCAATGCTTTTATTTATTCTCCCTGAAATGTCAAATTACCTTCAAAAATTTCTCCTTGTTTCTGTATACTGCCCGCTCGTTGCACAGGTTGAGTGACATCGGCGAGAGGCTACAACTCTTTCTGACTCCCTTCTCAAATACTGCATCCTTTTCACGGTCCCTGATTCATAACTGCTGTCTAAGGTGTGAATAACATTTTGTTCACTATATTTTATCCCTGCTACCTTCATAATTTCATTGTGTGTGTTTAATTTGATGTTGTAAAATGCATTCTCTAAATTTGTGGGTCCTATAAACAAAGGTATGCCTTATAAGAATGCAGAGTCTCATGGGCGGTAATGTTGACTAAAAAGTTCTTGGATTCCCAGTCTCGTTAAGCAATTAGAATTGCATGAGCTTTCGGCCAAATACTCCTTGGCCATTGTTAAGTGGTACGACTGCAACTGGGCTGCTGGTAAGGCCCTTACACTAGCTGCCGGCTGTGACAACACTAGTGCGTCTCGCATTGCCATACACGGATATATGTTGACTCTGCATTCTATGGGCCAGCTTTAACTGCACGATTGCAGGATCCCATGCCGTGCTGAGCTGCAGGCCATTGTCTCCGTGTAGGGTGTTATTGGTGACTTTATTTCAATAGCTTCTTTAATTATTCTATCCGAGAAGCCATTTGTCCAAGCTTTAATGGAAGTTTTGGCAGATTTTATCTGATCACCGTTTTCTAAAGCGTGCTCAACTAAAGCAGATTTCTCAGGGAAGCGTAGGTGGTAAAACCTGTCGTGCTCCTTCCTCTGTTTTTCCGCAGTGCGTACTGTCTTTCTGACATAAGACTGGCCACACTCGCAAGGTGCATTTTAGGCCCCAGGTGTTCAGAGACCTGCTGCATCTTTAACTTTGTGAGTAATTGACGAATTTTCGTCAGAGGCCTGAAGATTAATCTAATTTTGTGTCATTTCAGCAGCTGGATTACCTTGCCTGGAACAGATCCACAGAATGGCAAGAAAGCAAGTTTCTTTTCCTGCCCCTCATCAGTGGTCTTGTTGTGAGTCGCTTTATTCATTTGACAGATGTTACAGCCATTGTTCCTGAAGACCTTGTCCTCCTGTGGGTACGGGGGTAAGAATAGGCATGCAGTATTCCTGCCTGTCGTAAGAGGCGACTAAAAGGAGTCTCAAACGTTTTGGCCTTTATGTGATGGTCCCTTGTTGGGTTTGACCTCCATCTTTCCAAATTCTTCCGCAGAGCGAGCCAATTGGGGAAGGGAGCCTTACATGGTGCATTTTGTCCGTCGTGCATTAAGACCTCTAGCCAGCTTTCTCGTCGTCGCATTGCCGTCCCACTCGTTGTCCATCTCTTGGGCGAGGATGTGTTCCTTGGTGCAATTTTCACGATGCACTGTAGTGTTGCATTTTGCAGAGACGACGACCATGGACTTTATGGCACCTAATATCCAGCACGGTAGCCATTCCGTTGTGATAGGGCTGCCATGTACCTGTTGGTTGTAGCCCCCTGACAACACAGGGATCGCTCTACTGATGCCTGCACCGTTAACTCCCCACAAATGCCAAGGAGTAGATGCCCATCTCCCTGGGGCATCGGGACTCCGGGCAATGGCCATCCTGCCAGGTGGCCTTTGCTGTAGCTGGGTGGCGCCCGTGGGGAGGGCCCTTGGTCAGAGTAGGTGGCATCAGGGTGGATGAAACGCAATGAAGCGTGGCACATCTTCTCTTGCTGGTGGCCAGACACCATCAGTCTCTAAGCGTTCAAAAGCTCACTTTAAGGCTAATGTGTATGACCCCAAATCATTCCCCTCCCTGGCCACACCATGGGAGGAACGACAGGCTATGAATGACTGTGAAAGTCCAGAATGAGATTTTTACTCTGCAGCGGAGTGTGCACTGATATGAAACTTCCTGGCAGATTAAAACTGTGTGCCGGACTGAGATTCGAACTCGGGACCTTTGCCTTTCGCAGGCAAGTGCTCTACCAACTGAGCTACCCAAGCACGACTCACGCCCCATCCTCACAGCTTTACTTCTGCCAGTATCTCGTCTCCTTCCTTCTGCAAGGTTCGCAGGAGAGCTTCTGTAAAGTTTGGAAGGAAGGAGACAAGATATTGGCAGAAGTAAAGCTGTGAGGACGGGGCGTGAGTCGTGCTTGGGTAGCTCAGTTGGTTGCCCGTGAAAGGCAAAGGTCCCGAGTTCGAGTCTTGGTCCGGCACACAGTTTTAATCTGCCAGGAAGTTTCACTGTGAAAGGTATTTGCCCTGGTACCTCGTCTGTACCAGAGCTGACGGGGACTCCTTTGTGTCCGTGAAGCCTCAGTTCTTTGTAGAACATTTAGAGGACAAGTTCAGGGAGGTGGAGGGCTTGTCCAAAATGCGGTCAGGGTCAGTCTTAATCAAAACAGCATCCTCTGCCCAGTCACGAGCCTTGCTCGCTTGTACGAAGCTGGGGGATGTTTCTGTTACTGTCACCCTGCATAAAAGCTTAGATATGGTCCAGGGCATTATTTTCCACAGATATCTTCTTTCACAGTCTGATGACGAGTTGCGCGCCAACTTAGAGCGACGAGGTGTCCATTTCGTGTGGCGCGTCCACTGGGGTCCGAGGGGTCATCAAGTTGCCACCAGTGCCTTCATCTTGGCCTTTGAGGGTGACACATTACCTGAGAAGGTCAAGATGATGGTGTACCATTGTGATGTAAACCCATATTTCCCTCCCCCGATGCGGTGCTTCAAGTTTGGAAGTTCGGCCATATGTCTTCTCGCTGTGCTTCCAGCCTCATATGTCGTGACTGTGGTCGACCATCCCATCCTGATACTCCATGTGCCCCGCCTCCCAACTGCGGAGAGCACCATTCGCCTTGCTCGCCGGACTGTAAGATCCTACAGAAGGAACGGAAAATAATGGAATAAAAGACCCTGGATAGACTGACCTACACTGAGGCTAAGCGGAAATTTGAACGGCTTCATCCCGTGCGCATGATGTCATCTTATGCTGCCACTGTCACTCCTGCTCCAGCTCCATCAGCTGCACCACATACAGTCAGCTCTCAGAACCGAAGGACCACACCTGCCCCCATGATGGTGGTGGCCACTTCT
Organism: Schistocerca nitens; assembly: GCF_023898315.1. Taxonomy (NCBI): domain Eukaryota; kingdom Metazoa; phylum Arthropoda; class Insecta; order Orthoptera; family Acrididae; genus Schistocerca; species Schistocerca nitens. Next base: position 133,378,369 of record NC_064623.1, read on the forward strand.
CTCGCTGTTGCTCCCACATCACCTACCTCGGGAGCAGCACCCCCTCAACCACCGGGGACACCAGTCCCCACTTCTAAGCCGGAGAAGCATAAGTCTTCTTCGGCTTCTCTCGGTCGGAAGGGATCCCTTGGGTCACTCCCTTCCCAGGTTCCTACCAGCGGCACAGCAGACACACACCAGTGGCTGAAGAAGCCACAGGTCGCTGGACGTCGAGCTTCGCGATCGTCTTTGGTCCCGGAGACTGACTCGATAAGCTCCCCCAGCAACGGCAACCAAAGGAACAGCAAGAGAAAACGACATTGAAGACCCGTAAGACCAAGGCACCTGCGGTGGTCCTACTCCACCGCTACCAACAAGCTCTGCATCTGAGGGTGTGGTGGAGATTCTTGCGTCTGCTGAGGACCTCGATCTCGCCGGTCTCTCAGACGCAATGGATAGCACTTGCACAGGTGCTCCATCGGAGGCAGCAGGTGACCCAGTGGCGTAATCTGCCTCTCCAGTCCCTTCATGCCTTTCTCAGCCATGGAAAATACCATCCTCCAGTGGAACTGCAGCGGTTTCTTCCACCATCTAGCTGAGCTCCGACAACTTATCAGCCTTAAACCTTTCTTCTGCATTGCTCTTCAGGAAACTTGGTTTCCAGCGATGCGAACTCCCACCCTCCGTGGCTATCAGGGTTATTATAAGAACCGGGCAGCTTATGAAAGGGTATTTGGTGGCGTCTGCATCTATGTCCTTCACTCTCTTCACAGCGAGTCTGTCCCTCTACAAACACCGTTGGAGGCTGTCGCTGTTCAGGTGTGGATGCCACAGGCTGTTACTGTCTGCAGTCTGTATGTTCCACCGGATGGTGATGTCCCACAGCATGTCCTCGCTGCGCTGATAGCCCAATTGCCGCCACCTTTCTTGTTACTGGGCGACTTCAACACACATAACCCTCTGTGGGGTGGGTAGGTGGCAACAGGTCGAGGTGCCACCGTTGAGAATGTATTGACACAGCTCGACCTTTTCATTTTAAATGATGGTGCCTTCACACATTTCAGTGAGGCACACGGCACGTACTCCGCCATCGACCTTTCGATCTGCAGCCCTAGCCTCTTACCTTCTGTCCAATGGAGTGTGCATGACGACCTGTGTGGTAGTGACCACTTTCCCGTCTTTCTGTCACTGCCACAGCGTCACTCTTCTGGCGCACTTGCAGATGGGCTATGAATAAGGCTGACTGGGGCTTGTTCTCCTCCATGGCCGCTATTGCACCTCTTTCTAATGAAGCCGCTGATGTGGTGGTTGACTCAGTCACCACCGGCATCGTTACTGCCCCAGAATCTGCCATTCCCCATTCTTCTGGGTCCCCTTGATGGAGGACTGTGCCTTAGTGGTCGCCTGAGATCGCTGAGGCGCTTAAAGATCGCCGGTGGGCACTCCAGCGTCACAAGCTACATCCCTCCATAGAACACCTCATCGCCTTCAAATGGCTGCGTGCGCGGGTCCACCGCCTTATCCTCCAACACAAGCAGGAGTGCTGGGAACGGTATGTTTCCACCATTGGCCTCCATGTCTCTCCATCGCAGGTCTGGGCAAAGATTAGATGCCTATATGGCTATCAGACCCCTGTCAGTGTCCCTGTGCTCTCACTGAATGGGGCAATTTGTACTGACTCCGACATAATTGCCAACCGCTTAGCAGACCATTTTGCTCTCAGTTCCGCATCTGTGAATTACCCACTGGCTTTCCACTCCATTAAAGAGCGGTTGGAACATCACAGCCTTTCATTTCGAATCCACCATCCTGAATCCTACAATGTTCCATTCAGTGAGTGGGAATTTCACAGTGCCCTAGCCGCTTGCCCTGATACAGCTCCTGGGCCAGACTACATTCACTGTCAGATGCTGAAACACCTTTCAGTGGACTGCCAGCGACGCCTCCTCGACCTTTACAACCGTCTGTGGGTCGAGGGGCAGTTTCCATCGCTGTGGTGGGAAAGCATTGTTATTCCCATTTTGAAACCTGCCAAGAACCCTTTGGAGGTGGACAGCTACCGCCCCATTAGCTTCACCAATGTTCTTTGCAAGTTGCTCGAATGGTGAGCCGGTGGTTGAGTTGGGTCCTCGACTCTCCGGGCCTTCTAGCTCCATCTCAGGGTGGGTTCCGTAAAGGCCGCTCTGCCGCCGACAATCTGGTGAGCCTGGAGTCGGCCATCCATACGGCCTTTGCCTGCCGTCAGCACCTCGTCGCTGTCTTTTTCGACATGCGGAAGGTGTAAGATATGACATGGCGCCATCACATCCTCTCTACGCTTCATGGTTGGGGTCTTCAGGGTCCACTGCCGATTTTCATCCGAAATTTTCTGTCGCATCGAACCTTCCGCGTGCAGGTCGCGGCCTCCCTTAGTTCCTCCCGAGTTCAGGAGAACGGGGTGCCACAGGGATCTGTTTTAAGTGTCTGCCTGTTTTTAATTGTGATTAACGGGCTCGCTGCGGCGGTGGGAACGTCTGTCTCAGCGTCCTTGAATACTGGTGACTTCTGCCTCTACTACAGCTCCATTGGCATTGCAGCTGCTAAACGTCAGCTGCAGGGTGCTATCCATAAATCGCAGTCTTGGGCTGTCGCACATGGCTTCCAGTTTTTGGCTGCCAAGACCTGCGTTATGCGTTTCTGCTGGCGACGAACAGTTCACCCTCGGCCGCAGCTTTATCTTGCCAGCAAAGTTCTTGCTGTGGTGGAGACACGTCGCTTTTTGGGTGTGATTTTTGATGCCCGGTTGACTTGGCTCCCGCATATTCGGCAGCTTAAGCAGATGTGTTGGCGGCATCTTAATGCTCTGGGGTGCCGACCGCTCTACCCTCTTATGGCTCTACCAGGCATAAATCCAGTCCCGCCTGGATTATGGGAGCCTGGCTTATGGGAGCCTGGCTTACGGTTCAGCATCCCCATCTGCGTTGCGGGTGCTGGACCCAATTCTTCACAGCGGGATCCGACTTGCCACTGGTGCTTTCCGGACCAGCCCTGTGGACAGCATACTTGTGGAGACTGGTGTCCCTCCACTGCGGTTACGGCGCCAACGTTTACTGGCCGTAGGCATGTTTGTAGCTTGCCCGGGCATCCTAACTATCGTCTTCTGTTCCCACAATTGGTCGTCCATCTCCCAGAACGTCGGCCCTGGTCGGGTTGTATGATCGCGGTCCGCGTCAGAGAGCTTCTCTCGGGCCTTGGGGTTTTCCGTCTTCCACCTTTCCGGTCCCCTCTGCATACACCCCCATGGTGTGTGCCCCGCCCTTGCCTTCGGCTCGAATTGGCACAGGGCCCGAAGGACTCAGTCCCTCCGGAGGCCTTCCGCCGCCGCTTTTATTCCATCCTAGCCACGTAGGCGTGTTTTACACTGACGGTTTGATGGTTGCTGGTCGCGTGGGTTATGCTCTAACTTGAGGGGACCATTACGAACAACGATCCTTGCCGGCTGGCTGCAGCGTTTTTCACTGCTGAGCTGGTCGCCATCTTTCATGCCCTAGAGTATATCCGCTCCTGCTCAGGTGAGTCCTTCGTTATCTGTAGTGACTCCCTGAGCAGTTTACGAGCTATCGACCTGTGTTTCTCGCGCTCTAGTCTGGTGATGGCTGTCCAGGAGTCCCTCCATGCTCTTGCCCTTTGCGGCCGCTCTGTGGTCTTTGTGTGGACCCCAGGCCATGTTGGGATACCCGGCAATGAAAATGTTGACCGCCTGGCGAAAGAGGCCACCAGTAAACCATCTCTGGACATTGGCCTCCCAGAGACAGATTTGTGAGCCTTCTTACGCCGCAAAGTTTTTGCGCTATGGGACGCTGAATGGCGCAATCTGATCACACCCAATAAACTCCATGCTATAAAGGAGACGACGACTGTGTGGCGGTCATCCATGCGATCCAATCGCAGAGACTCAGTTGTCCTTTGTTGGCTCCACATTGGCCACACCCGACTGACGCACAGTTATTTACTGGGTCGGGAGGACCCTCCTCTATGTCGCTGCGGGGCGGCTTTGACAGTGGCCCACATTTTGTTGGCCTGTCCCCTTTTAGCTGTGGTCAGGCAGACATTTGCGCTGCCTGATACGCTCCCTGCCCCTTTTCACAGATGACACTACCATGACAGGCTTAGTTTTGCATTTTATTTGGGCAGGCGGCTTTTATGACTTAATCTAAGTGTTTGTCCTTTTTTGTATTGAGTCTGGCATTTAGCCTACGGTTTTAGACTGAGTTTTTAATGTGTTTCTCGGTGGTTGCCTTTTCCTTTTTTTTTGTCTCTATGGTTGGCCAACCACTGTCACACTCTGTGTGATTTTTACTTCCTTTTGTCTGGTCTCTGTCTCCGTCTTCTTGTTCTATGTTGTCTGTCGTCTTTGTCATTGTTCCTTTTTATTCTGTGTGGGTGTTTGAAATTTTGGAACAAGGGACCGATGACCATAGCAGTCTGGTCCCTTTAATCCCCCAAACCAACCATCCTGAAGACCTTGTGTATGTGGCCGAACTCATGGCGCAGGTTATCAGCATCTGATATCATTCTTGCACAATGCACCAAACTTTGTAAATCAGTGTGCTGCTGTGCCAAGGGTGTGAAAGTACAGATCGGTGTGGGTGGCTTTTTTATAGATGCTGTGGTCGAGGCATCCAGTTCGTCTGTAGGGCCAAACGAGAAATATGTCGCCAACGTAGTGAAATAAAGAGCCAGGCTTTAATGGCGTTATGTCTCGGGAAGTAGCCTCAAAATTCTCCAAGAAGAGGTCTGCAACAGCTGGAGCTAATGGGCTACCCATTGTAAACTCGCAGTAAACAGTGCTACCATAATGTTGTCTTCACTGTGTTGACGACTGTTGATTCTGTTGACAAAATCTCCTGAGTTTTTAATATGATGCTTGCCGATCTCCTCACTCCACATTTGGGAAACTGCGCATCAAGTGACGGCTCGATGCATGTCCATATGTGGCGTTGCCGCAGGCATTCAGTGACATCAGTCATCAGCTAGTGTATATAAGGGGCGTACAAACAGTCCACCGGCAGTCATGCCACTTGACAATGGTCAGAAGCTCTTGCAATTTTAATTGTTTGACATGATTGGAAACTCAAGAACTATTTTTTTTGTAGGTGCGCCTGTCTTCAATTTAATGTCTAGGTCATAAGTTGTCTTCTACCAATTTTTCATGTCTTCAGCAAATAATTTGTGTCAATATTTTGCAACTATAACTTGCTATACTGATAGTTTGGTGTTATTCACACCTATATTGTATAGAGGCTATCCAAAAAATTGTTATATTCTTAAAGGAGATAATACCAGTCAAAGCTAGAGAAACATTATATTAATTTATGAAACTTCCTGGCAAATTAAAAATGTGTGATGGAGTGAGACATGAGATCAGGACCTTTGCCTTTCGCAGGCAAGTGCTTATTGACTGAGCTACCCAAGTATGACTCAGGAACAATCCTCACAGCTTTACTTCTGTGTGTACCTCGTCTCCTACCTTCCAAACTTCACAGTTGTAATCTCCCAAGATGTTTCAGATCAGCACACACACTGCTGCAGAGTGAAAATTTTATTCTGGACGCATTCTCCAGATTGTGGCTAAGCTATGTCTCACAGTATCCTTTCTTCCAGGAGTGGTAGTTTCGCAAGTTTGGAAGGTAGGAGATGAGGTACTGGCAGAATTAAAGTGTGAGAATGGGTCATCAGCCGTGCTTGGATAATTCGGTCGATAGAGCATTCACCTCTGAAAGGCAAAGGCTCAAGTCTCGGTCCGGCACACAGTTTTAATCTGCTTTGAAGTTTCATATCAGGGCACACTGTGCTGCCATTAACTTCCGTCTGGCATACTTTAGATGTGGAGAATTTCACCAGTGTCAAGAACTATCAGCATTTGCTAATGATTTCCTATTGATTCTGTTTGTCTGTGTTGCTAGTCCACTGATGATAATGCTGTTGGCAGGCACAGCAGATGGGCTCCTACAAAAGTCGTTTCATATGTATGAAATGGAGTCATATTATACCTACAGTGAGAGAGGCAGATATGATATTCTGCTACAATTTTAACTGCGGTGTTAATTGACAGGTACATTGCCAATTGACTTTTTCATAGTTGTATTCCATTTGGGGGGGGGGGGGGGGGCGGCAGTTATTTCAGTGGCTTATCCCAGTAATTTGCAGGCATGACCTTGCTCATTTGCACAAGAATAAGGGATTCTAGTAGACCTCTCACAGTTCACACAATGTATGTGGATGGCCATGAAGCAAGGAATAAATCATGATAATTAAATTGAAGTACAAAGAGTTGGTGCTGCTGAAGGCATAAACCTTACAACAATAGTGTGACTAGTTGTGCATAAGCAATTTACTTCATCCGCATAATGTACAGCATGTGCAGACTAGACTTCTATACGTGCAAATTTATTCTGACAGTATGTCTCTTAAAATTTGCCACATGTCCCTAAACCTAATTAATTTTTATTTGTTTAAATCCAGTGATTACTCTTTAACTATCATCCATGAACAGAACTGTGCTGCAATGATAACACCACACAACACAAGTTCTAATTGTAATACTGTGTTACCTTGGTGTGTCCATTAAAGATGATTTACACAGTGGCTGTAATTTCTCTTCTTTTGTAGCAAAATGAGTTTAAAATCAATGGAAAGCCCAGGATGAAATAATGATAATATTATGAAAATAACAGATTGTTACTCACTGTGTAGAGGAGAGGTTGTCACAGTCAGGCAAAGTGAAAAGGCTACTATATGTTTATGCTTTTTGCCAATCGTGTTCTGAAGTAGCAGACACGCAGAACTTCACACAAGTATGAATCATGCACACGAGTACTGTCTCAGGCCGTTGTGATCAGGAAAATGTGGTACTTGTTAAGACGACAGACTGACCTGTAGCATAGCCTGAGGTTTAGCATAGCCACACATTTATGCCCACGCCGTGTTTAACTGTGCTTCGCCATATTTAATGAACTTTTCATCGTAAACACTAAAACTGCAAGGTAATTTTAGAAAACTTGTATTAGATAATGGGTAAGTGTCAGAAGAGTATTTTGATGCATTTTTTGTATATATATTACACATTAAGTAAGAAAACCATATTGGGGGGAAGGGGGGGGGGTCCAATACGTAATTTTTACCCAAAGTGAACTTTTCTTGGGTTAGTAACACAACTGATAGACAGTTTTAAACATGGCTGTCTCTCAGCAACTATATGTAAGTTTCAACATAGGAATCGTACAGCCAGCCGGTTGCAAATAACCGTTAGGTACACTGTTCTAGGTTTTGACACTTCTAAGGATTTCTTCATCAGAACGAAATTTTAGGAAACCCTGTAAAGTAATACATAGAAAATTAAATTTGAGAAAAACATTCATGAAGATGGCAATTGTCATGACGTACCGAGGTTACTTACAGGTCATTCCATGTCAGTCAACACAATTTTGGATTTTCAGAATTGATGTCTCAGGTTTTCATGATTTTTGATATGCAGCAATATATCATAGACTTATGAAAAAATACTAGATTTCAGTTATACAGTGCAATTATTTTTGAAGTTATTGATTTTTAAAGATTTAAATTTTTTGAAAAAAAAAATTGATATTTTGGCACATTTAGATGCCCATAGGCTGGCAACCAGTGATGATATAAACCTGGGAGTTGTCTCATTTTAAAGCTGTTGAGTGGGGCTTTAATATGATATGCCACACGGTAGGCATTACAATTTTGAAACAATTGAAAATCTTAAAAATTTAAATTTCTCAAAGTGGCTATTTTAAAAATTCCAAAAAATTATCAAATATAGTTTGTAATGTCTTAATACATATAGCAATATTCTGTCGTGGGGTCTCAATGGGATCAGAAGGTACAGGGCGTCACAAATACACGTTTTGTAAATAATGTACCAAATTAGTAAAATTTTACTTTTGAATTACTAATTTTGCTATGCAGTGTGCATGACACTATTAAATTAATAAAACACAATGATTACTTTATAGTGTAACATGATTCGAAACCTCTCTTTAAAAGAAAACTGAAGCTGATTGGCCTACAAATGGAGGGAAATCCCATTTTACTCAGATTAAAAGGGGATTTCCCTCATGTAATTCAAATGTTGATTAAGAAATATTGACATGATTTTCAATTCTCTAATCAAAATAATGTTTTCATTTTTAATTACTAATCTCGTGAAAAGTGAGCCTTCCCAATAAATTAAATATTTTTAGTTATATAGTAGGGTTATTCCATGTCAATTCAACCAATTTGAGAAAATGTTCCAGCTGATAGTCTCAGATTTGACTGAAATTTAGCACACCAATGCTACCCTGTGTGGAACACATGTCCAAAGTGTTCGCTTCCCCTGCCAATTAGTTCCAGAATTATGGCTTGTGAAAGAAGGTGGCATGACTCGGAAATAGCAACCCGCATCTGGCAATCTATCTTCAGACCCAACTTCAGGTCTTAATAACTTTGGAACTATTCCGCACACTCCAGTGAAATTTTTACAACCCAGTAACATCCACTTACAGAACACACACTGTGAATAAAAACACCAACAACATATTTCTGAGGGAAAATAAAAAATTCCAAAATGTGATTAAAAAATGTAATACGTTGAAAGGTACATATTGTAGGTGCCCTCTATGCCAAATATAATTCACTCAGAAAGGGTATAAATTTTTTTGTGGTAAGCTTAATGTGGCCTAAACACAAACAGAACTCATCATGCCCATATCAGTCACAAAAGCTGAGTTACATGCATACGAAAATACAAAAATTTGAAAAATTACATGAAAAGCATGGATTTTCTAAGTGTGGTAACACAAAAGGGACAAGTGATATCCAAGCCAAATTTCGTACACTACATAAGTAGACCATAATTATATATATCTCAAAATTTCAGCATGTTATTACAAGACATTTGTGTACAGTGGAAGTTGACAGATGTATTTGGTGATGTCACCATTGTTCCACAACACAATTTTTTAAAAACATATTGTAAACTGTTCTGCCTGTTCTTTTCCTCTCCCACAACTGTTTAATCACTAAGCAACAACATATAAACAGATTAACACAACCTATCATTAATGTTTACTGCACCTTAACTGCTAAAAACCAGTCGATTGTGCTTCGAACAGAAGTTCTCCCACACTTTAGCTACTGTACTCTGTACATTGAGTGGCAAATTGTACTGTGTTCCTGACACTGTGGTAGGAACTGTAACTGTCTTAAGAATATGTTCAAAAGGAATCAAACACTTGTCCCTTTTGTGCTACCACACTTCGAAAATCCATGTTTTTCTGGTAATTTTTCAAATATTTGTATTTTCGAATGCATGTAACTCAGTTTTTGTGACTGATATGGGCATGATGAGTTCTGTTTGTGTTTAGCTTTGTGTTAAGCTTACCACAAAAAATTTACACCCTTTTTGAGTGAATTATATTTGGCATAGAGGGCACCTACAATATGTACGTTTCAACATATTACATTTTTTAATCACATTTTGAAATTTTTTATTTTCCCTCAGAAATATGTTGTTGGTGTTTTTATTCACAGTGTGTGTTCTGTAAGTGGATGTTACTGGGTTGTAAAAGTTTCACTGGACTGTGCAGAATAGTTCCAAAGTTATTAAGACCTGAAGTTGGGTCTGAAGATGGATTGCCAGATGCGGGTTGCAATTTCTGGGTCATGCCACCTTCTTTCACAAGCTATAATTCTGGAACTAATTGGCAGGGGAAACTAATACTTTTTACACGAGTGTTCCACACATGGTAGAATTAGTGAATTTCAGTCAAACCTGAGACTGAGCGGGAGCCCCTGGTTGAACTGACATGGAATGACCCAGTATTTAAGTTATTTTCTGTTTGATGTTTCTCAATTTTTTACCAAATTTTAATTCATTATGAATACTCACTTTTGTGTTAAAATAATAATGTTGTTGTTGTCTTCAGACCTGAGACTGGTTTGATGCAGCTCTCCATGCTACTCTATCCTGTGCAAGCTTCTTCATCTCCCAGTACCTACTGCAACCTACATCCTTCTGAATCTGCTTAGTGTATTCATCTCTTTGACTCCTTCTTAGATTTTTACCCTCCACGCTGCCCTCCAATACTAAATTGGTGATCCCTCGATGCCTCAGAACATGTCATACCAACCGATCTCTTCTTCTAGTCAATTTGTGCCACAAGCTCCTCTTCTCCCCAATTCTATTCAATACCTCCTCATTAGTTATGTGATCGACCCATCTAATCTTCAGCATTCTTCTGTAGCACCACATTTGGAAAGCTTCTATTCTCTTCTTGTCTAAACTATTTATTGTCCACGTTTCACTTCCATACATGGCTACACTCCATACAAATACTTTCAGAAACGACTTCCTGGCATTTAAATCTAAACTCGAAGTTAACAAATTTTTCTTCTTCAGAAACGCTTTCCTTGCCATTGCCAGTCTACATTTTATATCCTCTCTACTTCGACCATCATCAGTTATTTTGCTCCCCAAATAGCAAAGCTCCTCTACTACTTTAAGTGTCTCATTTCCTAATCTAATTCCCTCAGCATCACCCGACTTACTTTGACTACATTCCATTATCCTCGTTTTGCTTTTGTTGATGTTAATCTTATACCCTCCTTTCAAGACACTGTCCATTCCCTTCAACTGCTCTTCCAAGTCCTTTGCTGTCTCTGACAGAATTACAATGTCATTGGCGAACCTCAAAGTTTTTATTTCTTCTCTATGGATTTTAATACCTACTCTGAATTTTTCTTTTGTTTCCTTTATTGCTTGCTCAATATACTGATTGAATAACATCGAGGAGAGGCTACAACCCTGTCTCACTCCCTTCCCAACCACTGCTTCCCTTTCATACCCCTCGCCTCGTAAAACTGCCATCTGGTTTCTGTACAAATTGTAAATAGCCTTTTGCTCCCTGTATTTTATCCCTGCCACCTTCAGAATTTGAAAGAGAGTATTCCAGTCAACATTGTCAAAAGCTTTCTCTAAGTCTACAAATGCTAGAAATGTAGGTTTGCCTTTCCTTAATGTTTCTTCTAAGATAAGTCGTAGGGTCAGTATTGCCTCACGTGTTCCAGCATTTCTACGGAATCCAAACTGATCTTCCCTGAGGTCTGCTTCTATTAGTTTTTCCATTCGTCTGTAAAGAATTCGCGTTAGTATTTTGCAGCTGTGACTTATTAAACTGATAGTTTGGTAATTTTCACATCTGTCAACACCTGCTTTCTTTGGGATTGGAATTATTACATTCTTCTTGAAGTCTGAGGGTATTTCGCCTGTCTCATACATCTTGTTCACCAGATGGTAGAATTTTGTCGGGACTGGCTCTCCCAAGGCTGTCAGTAGTTCCAATGGAATGTTGTCTATTCCGAGGGTCTTGTTTCAATTCAGGTCTTTCAGTGCTCTGTCAAACTCCTCATGCAGTATCATATCTCCCATTTCATCTTCATCTACATCCTCTTCCATTTCCATAATATTGTCTTGAAGTACATCGCCCTTGTATAGACCCTCTATATACTCCTTCCACCTTCCTGCTTTCCCTTCTTTTCTTAGAACTGGGTTTCCATCAAAGCTCTTGATATTCATGCAAGTGGTTCTCCTTTCTCCAAAGGTCTCTTTAATTTTCTTATAGGCAGTATCTATCTTACCCCTAGTGAGATAAGCCTCTACATCCTTACATTTGTCCTCTAGCCATCCCTGCTTAGCCATTTTGCACTTCCTGTCGATCTCATAATAATAAAAAATGAAAACGTTATTTTGATTAAAAAATTGTGGTTCGTGTCAATATTTGTTAAATGATGCTTCAATATGATAACAGATATTGACTTCAGATAAAAGTTAGAAAAAGTCTGAAGGAACCATCATCAATCTCATGAACGTGGGCATGTCAGTAAAGTAGAGCAAAATGGTTTGCTCTTCACAGCACTCTGGTATCTTCTAACATCGAGCTTTTTTTAAAAAAACTGAATAGAGTTGTGCTCCTTTCGGAAATTGGTGTTGTCGCTGTGACGTTTAAGGACATCGAAAAGTGGCAGTTTATAAGATCCCTTTGTAATAGAAATGCAGGCACTCCGTGATGACTACCTGTGTAAAATGAGGTAGTTTTGTCTTCTATGTCATATGGGAATCAATAAGGTTAAGACAACTTTTGATAAAATACTTCTCAACAGGTTTTAAGTAAGTCTACATGAGATGATAAAGCAGTAATTATTATTATGTTGTTACCAACCTTTGGTACAGAGCTGAGTGGATAATCTGAATCAAAGGCGCAGATGGTTCTGTGATTGTGCAGGCTGCAGATTCCTTGACATGAGCCAGAGGATGGCGAGTTTTCAGGTTCCGCCTTATAGGTCAGGGCTGTACTAACACAAGATGTGATTACATGAATAGCAAGGGCTATGTGGAGGGAACTAGGCAGATTTTTAGGTTAGAAGGCCTCTGGAAATTACAGCAAGTGAATCACTCAAAATGGGTGCAGTGTTAACACAGGACGAGGTTATACCTAGCAACAAGCGGTATTGTACTGTTTGGCCACAATACAATGACAATTGGTGCGGTAGCTGTTGGGAACGGCTGTGCCTCCGCATTAGGGCTGTGGAAGGGAGAGAAGCGGTGAGGGGAAGGTGTTTTGTGCTTAACACAAATCAGGCAACACTCACATATATCCCCCCAGGGGATCCACAACTCTTTTGTGGATACGTGCGTAGCGAGCACGGGACCCCGAGCTGATGTGGCCTTCCTTCCTTTCCGGGCTGCATACCTTCCCTTTCCGCATCCTTCCCCATCCCCCATCTTCGCCGCCCCCCCCCCCCCCCCCCTCACCTCTGGCTCTTTCCTTCCTTTTCTCCCCCTCTGGGGGAATGGTTTGTGCCTACGTCCGGAGACGGACGCTTGTAAATGTACCACATTCGTCGCCTTCCTTACTTGTAAGTCTTCGTTCTTCCTTTGTCCTTCTCTTTTCCTTACCTCTTCTCTCTACCCTTTTCTCCGCTGCGGCATTTGAGACCTCTTTTTTCCTTCCCCTTTCCCTTTCTCTTTCTTCCTCCCTGTGCGTGTCTGAAGGCCGACCCACGCACTTCCATGCGTAGCCGGTGACGGGGTAACGCGTAATTCCCCGCCCCGGGTAGACAGGTAGGACACGTACGTACCCCCTGGTAACGGCCAGGCCCAGGGAGGGGTGATTACCCGAGCTGATACCTTCCGAAAGTGCCGATTGGTCCCTCCGTCCGTTTGTCGGGAGGTGTGACCTGAGGTGTGAACAATCACCTAAGGCGGGAGTGCCCTCAGAGAGGGCCCCCACAAGGGAGGAGCGCGCCATCGGAGACGCCGGTAATCATGGGGGATTCTTCCGCAATGGTTTCCTCACCTTCCACTATGTCTGCTCACAAACGTAAGTTCACTGAGTCTCAACCACAGTCAGTTCTTCCATCGTTGCCACAGTTCCTTGTTGTTTCTCGGTCTGACGAAGGTCACGACTTCTCCACAGTCAACCCTTTCATTATTCAGAAAGGTGTCGACGCAATTGCTGGTCCTGTAAAGTCTTGTTCCAGATTACGGAATGGCACCCTGTTGTTAGAAACACACAGTGCCCTCCAGGCACAAAAATTGCTGCGTACCTCACTACTACACACTTTCCCTGTCTGGGTGGAACCGCACCGTACCTTAAATTCCTCGCGTGGAGTAGTTTATACACGCTCCCTCGATGGACTGTCTGACGAAGAAATTCAGCACTACCTGTCAGACCAGGGCGTAACGGCTGTTCATAGGGTTATGAAAAGGGTTGACACGAAGATCATTCCAACCCGCACTGTCTTTTTGACATTTGACAAAGTGCAACTCCCATCGAAAATCAAAGCAGGCTATGAGATAATTTCCGTTCGTCCTTACGTCCCAAACCCTACGCGTTGCTATCGGTGCCAGCGATTCAATCACACCAGCCAGTCCTGTTCTAATGCGGCCAAATGTGTTACGTGTGGCAGGGATGCCCATGAGGGTGCTTGTCCACCTCCATCCCCTCGCTGCATCAACTGTATGGGTGACCACGCTGCTTCCTCTAGAGATTGCCCAGTTTTTAAGGACGAAAAGCTCATCCAGGAAATAAGAGTGAAGGAAAAGGTGTCGACCTTTGCTGCTCGGAAATTATTCGCCAGTCGACAGCCCACCGTGCCTCAGACAGGCAAATACAGCACTGTCCTTGCTTCTCCTCGGCCAACAAAGGAGGCGGCCACGCAGACTTGCGACCTCACCTTTAGTGCCACGGTCGTCCGATCGGCCAGCGCAAAGATCGCCCGTTCAACTTCACCACTTTCGCCTGCCCACTCTTTGGCTCACCCTTCGTCGGGTTCTGCTAAATCTCGAGCCCAAAAGTCAGACACCAAGTCTTCGAAGAAAGAGCATACTCGTGAAGAGTTTTTACGTACGGCAACTTCACCACCATCGGTTCCTCCTTCCTCTAAACCTCATACTTCCAAGAAGGCTACAAAGAAACCCAGTTCCTCTCCTTCTCCGCCAAGGCGTGTCCCATCCACAGCGCCACCTGGCGGAAATCGCCCGCGGCCGTCTTCTGTGTCGCCGAGGCGCACTGCTGGTGGCCGGTCAACCGGCCGATCGCTGGTGGCAGGAGCTGCTCCTGACCAACCTATGGATCAGGATCTTCTGCCTTCGGCTGAATGCCATTCCATGCTGTCGGTCGCAAGCTCTGAGCAGTCGTTGAGTTGACAGCACCCTTGGTCACATTCCTCCATTTTCTGTTCACCCTATGTCCATTATCCACTGGAATATCCGCGGCATTCGAGCCAATCGGGATGAATTGTCGATCCTCTTACGATCCTACTTGCCGGTCATCTTCTGTCTTCAGGAAACAAAGCTGCGTCCTAATGACCGCTTTGTTCTCCCTCATTTTCAGTCCGTCCGATATGACCTCCCCTCTGTGGAAGGCACTCCAGCCCATGGAGGACTCATGATTCTTCTCCATGATACTCTCCATTATCATCCAATCCCCTTAGACAGTTCCTTCCAAGCTGTCGCCGTCCGTCTTTCCCTTTCTGGATACACGTTCTCTCTTTGTACTGTATACATTCCATCATCCACACCGATGGCACGAGCTGATCTCCTTCATCTTCTTGGTCAGCTTCCACCCCCCTATTTGCTGGTTGGGGACTTCAATGCCCACCACCCGCTTTGGGGATCTCCACATCCTTGTCCACGTGGCTCCCTATTGCTAGACGTCTTCCACCAAGCGGATCTAGTTTGCCTCAACACTGGGGTCCCCACGTTTTTGTCTGCCTCCGCGACAAATTTATCTCATTTGGACCTTGCGATCGGTACTGTTCCGCTTGCTCGGCGCTTCGAATGGTTCGCCCTTGATGATACACACTCGAGTGACCACTTTCCATGTGTCCTTAGGCTGCAGCCTCAACTGCCATATCTGCGCCCGCGACGCTGGAAGTTTGCCCAAGCCGATTGGACACTTTTTTCGTCTCTAGCGACATTCGATGACCGTCGCTTTCCCAGCGTCGACGATGAGGTCACACATTTTACCGACGTTATTCTTACAGCTGCGGAACGTTCAATACCACGCACCTCCGAATTGCCCCGGCGCCCCCCAGTTCCTTGGTGGACCGAGGCATGCCGTGACGCAATCCGTGAGCGGCGACGTGCTCTTCGCATTTTCCGTCACCATCCTACTTTGGCAAACTGTATACGCTATAAGCAACTCCGTGCGCGATGCCGTCGCGTCATCCGCGATAGCAAGAAGGCAAGCTGGCAATTCTTTATTAGCTCCTTTAACACCTTCACTCCCTCCTCGGAAGTTTGGAGTCGGCTTCGACGGTTCTCAGGCGCGCCTAGTTTCTCCCCGGTCTCTGGGCTCACTGTCGCGCATGATACCTTAGTGGACCCCGTCGCAATTTCTAACTCATTGGGTCAGCACTTTGCTGAGATTTCGAGCTCTTCACATTACCCGCCAGCGTTTCTCCCGAAGAAACGTGCAGCGGAAGTGCGACCTCTTGCTTTCTCCTCTCAAAATCGCGAAAGCTACAATACTGTTTTCTCCATGCGGGAACTCCAACATGCCCTCTCTTCTTCTCGCTCCTCCGCCCCTGGATCGGATGGTATCCATGTCCAAATGTTGCTGCATTTATCAACCCATAGTCTGCGTTACCTCCTTCGCCTTTATAATCGAATTTGGACCGACAGTACCTTTCCCAGACGATGGTGGGAAGCTATCGTCGTTCCCATTCCAAAACCTGGAAAGGACAAACATCTCCCCTCTAGCTATCGCCCCATTTCTCTCACGAGTAGTGTCTGTAAGATTTTGGAGCGTATGGTGAATTACCGTTTAGCGTGGTGGCTGGAATCCCGCAGTCTTTTAACACCTGCCCAATGCGGATTCCGAAAGCATCGTTCTGCAGTTGACCATCTTGTTGCTCTCTCCACTTATATCATGAACAATTTTCTCCGGAAACGCCAAACGGTAGCAATATTTTTTGATCTGGAGAGAGCATACGATACCTGTTGGAGGACAGGCATCCTCCGCACACTGTTCTCTTGGGGCTTTCGAGGCCGGCTGCCCCTTTTTCTTCGCGAATTTATGGCAGAGCGAACATTTAGGGTGCGGGTGAACACTACTCTCTCCCGTACTTTCTCTCAAGAAAACGGGGTACCCCAGGGCTCCGTGCTGAGTGTTGTACTGTTTGCCATCGCTATAAATCCAATTATGGATTGTCTCCTTCCTGACGTCTCGGGCTCCCTCTTTGTGGACGATTTTGCGATCTACTACAGCTCTCAACGGACCAGCCTTCTTGAACGCCGTCTTCAAGGATGTCTCGATCGCCTCCACTCTTGGAGCCTCGAAACCGGCTTCAGTTTTTCTCCCAGTAAGACTGTTTGTATTAATTTTTGGCGACGTAAGGAGTTTCTTCCGCCCTCCTTACATCTAGGTCCTGTGAACCTTCCGTTTTCAGACGTCACTAAATTCTTGGGTCTTATGTTTGACAGAAAACTGTGCTGGTCCTCCCATGTTTCCTATCTTTCGGCTCGCTGTCTGCGAACGCTCAACACCCTCCGTGTCCTGAATGGTACCTCCTGGGGAGCGGACCGAGTGGTCCTTCTCCGCCTCTATCGCGCCTTAGTGCGCTCGAAATTGGACTATGGAAGCATAGTCTACTCCTCTGCTCGGCCGTCTATTCTTCGGCGTCTCGACTCTATCCACCACCGTGCATTACGTTTAGCGTCTGGAGCTTTTTACACTAGCCCTGTGGAAAGCCTTTATGCTGAGACTGCTGAACCTCCGCTGTCCAATCGGCGAGCGGTCCTTCTGAGCCGTTATTCTAGCCATCTGTCTTCCATGCCTGCTAATCCAGCCCATGACCCTTTTTTCGACGCCTCCTTTGATGTAGGGTATGCAGGCCGCTCCTCCTCCCTACTACCCCCGGGAGTCCGCTTCCGTCAACTGCTCCATTCTCTTTCCTTCCACTTTCCTAAAACCTTCTTGACAACTTGGGGTACAGCACCGCCTTGGCTCCATCCCCAGATCTGTCTGCTCCGTGATCTTTGTCAATTTCCCAAGGAAGGTACACCTTCACTTGTTTATCGTCGGGCATTTGCTGCTCTATGTGCACAAATGACGGACGCCACCTTTATTTACACCGACGGCTCGAAAACATCGTTGGGTGTAGGGAGTGCCTATATTGTTGGCGACGCCCCAATTCACTTTCGGCTTCCCGACCAGTGTTCGGTTTATACTGCGGAGCTTTTCGCTGTTCTCCAGGCTGTCCACTACATCCGCCGCCATCAGTGTATACAGTACGTAATCTGCTCGGATTCTCTCAGCTCTCTCCTCAGTCTCCAAGCTCTTTATCCTGTGCACCCTCTGGTCCACCGGATTCAGGACTGTCTGCACTCGCTCCACCTGGGGGGCGTCTCGGTGGCGTTCCTCTGGCTCCCGGGACACGCTGGTATCTGTGGGAATGAGGCGGCCGATATAGCGGCCAAGGCTGCAGTCTCTCTTCCCCGGCCAGCTATTCAGTCGCTTCCCTTCACCGATCTACAGAGCGGTTTGTCGCAAAGTTGCTCATTTATGGCTTGAACATTGGTCAACACTTCCCCGAAATAAATTGCGGGAAGTGAAAGCCCTTCCTTGCGCTTGGACCTCTTCCTCCCGAACGCGTCGTCGGGAGGAGGTGATTTTAGCTAGACTCCGGATAGGGCACTGTCTTTTTAGCCATCGACATCTTTTAAGCGGCGATCCTCCCCCACTCTGTCCCCACTGCTCTCAGCTGTGGACGGTAAGACACCTTTTAATTGAATGCCCCTATTTTAATCCGTTACGCTCCCGTCTCCAGCTATCGCCTGATCTATCGTCGATTTTAGCAGATGACACGCGCTCAGCCGACCGCATTCTCCAGTTTATTAGTGACAGTGAAATGACGTCAGTCATTTGAAGTTTTATCGGGGACCATCAACCCCTCTCTGTAGTGGACTTTTAAGCCTTGTTTCTGCTTTTAGTGTCTCCAATTATTTGAGTTTCGTTCCCATTTTTGCTGTTTTCCATTTTCAGTTTTTATTATTTCCTCAGTCACGGACCGGGCGCTAATGACCATAGCAGTTTTGCGCCCTAAAACCACAAAAAAAAAAAAAAAAAAAAAAAAAAAACTCACATATATATTGCCTGGTGAAGTGACACTTCCGTCGGATCTGAAATCATCTAATTTGTTGACATATTCTTGCTTGGGGATTTTACCTATTACTTACGTATTATTTATTTATCGAAAATAATAAAAAAATGAAAATAGATGAATGTACAATTTACGACACTGTGAACTGAAAGTCAAAAACTGATTTTTGCAATCTATTTGCACATTGTATTTATTATATACTAAGTGCCTGAAAGAAGTGTCAAATTGATGTTCCCTAAAAATCACTGTCCTTTGTGTTTGCTTAGAGATCACCACTTGAGGGCGTGGTATTGATGATAGCTTCATTGGTGGCTATTTCGTTCTTGCATCTCGTGTTCAATACTCTTCTTCTAGCTGCTGAACTTTCCTGCAGTAACCTTGCTAGTGTTATACAGTAACTGAAAGGAAACAAGCATTAACAAGATTCTTCAGTCTTTTCTTCAACATGTCATCAGCAACATTATTATCCACGAAATTTTGTTTTATTTTTGGCCATGCAAATACTATCAGAATTACATCGCAATTGTAGGGCGGTAAACAGACTATGTTGTGGCCTCTGCTCTCAGAAAGTTTATCCACAACTGATTTGTTTTCTTTTATTTTAGATAACAGTTCAGCTTTCTCATTGAGTCATTGCAGTTTATTTGCCTGCGTTCCAACCACTCTAAATTGGCAATCGTGAAATCATATTTATCAGGCATCAATCAATTTTTCACCAGGAGGGAAAGTAGATTGGCAGTACAGATGTTATTAAATTTTATCGTATTTTTTAATGTGACTGTAAATAGAAATGCATTATATTTTGATATAAGTAATAAATACTGCTCGCAAAAGTCGAAGAGTAATTAAGACAGTCTCTTGATGAGATACCACACCCTACTTTTGTTTCCTGTTATCAAATACTTCATTGTACAATGGGCAAGAGATGTTTGAATTTTGAATATGAAATAGTTAGTGTTTTTAATGTAAGTGAAGTCCTGTAACTTTACTTAATTGAATATCGTTTGTTGGTAACATAAATGTGTACTCCTCTAACATCTTTTCCTACTTTTTCATTATTGTGTTTAGTCATGATTGCCATTCATTAGTAATAGTGCAACAACAGTGGCAACTACTTTGGTTTTTAAGAATAACTGCACTTCTGCAACAAGTACTTGCAACTACTTCCTGAAATAAACTTTCGTCAGTGACTTGAAGTATCTTGAGTAAGTTTTTGTTCTACTGTAAACACCTCAGCAAGTGCTTACAGAAGCCAATTGATAGTGGACACAAGCTTTCGTAATACTTCTTGTCTGGGGGGGGCAGTTTGATGTTGGCTACTCTCGGAGACAAATGAATATCTTTAAAGTAGTCCCAATTTTTTCTGCTTCTAGCAGCACTAGTGAAATCAAGCTGTTATGGTCAAACAGCAGTTGTAAATTGTGATAGCTTTGTTGGGGGGAAACCAGACATCCAAGAGTACTGAATCTCAAATTGTTCCAAGCAATGAAAGCTGGCTGAAGCTGGAGAAAAGTTAGCTGAAATTTTTACAAATGACCTAATGGTATTCAGAAAGGATATATTAAATACATTTGGTGGTGGAGCATTTATTCCTGTTAGAAGTAGTTTACCTTGGAGTGAAACTGAAACAGTTCCTTTTAGTTAGTATGGATAGAGGTTATACTTGATAGCCAGAGCAAATTAATGATTGGTTCCTTTTACTGAACCTCATCTCTGATAAAACAGTTGCTGAACATTTCAGGGAGTTTGTGACTTCAGTCTACCTCGATAAGCTGGCAAAAATACTTGTTTAAAGGTGGTGCAAGGCATAAACATAGTCCAAAAAATTTTACTAAATGCTTTCTCAGAAAATTATCTCGAACAATTAGTTCAGGAGCTCACTCAAAGTGTGAATGGCTGCAAATAATCCTTTTCAGATAGGGAGCATGATGACGGATAAAGGGATTAGTAACCAAAAGGTTATCCTCGCAAGACTGAACACCATAACATCTAAATCCACGAAAAATAAAAGCAAAATTCATCTATTTAGAAAAGTAGCTAAAAATTTGCTTGACGCCTTCCTAATAGTGAGTCTCTGCGCCTTCCAAACTGACTATGTAAGCGTATGCCAGGTGTGGCTTGGATCCAGAGAAATATTAATTGATGGCAATTTGAAGATACATACCAAATAAATGAATAATAGATGGTACTGATGCCCCAAGGTATACAAAAAAGGTTAGGACACAGTTGCAGAGGCAACAAAGAAAAGAAAAATACCAAATTTAAAAGAACAATATTTTACAGAAGCTTGAAACTTAGTATGGACTTCAATGCAAAGTGCTTTTAATAGTTTCCACAACGAAACTCTTCTCCTGAAATGTGGCAAAAAATCCAGAGAGATATTGGTCTATGTAAAGCACATCATTGACAAGAGACAATAACTTCACTGTGCGATAGCAATGGTAATCTTGCTGATGATGTGCCACTAAAATGGAGTTTCTAAACAAGATGTTTCAGTATTTGAAAGAAGAACAGCAGTCAACATGAGTAATGTAAAAGTAGACATCCTCATTGCAGTGAAGCAGCTGAAATTGCTTAATGACTGCAAGGCTTTCAGCCCAGTTTGCATAACAGTTAGGTTCCTTTCAGAGTATGCTGATACAATGGCACCACAGTTAACAATCACAATCAACCACTCACTAATCTATAGGCCCATACCTAAAGACTGGAAAGTTCCGCCCCCAGGGGCTCAGCATTCATTTGCTGGGTACGGGCTTGGCGACCCCGGGGTTCCTGAGCTGGGGACTGGTAAGCGCCGCCAGTCCCCTGTCACCGTAAGCTCTGAGCATACTTCAGCGACCACCATGTGGCGCGGCAGTGGAACGTTGTGTGTCTCAGGGAATGGGGATCTTGGCTTGACCGCCCGGATCGCGAGGATGGAATAAACCTCTATAAAAAAAAACCTCAATCTCAAGGTGTGCTGATGAGATGCATGGCTGTTGAGGTGGAACAGTCGATAGCGGGCAACCTCTGGGGAACCTGCCGCACCTCAGTTGTATAAGGCTTACCTAGGCACGCGGGGCTCTGTCTAGGTGGACTTCTAGTTCCCTAGCTGCTCGTGGGACCGCGATGGATCCTTCGAAATCCTCTTTTCTTCCTCCCAGCAGAAAGGGTGGGCCGCTGGAAGGTTCTAACACCCAGTCTCTTAAGAGGGCCCATGCAGTCAGTCCCCCTGACTCCGGCGCTTCTTTAAAAAGTCCAGTCTTAGGTAACAGAATGCTTTCTGGTAATCTGAATGTGTTTCTCATTGTGAAACGGAAGGAGGGTAGTTAGTTTTGAGAAGGTTTCGCCCTTCTATATACAAAAGGGATTGGAGGGAATCTGTGGCTCCTTAAAATCGGTGAAGCGCTTACGTAATGGGACCTTGCTAGTGGAAACTTCCACTTCCCAGCAAGCACATAACCTCCAATCTGCTAAATGCCTTGGAGAGTATGCCATAGACACTGAACTGCACAGCACCTTGAACTACAGCAAAGGTGTTGTGACATGCCGGGATCTAGTTGATATTCCCAAGGAAGAACTGCAACGTGAGTGGGCTCCAGAAGGTATCGTTGATGTCCAACACATCATGAAGTGGTTTGATGGCACTCTTGTCAAATCCGACTCCTTTATTCTAACCTTCAGTAGCACAAAACTTCCTGAACATTTTAAAGCTGGCTTCCTTCACCTTAGTGTGAGGCCTTATTTCCCGACCCCAATGCGCTGTTTTAAATGCCAGCGTTTTGGGCATACCACCTTAGGTTGTAAAGGCGAAGCGACTTGTGGAAACTGTGGTCAGGCTGCTCATGAAGGAGTTGGTTGCTCGTCTCCGGCTAAATGTATTAATTGCTCTGGGAACCACCCTGTTTGGAGTAGGGACTGCTGAATATTTTTAGAGGAACGCAAGGTCCAGGAAATAAAAACAACCAAGCGTATCCCCTATGGTGAGGCCAAGAAGATTAAGTCGATGCAACCTCCCACATTTGCTACATCTTTTGCATCCCTGGTACAGAAGCCTACTCCAAAAGTCGATGCCTCAACGCAGACTGAGGTGGTGAGTGCTGGCACTAACACCTGCAGCTGTCAGTGCACTTGCAACGCAGCCAGTGTTTCAGAGCCAGTAGCCCCTACTCGAACGGCAGACAAAGATACAGTGGCGAACTTGGTCCAGCCCCTCGCGCCTCCCACAGCTGAGGTTGTTCCCAAGCCCAGTGCGCCAATTACCACTCCCACATCAGCTCCCCCAAAGTCCACCAATCCACAGAAAGCTACTGTACAGCAGCAACAGCGGGTCAAATCCAGTGGTAAACCATCTGACCATGCAGATGTTGTTTTACGTGACCCTTCATCTGACTCTTCCCCAGAGTTGATGGAGTATGATGTATGTGTGGGGCAATCATCTCGTCCCACGCCTGCTCCTCCACCTGCTGCGGTCTCCCCGCCCCGTCGGAGAGACAGGATGAAGGTGCTACCCCCAACATAGATGGCTCCCATACTGCAGTGGAACTTACAAGGGTTCAGGACGCATATGGAGGAACTTAGTCTACTCTCTCAGGGTAGACCACTGTGTCTCTGTCTCCAGGAGACGTATTTCCATCCATCATACTCCCCTGAGATACGAGGCTATTCACTCCACAAAATGGACGACCTGCGTGGAGAGAGAGCTAGAGGCGGCGTAGGTATTTTCGTCAGGACGGACTACCACTCCTCGCCTCTCCCACTTACGACGACTTTACAGGCCGTCGCTGTGTCCGTGCACGTGCGTCATCCATTGACTGTATGTTCACTTTACTTGCCCCCACATGATGCTCTTGATGAAGCGGCCCTCACCGACCTTCTTACACAGCTCCCCCAGCCATTCATTATTTGTGGTGATTTTAATGCCCACAATGTGCTTTGGGGCTCTGCAATTACCTGCCCCAGGGGTAGAGCAATTGAGAGGCTTCTCCTGTCATCCTGTGCCTACTTGCTCAATGGAGGACAGAGTACTCATTTCTGCACGGCGACTGGGTCGTTCTCTGCCATTGATCTCTCGCTTTGCTCTCCAGCTCTTGCCGCCAGTGCTCACTGGTAAGTGGTTGCTGACTTGCATGGCAGTGATCATTTCCCAATCTGGATTCACCTGCCAGATGGCGTGGGCCCTGAAAGAAGACCACCACGATGGGTGTTCAGTGGAGCCGACTGGACACTTTATAGCCAGTTGGCCCAATTCGAACACTGTGCGAATGTTGAGGTGTGGGTGGATCATATTACCAAAACGGTCCACCACGCCGCTGCAGCATCCATTCCACAGTCCACAGGCCACCGGAAGAGGCCACCTGTGCCTTGGTGGAGTGCCGAGTGCCGCTCTGCAATCAGGACCAGGCGTGCGGCTCTGCGTCGGTTCAAGTGTCGGCCGACTGCTGAGAATCTTGCAGCCTTTCGGGTGGCGAGGGCAAGATGTCGCCGCATTATTCATGAGATCAAGAAGAGGTCGTGGCAAACGTTCCTGAACACCATTAATCGTTCCACCAAAAGTTCCATTGTGTGGGAGACCATCAGGAGAATTACTGGCAGAGGAGGGAGGTGCCCCATAGCTGCTGTAATGACTAACGGCACTCTCCACACGGATCCGCGGGACATTGCCCAGACTATGGGAGCGTATTTTGCCACAGTTACTGCAACAACCAGTCAGGATCCAGGTTTCCAGTGCCATAGAGCGGTTGCTGAGAGATGTAGTCTGAACTTCCAGTCCACCTCTCATGAAGTTTACAACTGCCCATTTTCTATGTGGGAGCTGGATTCTGCATTGTCTTGAGCTCGTGACACATCCCCTGGTCACGACAGGATCCATTACAGTATGCTATGGCACCTCACAATGCACAACAGAGAAATCCTCCTCGCACTTTTTAATGCCATTTGGGCGTCGGGTCACTTTCCTGACGCGTGGCGTGAGGCAGTTTTAATCCCTTTTTTAAAACCTGGGAAAGACCGCACGAGCCCAAGTAGCTACCGTAGTATTGCCCTCACTAGTTGCATAGGGAAGACCTTGGAGCGGATGGTCAACCGCCGCCTTGTCTGGATGTTAGAATCCCGGCAACTCCTTAGTCGCTTTCAGTGTGGGTTCAGGAGGTTTCGTTCCACCTTCGATAACCTTGACCTCCTGGAGGCGGCTATCCAACAAGCTTTCCTACGCCGTCATCACCTTCTAGGTGTATTTTTCGACATCGAGAAGGCCTACGATACCACTTGGAGGCGTCTCATCCTGGAGCAGCTTCACGAATGGGGTTTTCGTGGTTGTCTTCCTGTTTTTATTCAGTCTTTCCTCTCGCCACGATATTTTAGATACCGAATTGGTGATGTCCTGTCTGATCGCTTTGCGCAGGAGAACGGTGTCCCTCAGGGTAGCGTTTTAAGTGTGACTCTCTTCGCCATCGCTATTAATAGCATTACGTCCATAGTGAAAAGTCCTGTCCAGTGTTCTTTGTTTGTGGATGATTTCTGTTTGTTCTGCTCTTCTTCAAGCCTTGCAACGACAACTCGTCAGTTGCAACTTACGATTAGGCGTTTGGATGACTGGGCGCAGAAGAGTGGTTTTAAGTTTTCCACCGAGAAGTCTGTATGTGTTCTTTTTAACCGTTCTCGTTTGATTTTAACCTTTCCTGAGTTGAGGATGAGGACACTATTCTTACTTTTAAAGATACGGTGAGATTTCTGGGGCTCATTTTTGACTCGAAGCTCACGTGGTTACCTCATCTTAAAGACCTGAAACGGCGGTCACTTAAGGCTTTAAGTATTTTAAAATGTCTTAGCCACAGTACATGGAGAGCTGACAGGACTTGTCTGCTCCAGTTTTACAGGGCGTTTGTGCGATCTCGGCTCGATTATGGGTGCACGGTGTATGGGTCTGCGAGGCCTTCTTACTTAAAGTTGTTGGACGTTGTGCACCATGAAGGGCTTCGGTTGGCCACTGGGGCATTCCGAACTAGCCCCATACCAAGCCTCTGTGCAGAGGCTGGTGAACTGCCACTTCATATGCGGCGACAGCTACTTACAGTGCGCCAGGCGTATAAAACCTTTGCCCACACCATACACCCCTGCATACCATACCGTTGCTCAGCCTCCTCTGGCACGATTGTTTCATAACTGGCAACGTGCGACGCAGCCCTATGGGATTCGCGCACAGGATTGCCTCGGTGCGATGTCTATGGCTAGTCTTTGTGTTTTACGTCATGGTTGGAGCAGATCTCCACCTTGGCTCCTCCGGAGACCCAAACTTATTTTAAATTTGACTAATTTTAAGAAAGATGGAACACCTGATTTTACGTTTCAATCTCTGTTTTTTAACATTTTAGATGTGCATCACGGTTTCACTGTCGTTTATACTGATGGCTCCAAACAGGAGACTTTCCTTGGCTGTTCTGCGGTGTTCCCTGATCATGTTACCCGGATTCGCCTCCCTGCTGAATATACCGTTTTCGCAGCGGAGCTCCACGCGATCCTGAAGGCACTGGAGCAGATGAATCGTGTTCGGGGTGATCGATTTCTTCTCTGCTCCGATTCTCTTAGTGCCTTACAATCACTGCAGAACCTATACCCGACTGAGGAGATGGTCCAGCTGATACATGACCAACTGTACTTGCTCCAACAGCGGGGTAAAGAGGTATCCTTCTGCTGGGTGCCTGGTCATGTCGGCATATGGGGCAATGAATAGGCTGATCGGGCTGCCAAGGAGGCCTGCAGAGAGCAGGATGTGGTCCAGTGTCCTATCCCCTTGCAGTCAGTCATCGCTGCACTCCACAGGAAGTGCATGGAGTTGTGGGAGGACGAATGGCTGGCGGTGACAGCCAATAAACTGCGGTCGGTAAAGTCAACCACTCGGCCGTGGCGTTCCTCCTGCCGGTTGCTCAGGCGGGAAGAGGTGGCCCTCACACGTCTTCGGATCGGGCACTGTCCTCTGACGCATAGCTATTTATTACGGCGGGAGGATCCTCCGTTTTGTGATGCTTGTGGTGTGCACATCTCTGTCCAGCACATTTTAACAGACTGCATTTTATACCGTGATGCAAGGGCAGAAGCACAAGTTGATGGGGATCTGCCTTGTGTTTTAGCTAACGATGAGACGTGTGTGTCTAGGGTTTTTAAGTTTTGTGATGTGTCTGGACTCTGGCCTAAACTTTTAGGCTGGAGGTTTTAGTGTATTGCAGAGTGGCTGACTCCTCCCTTTTTTCCTTGCGGTCAGCCAGCCACTTCCATCTGCTACATTGTTTTAGCTCCCTCTACCATTTTCTTCCTGTGTTGTCCATGTTTTACTGCTGACGCTCTGCTTCATCCCACGCTTCGGTGTGGGTGAGCACCTATTTTTCAATGATTGTTCCCCGTGTTTTATGTTCCGTTTTATGTAAATGTTCTGAGTTTTTTTTTTTTTTTTTGACCTTGCTGTCGTGCGCCCACAAAACCCCTCTGCCCCCCCCTCCCCAGAAAGTTCCACAGGTCACACTAATACTCGAGAAAGGAAATAGTAATGCACTAAATTACAGACCCGTATTACTAATATCGATTTGCCAAAAACTATTTATTGACAATCTTGACTTTATGGTGGCCAGGAATTTTTTTGCAAGAAATTTGTGCCATTTGACTGTTAATTGTTCATTTATTTTGCACAATCATGACTTCAGCCTTGTAACCATTTTCAGGTACATTTTGAAATGTTAAAATATGTCTTCAAAAAATTTCTGGTGCTACAGACACAACTGATCTAGAAGACCATAGATGTTTAGTCAACGATGACATGTCATAGATGGGTCAGACATTTTCAACAAGTGATTGAAATGGCTACAAAGCTGAAATCATGGTTGTGTGAAATAAAATAAATTATTGACAAATAGCTGATACAGATTCAGAAAATAATGTTCTTGTGAAACACAACTAGCTCTCCATTCAGACGAAGTAATGGGTGTTACTGACGGGGTATCTCAGATTGATTCCATATTTCTAGATTTCCAGAAGGTTTTTGACAGTATTCCTCACAAATGATGTCTAATCAAATTACATGCCTATGGAGTACCATCTCAGTTCTGCGACTGAATTCGTGATTTCATGTCAGAAAGGTCACTGTTTATAGTAACTGATCGAAAGTCATCGAGTAAGACAGAAGTGATATCTGGTGTTTCCTGAGGAAGTATTATAGGTCCTCACCTGGTCCCGATCTACATAAACAATTTGAGACGATATGAGCTCCCTTCTTAGATTGTTCACAGATGATGCTATCATTTACTATATAGTAAAGTCGTCAGATCAAAACTAATTGCAAAATGATTTAGATAAGGTATGTGTATCGTGGAAAAAGTGGCAATTGACTCTAAATGAAGTCGTCCACATGGGTACCGTATTTACTCGAATCTAAGCCGCACTTTTTTTCCGGTTTTTGTAATCCAAAACACCGCCTGCGACTTAGAATGGAGTGCAAAGCAAGCGGAAGTTCTGAAAAATGTTGGTAGGTGCCGCCACAACTAACTTCTGCCGTCGAATATATGTAGCGCTGCACAAGCATGCTTTGTGGGCACAAAGATAAATACTGGCACCAAAACCTCTGCATCAGTAAATAAATTTAAAATAAAAGGTAGAAGACAAGCTTTTTTTTTTCTCCGCCCCGAGTTTCGACCACTGAATTTTCATACATTATCCGACGAAGTAAATACAAATTCCGTATTGTTCATCTTCGAATGTAACAGAATTTCAATGTACTACGAAAATCCGACTGGCAAGACTGTTAGGGATGTTTGTCAATATGGGCAACGCTACGTTCAGAGTTTTTTCCTACCTGTGAGAAGAGATGGTTGCTAATAGGAACCTGATGAAATGTGAATCACATGCAGTATTATCTTCACCATAAGAATAATACGAATATAAACATTTTGTCATGTATTCTTTCGTGTTTGCTGCTATCTCATTTAAATCCTGTCTGCCTAATAAACTACGAAACTAGAGTGAGACAACAGCAAACGCGGAAGAATATACGTATAGTGTCACGTTTATATTCGTATTATTCTTATGCCTAATAGTGATAGTCAGAAATGAAGCACGGCAACTGACTAGATTTTAAATGTAAGATGACTAATTTCTGTGCAGAATTTGATGTACTAAAGAAGCGGCCACAAAGATTTTCAAAAGGAGAAAAATTTTCGCTATACTCTCGTTCAGAACATGTTCTATCATACGCAGTCTATTATTTGGTTCTTGTTGATCATTATCAAAGAAAGCAGAAGTGTAAGTAACAACAAATAGCAGTCTCTTGCCAGTGTTTCGCTAATGAGACGATTCCTCTTTTTTTTTTAAGCGGGCGCGCACAAAAGAAAGTCATGCTGAGACCCGCGACATGCTGTAAACACGCACTATCAAAATGCATCAAACAATGCATGACACAGTACAGTAATGCATTTTCAGCTTAGAGTGACGTAAACATCTATAACAAAGAAAACGGCACTTATCAGATCAAAGCAAAATAAGCAATCGATTCAAACCAGATGAAGCACGTGAAAAAGGAAGGGTACCCGTATAAATACGGACGGAGCGCCTGACGCATAGCAATGGCTACCTGGTAAAGCTTAACTGCTAAGCTTACGACTCGAACCAAACTAATGTAGCTGTATCGTCATTCATTCGACCTAAATTGTGTCTCATATTACAATGGACCAACTTTGTTTCGATTTGGAGGTGCGGCCTAAAACTTTTCTCTCCCCTTGAATTTCGAGTCTCAAATTTCAAGTGCGGCTTAGATTCGGGAAATTTTTTTTTCCCTTTATTTCGAGTCTCATTTTTCAGGTGCGGCTTAGATTCGAGTAAATACGGTAATTAAACGAAACTGCTAAATTTTGTTTACACCATAAATTGCACTTTATAAGGCCTTCAGATTCAACTAAATTCTTAGGGATAAAAATTATGAATAATTTAAACTTAAATCTAAATTTGACCAATGACATAGATAATGTTGTGGAGAAAGTGAACCAGGATTGTCACTTATTGGGAGATAACTCGGAAAAAGCAACAAGTCTACTCAAGAGACTGCCTGCAATACGTTTATCTGTCTTCTGGATTATTGCTCCGAGATGTGGGATCTGCTGAAGATCGGATTGATAGTACAAAAGAGGGTCAAAGAAGGGGCAGAAGTATTATCCTGAAATGGGGAAGAAGAGTGTGCCACGGATATGATCCATGAGTTGGAGCAGCAAACATTAAAACACTTATTTTTTGGCAGTATCTTTTCACAAAATTCCTATCACCAACTTTGTATCTGCTATGTACCTATTTACACGAATACTCTGCAAATCACATTTAAGTGCCTGGCAGAGAGTTTATCCAACCAGCTGCACAGTTCCCTATTATTCCAATCTCGTATAGTGCGCAGAAAGAACACACACCTATATCTCCCTGTACGATTTCTGATTTCCCTTATTTTATCATAGTGGTCATTTCTCCCTATGTAGGTCGGTGTCGGCAAAGTATTTTTGCAATCGGAGGAGAAAGTTGGTGATTGGAATTTCGTGAGAAGATTCCGTTGCAACAAAAAACACCTTTCTTTTGATGATGTCCAGCCCAAATACTGCATCATTTCAGTATCACTCTCTCTCGCATTTTGCAATAATACAAAACGTGCTGCCCTTCTATGAACTTTTTCGATGTACTCCGTCAGTCCTATCTGGTAAGGATCCCACACCGTGCAGCAGTATTCTAAAAGAGGACGGACAACCATAGTGTAGGCAATCTCCTTAGTAGATCTGTTACATTTTGTGTGTGTCCTGCCAATAAAATGCAGTCTTTGGTTAGTTTTCCCCACAACATTTTCTGTGTGTTCCTTTCAATTTAAGTTGTTTGTAATTGTAATTCCTAGGTATTTAGTTGAATTTATGGCCTTTAGATTAGACTGATTTATTGTGTAACTGAAGTTTAACGAATTCCTTTCAGCACTCATGTGGATGACCACTTTTCATTATTTAGGGTCAGCTGCCAGTTTTCTCCTCCGAATGTGAAAATATTTTGTTGGATTTCACCTATATAGGGAGAAATGATTGTAATAAAATAAGGGTAATCAGAGCTCGCACAGAATGATTTAACTGTTTGTATCTCCCACTCGCTGTTGGGGAATGGTACGGTAGGGAAAAAGCTTGAAGATAGCTTGATGAACCCTCTGCCAGACACTTAATTGTGAATTACACATTAGTCATGTAGATGTAGATATCTGCAGAGAGAAATCGCAGCATAATTGTGGGTAAATGTGTATCATAACAGCAATAACGAAATGAAGTAATCTGATTGTATTGCCGGTTAAAACGTAAGTGATCATCGGTTGGAGCATGTTACATAGTTTAAAAATATAAAACAATACTGAGAAGTGTTGCAGTAGGGGTCAGACATGCAAAGGCTGCAGTAGTGTATGCAAATAGAAGCGTTTGGTTTGCCAGAAGGATTCTGCGTAAGTACAGTGCATCTGCAAAGAGAATTGCTTAAGAGATGCTTGTGCAATCAATTCTGCAGTATCCCTCTGGCGTTTGAAGTCTGTGAAGTAGGGTTGAACAAATTCGGAGATCGTAACAGTTCTACATAGCCCATGTGAAAGTTCAACAGACACACTTGGCGGAATGTAGGTGAGACTGTGTGAAAGAAAGGCAAGATTGTCCTCAGTGAGTGCTGTTCAGTAAATTTAAAGAACTGGTGTTCAGTGGAGACTGTCATGTTTTGCTACTAGAGTCTTATATCTTGAGTATGGGTCATGGGAATATTGAGGCATATAACACACACATATAGATAATTTTTTTTTTTTCCTCGTCAGTGCACAAATGGAAGAGGGCAAAAAAAATGCTAATATTGATAAAAAGGCCATGCACTGTATAGTGGCTTGGGGAATCTATTTCTTGGAATTTTTAATAAATTTGTGTTGTGTTTGTGTTATGGGTATGACTGGTTTTTATTTACTTTTATTGTAATGGTGTTTTATTTAACCAATAATTAATGCTGATAACTTCGTTGTGTGACTAATGATAATTTACTAAATCATGTGATGTCAACTGATTTGTTTCAGGCAAGAAAATTTGCAGTTGTGTGCAATGAGTAGTCACCACCACTTGGGGCCCAATGCCCCAACTGGAGAGATCGAACACATGAACTTCTTATCCGAGCATATCGGGGCCTTGTACCTGAATGATGAGTACAGCGACGTCGTCCTCTCTGTTGATGGGCACAAGTTCCATGGGCATAAAGTTATTCTTGCAGCGAGAAGTGATTACTTCAGGTACAGCAAATATTTAACTACTGTACTGTGAAATATGGTTACTGTTGCTAATTTAGATATGTGTTACGAAAAATTGATGGAAAGTATCCTCTTGGTACTATAAAAATTCTTATGTATTTGTTTCTTTGTTTTTGAAACTTGTCTTCCACATTTGCAGTGTTACAATTGACTTGGGGGCTATTATGCCTTTTGTGACTGTATGAAATCGTTTGGACCAGATGGGTTTCGCTGTGTTCAAAGCATTAACAGTTGTGGTTTTGTTTACAAATCATAATATTTTCTCATTTTAAATCAAATTATTTGTGTAATTGGACATGTTTCATTTCGGTCAGTTCTCAATTGGACATCAATCTCCATTCGTGGTTATTCTTTCAGAATATTATGTGGTTTTATTATGAATGTTTTTGATGCTATGCACACATCTTGGCTACCTGTAGGCCTGTATACAGTTTCCACCAGTTTCCTGTCATCATCAGAGAATTATTTTACAGTTTTTTTTTTGTAATATTTAAAATAAGGTCTTATTTTACAAAGTATATACAGACAGCTGAAATCAAGGGGATGACATTAGCTGCTCAGTTGGCCATTCCAATCGTGTCACCAGGTATCGACTTCCCAGTCGGTTTACACTTTTCAGTGCTGAACTATGTATGGTTCTGAAGGTACTGGAGCAGATATGGTTTCATTGAACGAAATCATTTTCCATCTGCTGTGGTTCCCTTAGTGTGCTGCATGAATTGCAGCAAATGTATCAAGTGGAGAAAATGATTGAAGTGATACAGGAAATCTGCTATTTTTCAACAGCTGTGGAAGCAGGTAGCAGTCTGCTGGGTACCAGAGCAAGTGAGGTTTTTGGGGAAACGAGCTAGCCACTGTAGCTGGGGAATCTATGTACCACAACCCTCCAGGCTCTCATGTCATGAAAAATTCATGCAACTGTGGGGGAGGAGGATTGGCAAGACAGGAGGAGGAAAAATAAACTGTGGTTGGTTGAGCCAACAATCTGGCAGTGGTGTACCTCATACTGATAACTGCAGTGAGATGAAGTTATCACTGTCCAGCTCTGAATAGGACACAGAGCATTAACGCACAGCTTCGTGCTTCCGCTGACATCTTCGTCATATGATTGACAGTAAGTCATGTTTTAATACATTTTATATTGAGCCAAGAAGACAGTGGCTATTTTAACTAACAATGGGATGAAAGTTGGGCACCAACCTAAGTTCCTGGATTGTAGCCTTTAGTGTGTTACTTAGTTCCTGGCTCACCTTCTCTTTTGTGTAGTGATCGGCCAGTCAGATACATACCTGAGAGTCTCTTAATCACTTCTTTGTTGGTTCTGTCTTTTGTTTTAAACAAAAGAACTAATATAAGAACAAAAGAAATAAAAGTAAACTATTTCATTTTTATTTCAGTGTAGTTTTACTTAATTTTAAGCGATTTTAACCAGACTCATCTCATCATATTTTAGTACGGTCACTAAAGACCTGGAGCTTCTATGACAAAACAACCTCATAGTCCATTAGAATTTGAACATGTCACTGCAGAAACCCTATTGCTTCAGACTGGGCAGTCTTTTGGGTCACTTGGAAGATGGCTGAAAGGTATACAGCTGAAATATCAGATGGAGAAAAGGGGTTTCTGTGGTTGCTGACCTGAAGTCTAAAGGATGATTCATTGCACTGTGAAAACGTGAAGACGCTCATCATCATCATCTTCTTCTTTGATAACAATCTGAAGAGTTTTTCACGTGAAGGAAGCGATGGAAACCACTTAATGTAAAGTAATGGCTGTAATGCATATCCTTCCCACCCAAATGGCTTGACAAATTTTCAGCTTTTAATTGTATATGACTGAGTATTTTTGTCTTTATGCCTCAACATTGAATAAACTCCAACCATTTAATGGCTATTCTGTCAATCAATCAATCATCTCTCACGATATACAGGAAGGTGTGCCAGCTCCACATTTTAACCAATTTATTCAGAAAAGAATGTTTTATTGGTTTGAGACAGTGACTGGGTATATCATTCTTCTTGAACATTTTAAAAGCTCACAGTAATTCATGGAAACAATCCGACTTGGTGACTTGGTACGCAATTAACACCTCCCCCCCCGCCCCCCTGTGGGTACGGAGGTTAGAGTAGGCCCGAGGTATTCCTGCCTGTCGTACGAGGTGACTAAAAGGAGTTTCACACATTTCGACCTTTGTGTGATGGCCCCTTGTAGGGTTTGACCTCCATTCTTCAAAATTTTCCCAAAGAGCGAGCCAATTGGGGAAGGGTGCCTTAAAAGATGCATCATGTCCATCATGCATTGAGACTTTCTTGTTGTCACATTGCAGTCCTGCCCATTCTCCATCTCTTGGGCGAGGACACCTTCCTGGGTGTGTGTTTTCCACCATGCACTATGCAGTGACTATTTCTGCATTGGCGATGACCATGGACTTCTTTGCACCTGATATCCAGCATGGTAGCCAGTCTGTTGTGGTGGGGCCGCCATGAACCTTGTTGGTTGTAGCCTCTGCTGATGCCTGCGACGTTAACTCCCTACGTATGCTAAGGGGTAGATGCCCATCCCCCTGGGGCATCAGGACTCCAGGCAATGGCCATCCTGCCAGGTAGCCTTTGATGCGGCTGGATGGCAGCCCATGTGTAGGGCCCCTGGTCAAAGTGGGTCAGGGCGGATGACACGCGATGAAGCATAGTCCATCTCATGCTGGTGGTGAAACACCAGCAGTCTCTAAGCGATCATCAGCTCGATCCAGTGCACAGCCACTGGAGCGTTTTGCATTGTGGGCTTCGAGCTTGTGCTTGTGACAGCACTATCTTGGATGGGTTTTTCTTTAGGTTTTGTCTGAGATATTTCTGTCCTAGGATGCTCTTGCCGCTTTGGATGGAATGTACAGACCCAAATCGTTCCCCTCCCTGGCCACACAATGGGAGGAATGTCAGGCTAAGGATGGCAGTGGATATTATTCGCCCCAGTACCTTGTATGTTCAGAGAGCTGATTGGGAAATCTTACATGACGATGAGGCCTCAGTTTTTTGTTGAGCATTTAGAGGACAAGTTCGGGGAGTTGGAGGGCATGTCCAAAATGAGATCTGGGTCAGTCTTCATCAAAACAGCATCCTCTGCCCAGTCATGGGAGTTACTCGCTTGTGACAAGCTGGGGTATGTTCCTGTAACCATCACGCCCCATAAGAGCTTAAATATGGTCCAGGGTATCATATTTCACAGAGACCTTCTTTTGCAGTCAGACGCTGAGCTGCGCGCCAATTTAGAGTGGTGTGGTGTACATTTCGTCCGGTGTGTCCACCGGGGTCCAAAGGACAATCAGGTTGCCACCGGTGCCTTCATCTCGGCCTTTGAGGGTGATACGTTGCCCGAGAAGGTCAAGGTGATGTGACGTAAAACCCTATATCCTTCTCCTGATGCGGTGCTTTTAAGTGCTGGAAGTTGGCCGTATATCTTCCCACTGTACTTCCAGCGTCACACGCCGAGATTATGGGCGCCCATCACATCCCAATACTCCATGTACCCCGTCTCCCATCTGTGTCAACTGCGGAGAGCACCATTTGTCTTGCTCTCCTCACTGCTTGATTCTCCAGAAGGAAAGGAAAATCATGGAGTACAAGACCCTGGACAAACTGACCTACACTGAGTTGAACGCCTGCATCCTCTGCATATGAGATCGTCTTACGCCATTGCTACAACAGTTCTGGCACCATCAGCTCCGCTGTCTCAGGTCACCTCTCAGAGCCGGAAGACTACACCTGCCCCCTTGATGTGGGGACCATTTCTTCCCTCCCTGTTGCTCCTGCACCACCTACTTTGGGATCAACACCCCCCACCCTCCTCCTAACCATGGGGGCGTCAGTCCACACTTCTAAGCCGGAGCAGCGTAAGTCTTCTTTGGCTTCTCTCGCTAGGAACAGGTCCCTTGGGAACCTTCCCATGTTTCTTCTAGTGGGAAAGACAGCCAGTGGCTGAAGAGCCCAAAAGCAGCTGGTCGTAGGGCTTCACACTCATCCTCAGTCCCAGAGACTGAGCCAGTGAAGTCCTCCCAGCCAGGGAAACTCGTGGAGCAGTGAGAGAAATCAAAAAGAAAACTGCTAAGACCAAGGAAATTGCGGTGGCATCCACACCACCACTACCTACAAGCTCTGCGGCTGAGAATGGGGTGCAGATTTTGGCGTCTGCTGAGAACCTAGATCTCGCCAGGCCCTCAGACACAATGGATATAGACTGCTCAGGCAATACATCGGTGGCAGCAGGTGACTGTGAGGTGTAAACTGCCTCATTGAATGTTCCATGCCTTTCCAGTCTCACGATGTCATCCTCCAGTGAAATTGCGGCGGTTTTTTCCACCGCCTGGCTGAGCTACGGCAACTGTTGAGCTTTACACCTGCTATCCGCATTGCCCTCCAGCAAACCTGGTTCCCAGCAATGTGGACCCCTGCCCTCGGCGGCTACAAGGGATATTACAGGAACCGTAGCGACTATAATAAAAGTGTCATGTGGAGTTTGCGTTTATGTCCTAAACTCTGTCTGTAGTGAACATGTGCCCCTTCAAACCCCTCTTGAAGCTGTGGCTGCCAGAATAAGGACGCTGCAGGAAATAACTGTCTGCAATGTATATCTTCCTCCAGATGGTGCCGTACCCCTGCATGTATTAGCTCACTGATTGATCAACTCCCTAAACCTTTCCTACTTCTGGGAGATTTTGTGGTGTCACAGCCAGACACCACACTTGCTAGGTGGTAGCTTAAATCGGCCGCGGTCCATTAGTACATGTCGGACCCGCGTGTCGCCACTGTCAGGATCGCAGACCGAGTGCCACCACAAGGCAGGTCTCGAGAGACGTACTAGCACTCGCCCCAGTTGTACGACGACGTTGCTAGCGACTACACTGACGAAGCCTTTCTCCCATTTGCCGAGAGACAGTTAGAATAGCCTTCAGCTAAGTTAATGGCTACGACCTAGCAAGGCGCCATTAACCATTTGTAACGTTGCATGTACCTCAAGATAGAGTCTCACTTGTATCATCCAGAATGCTGTATACCAAAGGACAATATAAAAGTTAAGTGTTCTAGTAGCTACGTTCTATTCTTTATCACATTCATTACGAATCCTGTTCCAGACTTAACGCCAGACGGCGTGAGTTGACGCGTGCCCTTTCGGCTACTTCACTGTGGACTGGCTGCCTTAACAGTCCACTACAGATTTTAATGCCCATAACCCTTTGTGGGGTGGTACCTTGCTAACTGGCCGAGGCAGAAATGTCGAATCTTTACTGTCGCAATTCTACCTCTGCCTCTTAAATACTGGGGCCGCCACACATTTCAGTGTGGCTCATGGTAGTTACTCGGCCACTGATTTATCAATTTTCACACCAGGACTTCTCCCATCTATCCACTGGAGAGCACATGACGACCTGTGTGGTAGTGATCACTTCCCCATCTTCCTGTCACTGTCCCAAGGTCAGGCACACGGGCACCTGTCCAGATGGGCTTTGAACAAGGCGGACTGGGGAACTTTCACCTCCGCTGTCACCGCTAAATCTCCCCCACATGGTAACATCGCTGTGATGGTTGAGCAGGTGACTAGTACAATTGTTTCTGCGGCAGAAAACATAATCCCTTGCTCTTTAGGGTGCCTGAGGTGTAAGGCAGTCCCTTGGTAGTCACCGGAAGTCGGTGAAGCAATTAAGGAGCGTCGGCGAGCATTACAGCGGCGTAAGGAGCACCCTCCCCTGCAGCACCTCACAGCCTTTAAATGGCTCCGTGCCCGTGTTCACTACCTTATCAAACAACGGAAGGAGGAGTGTTGGGAGAGATACATCTCCACCACTGGGTGCCACACGTCACCTTCTCAAGTCTGGGCAAAGATCAAATGTCTTTTCGGGTACCAGACTCCAACAGCTGTCCCCGGTGTTACCATAAATGACCAGTTATGTACTGATGCAAATGCGATTGCCGAGCACTTTGAGAACTTTGCTCAAGCCTCTGCATCGGAGAATTACCCCCCAGCCTTTTGCACACTCAAATGGCGGCTGGAAGGGAACGTCCTCACATTGACTACACGCTGCAGTGAATCCTATAACGCCGCATTTACAGAGTGGGAGCTCCTTAGTGTCCTTGCACATTGCCCCGACACAGCTCCTGGGCCTGATCGCATCCACAGCCAGATGATTAAACATCTCTCATCTGACTGCAAGCGACATCGTCTCATCTTCAGCCAGATCTGGTGCAATGGCGTCTTTCCATTGCAGTGGCAGGAGAACACCATCATTCCGGTGCTGCTCAAACCCGGTAAAAACCTGCTTGATGTGGATAGCTATCGGCCCATCAGCCTCACCAACATTATTTGTAAGCTGCTGGGATGTATAGTATGTCGGCAGTTGGATTGAGTCCTGGAGTCACGTGGCTTAGTGGCTCCATGTCAGAGTGGCTTCCGCCAGTGTCGCTCTACTACTGATAATCTTGTGTCCATCAAGTCTGCCATCCAAATAGCCTTTTCCAGGTGGCAACACGTGATTGCTGTCTTTTTTTACTTATGTAAAGCGTACGACACGACTTGATGACATCATATTCTTGCCACATTGTATGAGTGGGGTCTCCGGGGACCACTCCCGATTTTTATCCAAAACTTCCTGTCGCTCCGTACTTTCGTGTCCAAGTTGATGACTCCCATACTTCTATCTATATCCAGGAGAATGGAGTCCTGCAGGGCTCAGTATTGAGTGTGTCTCTATTTTTAGTGGCCATTAACAGTCTAGCAGCAGCTGTTGGGCCCTCTGTCTCACCTTCTCTGTATGCAGACAACTTCTGCATTTCGTACTGCCGCTCCAGTGCTGTGGCGCCTCCAGGGAGCCATCCACGAGGCGCAGTCATGGGCTCTAGCCCATGGCTTCCAGTTTTCACCTGCAAAGTCATGTGTCGTGCACTTCTGTCAGCGTCATACCGTTCATCCGGAACCCGCACTTTACCTTAATGATGATCCACTCACTGTAGTGGAGACATATCAATTCCTGGACCGGTTTTCGATGCTCGATTGACTTGGCTCCCTCATCTTCGTCAGCTTAAGCAGAAGTGCTATCAGCACGTCAATGCCCTCCACTGCCTGGGCAACACCAGTTGGGATGCAGATTGCTGTACACTGCTACAGCTCTACGGAGCCCTTGTCCAATCCTGAATTGACTATGGGAGTGTGGTTTATGGTTAGACAGCGCCTTCAGTATTGTATTTACTCGACCCTGTGCACCACTGTGGGGTTCGATTAGCAACTGGAGCTTTTAGGACGAGTCTGGTGACCAGCGTACTGGTGGAGGCTGGTTTCCCTCCACTGCAGACAAGACGTGCGCAACCGCTCGCCAGTTACGCAGCACACATTCATAGTTCCCCTGAGCATCCAAATTACTATCTCCTTTTCCCGCCCACGGCACTCCATCTCCTGCGTCAACAGCCCAAAATGGGGGCTAACGATTGTGGTTTGTGTGCAGTTCCTTCTCTCCGAACTGGAGTCCTTCCCTATACCAGCTCTACTTGCAGTCCGTTCACGTACACCTCCATGGTGTACGCCTCGGCCGCAGCTTCATCTGGACCTTTTGCATGGCCCTAAGGACTCCGTTAACCCTGCTGCTGTAACTTCCTCTCAATTCTTGACCTTTTCTGGGGCTCTGAAGTGGTTTACACTGACGGCTCAATGGCTGATGGTCACGTAGGCTTTGCACATGTTCATGGAGGACGTATTGAGCAGCACTCTTGCCAGTTGGCTGCAGTGCTTTCACTACAGAGCTGGTGGCCATATCTCGTGCTCTTGAGTACATCCGCTCATGCCCTGGCAAGTCATTTATCCTGTGTTCTGACTCATTGAGCAGCTTACAAGCTGTCAACCAGTGCTACTTTCGCCACCCTCTGGTAGTGTCCGTTCAGGAGTCCATCTATGCCCGGTAACAGTCCTGCTGTTCCGTAGTGTGTGTGTGGACCCCAGGGCATGCCAGAATCCCCAGAAACGAACTTGCCGACAGGCTGGCCAAACAGGTGATGCAGAAACTGCTTCAGGAGATAGGCATCTCCGAAGCTGACCCGTGTTCTATCTTACACCGCAGGGTTTTTCGACTTTGGGAGATGGAATGGCATAACAGCACGCACAACAAACTGTTGTTAAGGAGACTGTGTATGTGTGGAAGTCTTCCATGCAGGCCTCTCGCAGGGAATCAGTTGTCCTCTGCCGGCTCTGCATTGGCCATACGTGGCTAACACATGGTTACCTACTCCATCACGAGGACCCATCTCAGTGTCGCTGTGGCTCCCAAATGACAGTCGTCCACCTCTTGCTCGACTGCCCACTTTTAGCCGCTGTGCGGCAGACTTTTAACTTCCCAGCACCCTGCCTTTGGTGGTGGGCGACAACGCCTCCACAGCACCTTTAGTTTTACGTTTTATCTGTGGGAGTGGGTTTTATACTTCTGTGTAGTTTTTAGTGCATGTCCTTTGTCTCTATGTCTTCTCCATCCTAGTGCTTTTAGGGTGGAGGTTTTAATGTGCTGCAGAGTGGCTGGCTTGCCCTTTTTATTCTCGTGGTTGGCCAACCATTGTAATCTGCTTTCGTGTTTTACTCTCTTCTGTTTCTAGCGTCTCTGTTGTTTTCTTGTTCTCTTTTGTTCCTTTTAGTGTTCGTTGCCTTCCCTTCTTTCTTATGGCTTTTCCTTTCTTTCCGTTTTGTGTTATATGTTTTGTCCATTTTATTCTCACGCTTGTGGCATTGTTTTATTAGGAACAAGGGACTGATGACCTCGTAGTTTGGTCCCTTGTCCTGCCTTTAAACCAACCAACTATGATTGCTAGTGGCTTGCCATTAGATGAAGAAAACGTGTGACTCTCACAAAATTGCCACAATCGCGATATTTGTAAACAGTTCTTGCTTTCATTTTACAACTTGTCCTTGTTGCTGATAATGCATTAAGCAGTCTGATAAAGTACAAGTGGCAGGTGGCATTGTGGCATGGTTATTTCTATGCAGGTCTTAAGAAACTTGAATCATATTTTTGTACTGCTAAATGTTGAAGACAAAGCTTTTTGGTGCCAAGAAATTATAAGCTCGCCATGTTTTTGGCAAGAAACAGAAGTTGCTAGAGATTTTGGATAAGTGGTATCATTGATCATCAAAGTAAAAATGGGATTGGAATTTTCAGTTTTCTGTGTCAGAATATCATCATCTACTTAGTGTGTGAAGAATGGACCACTGTAAACTTATTACCCATTGTTATTAATTGACTCTTGGAAAAGTGGTCAGTAGCATTTAAGTGTGCAGCTTTTCAATAGTTGGGGCAGCGTGGTACATTGGTACGGGGAGACAGGATGAGGGGGGAAATGTCAGACACTATACAATTAGTCAGTGTAAAGATGTTATAGTAGAGCATCAATTATGTGAATGTTGATTAGCTGAACTGTTATTTGCTCTATGATAATGATGGAAGCTGACGAAATGAATTAAAATTTGTGCTGTTGCTTGGGCTTGAAACTGAGTCTTCTTGCTTTCTAGGCAGGTATGTTAGTCGTGACACCACCACAGCTAACATAGCTGCATGGACTACCTTAGTCACAAAGTTATTAAAGTCTTCAGCTTACTTTCCCCTTCTTAGATTGTCACTAGTTTAATTAATTTCTTCAGTTTCCATCATTGTTGTAGATAAATATGACTCTGTTGTCTGGAACAAAATGTAATTATGTTGTTTGCCGATTCGTGCTGCCCTCCCTCTGCTACGTATTGCCGATGCCCCCATAAGCACAATTGACGAGCTGTGGACAATAGTAAACATTCACACTCTACTATGATCACTTGTGTCATCTTTGCTTTTAATGATACTTTTCTCTATAGTACTTTGATAAAGTAATAGGTGTTTTTTCTAATTGCAGAGCTATGCTTTTTGGTGGACTTCGAGAATCACAGCAATCAGAAATTGAGCTTAAGGGAACCTCATTAAGTGCTTTTAAGAGCCTCCTCAAGTACATCTACACTGGTCATATGTCCCTGGCAAACCAAAAGGTATGATAAAATTTTGTAGCATTTGTTTGTGCTTTGCTTTTTACCATGAAGTTTGTGAATCTTTCCTTCTAGTCTTTTCTCATTCCTTACCCTGCTCCTGGCATGTGCATACACACATGCCCCCCCCCCCCCCCCAAACCTCCCACTACCCACTCCCTAACCCTAGATATTTTCATAAAACTTTTTACTGTATGTTCTACTTAAATTACCCGTAGAGTACTCTGCAGAAAGTGGTACGCCTTTATCTTTTTCCTTAAGTTACAGACTGTCTTTGTAATTATGCATTTGATGAGCTATTAATTATAGAAAACTGTTAATTTAATAACTGCCCCCAACTCATGCATACAGTTGTATGCCATCACTGCTGAGTAATTTTGTTTGTGCGCTTGAAGGGAGCATACAACTTGATCTATAGGAGAACCTTGTTCAATCTCATAGAGGATTTTCAGGTCTCATGACAGAACTTAAAAGTGGAAGATGTGAATGGTGGAACTATGAGTGAGATGTGTGTGTGCATTTTGAATGGACTGCAGAGTATTTGCAAGGCGGTATGCGAAGGTCATTCCATAAATCGTGGCAACTATGGTATGTCGTGAATGTACGGTCTCACCATAATCGCAGTACTTTCGAAAGCACGCAGCCAACTTTACTGAAATCATCTGACAGATTGCAACCTTGTGTGAGTCTGGCTCGGTACCGGCACCTGAAACATTCAATAGGAGGTTGGTCGTGCTACAACATGTATCCTCTCTCACCCAGCCTACTCACCAGACCTCAGTCCATGAAAACTTCGACCTCATTCCACAACTGATGAAACCGTTGTGTGGGAGATGATTTGGAAACAGGTCAGATATCCTCACGGCATTTTGGCGACAGGTGGCACACACAGATGGCGATGCCAGTGGCATTCGGTGCCTTCCCCATTGTTTCCAACACTGTGTGTATGCTCTGGCACACTATTTGGAAGTGCAGTAGTTGATTTTGATTAATTTTTATTCATTTTGTACTTGTGCACAATAAATTTGCACAGAGTTCCAACTATTGTGCGGTGTGTGTTGGAGGGTACTTTGTGTACTGCTGTCAGTTCTCCATTTTCTGTTAGTCACAAATGGTTCATGGGAAGAAAGATCGCTGGTAAGCCTCTGTGGGGCCTTATCTCTCCCTATTTTATCTTCATGGTCTTTTCATGAGATATGCGTAGGAGGAAGCAATATGCTTGTTGACTCTTCTAGGAAAGTATGATCTCAGAACTTTCACTGTAAACCATACCTGTATGCAGAGTGCCTCTCTTGCAGCATCTACCACTCGCTTTTGTGGTTGTTAAATGAACCTGGAAAACTGGTACAGATTCCATACTGATGAGCATTATTCAAGTATTGGTCCCACAAAAGATTGTGAACTACTTCCTTTCTTGGCGGGCTGTATTTCCTGAGGATTTTTCCAGCGAATCTGTCTGGCATCTGCCTTTCCTGCGATTAGTTTTATCCGATCGTTCTACTTTACATTGCTCCGTATGCATACTCTTAGATGGATCGTAGAAGCAACTGCTTCCAATGATCATTCTGCAATTGTGTAATTGTACAATGGTTGGTCTCCGTCTGAGTATACACAATACATCACATTTGTTTGCGTTAAGTGTCAGTTGCCACTCCCTGCACAAACCACTGGTCGTCTACAGGTCTTTCTGCATTTTGCTACAATTTTCTAGCATTGCAACTTCTCTGTATATAAAAGCATCATCCACAGAAAGCTTCACAGGGATTCCAGTGTTGTCCACCATGTAATTTATATATATTGTGAAGAGTCATGGGCCTATACCACTCCTTTGTGATACGCCCGAAGTTAAGTTTATATCTGAAGACTTCTCTCCATCTTTGTGCTAGAAACTCTTCCATCAATCACATAGCTGGTCTGGTATTTCATACTCCAGTATTTTGTCCATTATGCGGCAGTGGAGAAGTCACCAGTGTAATCAGATATTTGAAAATCAGAGAGTCCTACAGATTCTTTTATATTTTTCACTTATGTCTTAAAGTGAACATTTTTTCATGTTTAAATGCACGGGTTGTGAAAACTGTTAATGTACACTCTTTGACATAAAACTTGACCGGCGGCCGGCCGCTTCAGAGGCTAAGTCCGCGCCGATCGCGACATGGGACAAAAAAACTGGCCAACTCGCTAATTCTCTAAGTCCGGTTATCTGCACAATCTGGCAACACTGTAGACTGCGGCACTTCCTGGAGGAAAACTTGTCCCATGATAGAAAAACTCTAGGCTGATTACGGCTGTGGTCTAGCGGTAGCGTGCGTTCTTTCTGTTTATAATGTCAGTGGATCGAGAGCAGCTGGCATAAAATATTTTTATAGCCTCTTCTGTCTGAATGCTGAAGACGTGAATGTAATGGTAGCGCAGATTCAATCTATTTCGCTTTGTGACACACCGATATCAAAATTTTATCCAGTAACGATTTTGCGGCAGATTTCCTGCAGACTGTCCTCCTCTGGACGCCGTATGCGGCAAAGCTCCGGGATCCATTTGCTGGCTACTGGCAGCGGCCGTGGCGACAGCAGCGGCGCTGCACTCCCCCGTTCTTTATCGAAAGCGCCTGCTA
This sequence comes from Schistocerca nitens, assembly GCF_023898315.1. Lineage (NCBI taxonomy): Eukaryota > Metazoa > Arthropoda > Insecta > Orthoptera > Acrididae > Schistocerca > Schistocerca nitens. The sequence goes on from NC_064623.1 coordinate 133,423,011, forward strand.
CCGCTCATCGCTTTTGATGATTTTATTAAATGTTGCTCCACAGAAAATTTCTACAATTTCCATTCACGCTCAAAAGCAACGGAGACAGACGCCCTGATTAGTAGGCGGGTATTATATTACATTAACCGGCAAGAGCTGAGTATGGCCCGAAATTAATTTTGTAGACTGGGACGAAATTAAACCACCTCACTACATTCGATGAATTTATAAATGCTTCATACCTCGTTTCTTTTCCTTTCAAACTCAATTATTTGTGCAACTTTTGGTCAATGTTTGGATGTTTTCGTCAAGCCAGAGTGAGCGTCTGTGGTGTAAAGTGTATTACAGTTCTTGTTTCATTCCTTATGGTAAGTCTATGCGATAAACTGTGTGAATACCTTGCAATGCATGCTCTGTAGCAGTGCAGGAACACTGCACATTTGGAGTTCCATGTATGGGTTCATGAAGTATTTATTGTTGATCGGAAGTGATAGTTAAGGTCATCAGATTTAAACCAGAAAAATTTGTCGTTTTGAAGGTTTCAGAGAACGGAAAGGAATTGCTAACGCCGGTTTTAGAAAACGTCTACAGTTAAATGCTATTGCAAAAATTTAGAAGAAGGGAACTACATTAATGAACATGTGCACTTCATAAACAACCTTCTGACATGTTAGACCTATATGACGAACAAAGCTCAAATTTATGTAGTTGACAGTCGGTTTGAATCTTTTCAGGGTCTATTTTACAGTGAAGCACCTTGGAATTTGCAAAGCAGAAATCCATGATATTAACTTAATTTACTAAGTCGAAATCGGACGAAGATTGATGTTTAAAGGCATTCTTCAGATTTCGCATAAGAAATTTTTACTAGCAGTTTGCAACTCCATTAATTAAAATGGAAAATAAAAGGTTGTAGTCAGCGGCTTCTACCGTGATTCGAACTATGTCTTATAGTACAAGCACTGCAACGCACAAGGGAACCTCTGAGCTAACGACACACTGGCGGCCAGAAGCGGAATATAGTCACTGCGATGTTGCCTGAGCCTCAAAACGCAACATTAAACACACGAACAGAGGAGGTGGAGATTACTGTTTTAACGTCCCGTCGACAACGATGTCATAAGAGACGGAGCACAAGCTCGGATTAGGGAAGGATGGGGAAGGAAATCGGCCGTGCCCTTCCTAAGGAACTATCCCGACATTTGCCTGAAGCGATTTAGGGAAATCATTGAAAACCTAAATCAGGATGGCCGGGCGCGGGATTGCACCGTCGTCCTCCCGAATGCACACACAAACAGGTGTTACTTATGTGAAGAACGCCGTTCTTGGAGTCCAGAAATTAAATATACTTTCTAATTGTGTCATCTTGCAGTGGATTATATCGTACGAGTCTTCGATGTGGAAAACGAATGTCAAGTGAATTTAGCGAGGTAACGCCGACCTACACCCGGAAGTTTCTACATGTCGCCACTCCAGACTTTATTGTGATTCAACCTACCGTCTACTTGATAAAGAAGGAATATCATCTTTAATGTGAATTTTCAGACCACGCAGCCATTATATCTCCTTCACTTGGTGTAGCCAGGAGAGAATGGAATCTGTCTCTCCCTATCTAAAATCATTGACGTAAGTGGGAATCGAACCCAGACCATAGGTATAACAACCTACCATCCGTCCAACAGACCACGAAATCCTCTTCTCTGCGAGTCATTTTTCTATCGTAACGCAGTTGCGCCACACTGGATGAGAATTCTGACACACAGGCTCCCTGTAGTAATTTGCAGCATGTTCAGTAAATTCATTTACTTGGTTGACCGAATCACCATGAACTAGCTGCCTCGGCTACCCAGTGCATACATTCGACTATTTTGTAATCACAGAAATAAAATCACGTAACTGCCACCTACACACAACTGCCAACAGTGTAGGATGCAGAAGTTTAAATAGGAAGTGTTCCTTTCCACTTGAGCTATTCTATTGCGCTATCTGTTACTAGAAAACGTCGTTCAGTCCAAAAGAAAAGCTGTAACTGTTTGTCTCTCAGAAGTCAAGACCTGGTCATATGCATAATCTCACAGTGCTGTGGAATCCAAAAGTTCTGGAGGAATAGTTGCCGAGCTCTGGAGCTGCTGCAGCTACGTGTCAGCTTGTAGCATAGATAAGATGTCGCGAGTTCGAATACATTCAGTGCTGTATTTTTTAAAACGCAATTCTGCTCTCTGCTGAAGGTATCAATCTAATGGAACTTTGAATATAATTCCCTTCACTTCTCAACCCAAAGTAGTCGCATGTGGAAAAAGGGCTAACTACTGTGACATTTTGTTCTATTCAGGTTTAATAGACAGCAGACAGCAGATGCATCTCGAAGATGTGCAGGGAGAGCGCATCGTGCCATAATATGTCAGAAAAGTATTTTCTACATTAGCCGTCGTGTGGTAGTGATATTTTATTCTTCTTCAAACTTTGTTTGACAGCTTTAACTCAGAACAAGTTTTCTACATGCATGTAATCAATAAACTGCATGTGCATTGTCAGACTGTCATAGGTAACATCAGAGAATTCGCATATATCGTTGATGATTAATTTCTCTCTCATGTTTGCTATTGTTTTAACAACACTAAAGGAAACCTTACGAAAATTGTGCTCTGTATTATAAGAAATGATATAAAACTAACCATGATAACCTTACGACGAAAGTATCTGTACACAAGCATGCCTCTATCAACACGAATTAGTAAAATACTACTCACTTAGATTTTGATTGGGTCTGTGTTTAATTGGTATGCTGTGTCATACTCAAGAGGTATGCAAATGTGGCATTTCATAAATATAGTTACGTATTCCTAGAAACCCAAAATTCGCTTGTCAGCAGCGGAAAGAGGCCGTACCTGTTGTGCAGCATTGTAAGTTTTTCAACATTGCACTATGAGCTGAAAGCATTTTCTTGCGATTCCCTTATTGATGTTTGATCTGACTGCTTGTAGCTCTTTCACAGAAGGGATAAAAACGTTACAGTCAGTGAGACTGGAACTGCGAACCGTAACAGACGCTTTTTCACAGGTCAGCACGTTACCACAGAGCTGGCGAGGAGGTATGGGTCTTAGCTTCCTATTACGAGGGCAATAGTAACTAGAACTCGTAAACCGCTATTTGAAGGTCGAGATTAGTTGCGGTTTCCACCTGCAACGACTTTCCTGGGCTGAAAACCGTAAATTTTCAATCTTTTGTTACCCTTCAAGCGATAATAACTCAGATTATTCAATGGAAATGACAGGTAAAATCAAGTGAACTTTGAGGCTTAATTCCGTGCACACCAGGAAGTAACTCGTCGATCACAGAGTTGCCAAACATACGTTGCCTTGTTGCCAAATCTCAGTTACAGTACCAGCAGGAAGAAGACGAACCGATGTGATCCTACAGCGGTCTGGGAAGTGACCATAGCTGGTGTCTCCAAGTCACGGCTGCTACGGCCTGGAATACGTAATGCGTCTGATTCGCTTTCTGTAACTAGGTTTAGGGACTGGAGCGTAGTTACTAATAATACTCAGAACTGACTGCAAACTGAGCATCATAAATCAGTAACGCTCATTGTTGTTTTTATATTTCTTTCGTAAGTGTACTCAAAACTAAGAAAGTCATTCACAGGCGTTTTCGTGCCTCGCCGACAGTCGAGCACAACATACAAATAAAAATAAAAAAGAATGTGTGTGTGTGTGTGTGTGTGTGTGTGTGTGTGTGTATGTGTGTGTGTGTGTGTGTGTGAGAGAGAGAGAGAGAGAGAGAGAGAGAGAGAGAGATAAATAAAAAGCAATGAGAGAGAGTGTAAAAAATTGTTGTAAAGAAATTGAATCATGGTATTTAAAGAAATCTTTCATTAAAATGACACGTTCCACATCATTACGAAATGTCGTATTTATGATCTATGGAACAAGAGTTAATCTAATGTAATCTAATCTAATCTAATCACATCATATTGATGATTAGCCATGAAGAGTCATGAATTACCGAAATTTTGGCCAATACCAGTAACCAAATCTAAACTTGAAAATAAAAGACGACAATTTTTGTAATAAACCGTGACTCCTATCAAGACCCTTTCGTCCCTGTTATCTAACCACGAAAGATGTCTGATATACCTCCATTCTGAAGTAACAAAGTGTGCATACATTTAAAGATGAAGTGCATGATGTGAAGTTCTGTGACGGAGATACGAACCCAACACATAATCCGATTGTTAACTAAGAAAAATCAAATTTTACGTATCGGTTTTTCTTACGAGCCGCTAGGTGTCTGAATCTAAAATAAGGATACAAACTTTTGTGCCTAAGCGACAGTCGAACTGCACACCTACCGTGCATCCTATGACAGTCTGACAATGCACATGCAGTTTATTGATTACATGCATGTAGAAAACTTGTTCTGAGTTAAAGCTGTCAAACAAAGTTTGAAGAAGAATAAAATATCACTACCACACGACGGCTAATGTAGAAAATACTTTTCTGACATATTATGGCACGATGCGCTCTCCCTGCACATCTTCGAGATGCATCTGCTGTCTGCTGTCTATTAAATCTGAATAGAACAAAATGTCACAGTAGTTAGCCCTTTTTCCACATGCGACTACTTTGGGTTGAGAAGTGAAGGGAATTATATTCAAAGTTCCATTAGATTGATACCTTCAGCAGAGAGCAGAATTGCGTTTTAAAAAATATAGCACTGAATGTATTCGAACTCGCGACATCTTATCTATGCTACAAGCTGACACGTAGCTACAGCAGCTCCAGAGCTCGGCAACTATTCCTCCAGAACTTTTGGATTCCACAGCACTGTGAGATTATGCATATGGCCAGGTCTTGACTTCTGAGAGACAAACAGTTACAGCTTTTCTTTTGGACTGAACGACGTTTTCTAGTAACAGATAGCGCAATAGAATAGCTCAAGTGGAAAGGAACACTTCCTATTTAAACTTCTGCATCCTACACTGTTGGCAGTTGTGTGTAGGTGGCAGTTACGTGATTTTATTTCTGTGATTACAAAATAGTCGAATGTATGCACTGGGTAGCCGAGGCAGCTAGTTCATGGTGATTCGGTCAACCAAGTAAATGAATTTACTGAACATGCTGCAAATTACTACAGGGAGCCTGTGTGTCAGAATTCTCATCCAGTGTGGCGCAACTGCGTTACGATAGAAAAATGACTCGCAGAGAAGAGGATTTCGTGGTCTGTTGGACGGATGGTAGGTTGTTATACCTATGGTCTGGGTTCGATTCCCACTTACGTCAATGATTTTAGATAGGGAGAGACAGATTCCATTCTCTCCTGGCTACACCAAGTGAAGGAGATATAATGGCTGCGTGATCTGAAAATTCACATTAAAGATGATATTCCTTCTTTACCAAGTAGACGGTAGGTTGAACCACAATAAAGTCTGGAGTAGCGACATGTAGAAACTCTATCACCAGTAACCTTTCTTATACTAGTTATTTATTTCAAGTGACGACACAAACGCTATGTATGGTCACAGGACACTTATTCCATCTTTTATTTGAGCTTCTGTATGTCGATAAAATTGGTTCTAAACTGGGAATGCAACTCAGACCGCCCTTAACGCGGAATTTGATCCCTTCGTGGCAATACAGCTCGGCTACAATTTGTTGTTTGTTCAAAACTGCAGATTCCTCAACACCTTCACATATTACGCGTGAATGGGATCGAATCCTGGCCCGGCACTAAAGATTTAATTATGTATTATCAAGCTCTATCATGAGAACACCTATCTGCTGGTGGATAATAATTTTGATTTTTAATGTATTTTCATTCGTTGTCAACACTAACGATATCTGACGTTTTTAACTCCCAGTGAGACACAGAACTATTTGCGAGATGACTGTAAGTTCAAGATGCTATTCTGAGCAGCTGGTGGAGAAAAATTCGGTAGCTGACGTCTCTTTGTGTGTAGTCAACAACGATATGTGTGGGGCTCTATTCCCAGTGAGGGCTGAACTCTTCGTCATATTATTTCAGTTCGTCGTGTCATTTAATGTTCATACATATTCTCAACTAGCTGCTCGTGAATAACTTTAATTTTTAATGTCATTTTGTGTTACATAGTTCAAATAGTTCAAATGGTTCTGAGCACTATGGGACTTAACTTCTAAGGTCATCAGTCCCCTAGAACTTAGAACTACTTAAACCTAACTAACCTAAGGACATCACTCACATCCATGCCCGAGGCAGGATTCGAACCTGCGACCGTAGCGGTCACGCGGTTCCAGACTGAAGCGCCTAGAACCGCACGGCCACACCGGCCGGCCCCCACCATCTGGTATCAATGCATTACCCTATCATCCATTATATATAATCATTTTCATAGTACACTTGATATTATAGATGACTAGGACACAAGACAGGACATAGATAATGTCCGTTTGACGTCAACAGTGTGTAACATTCTACTTTTTTTGAATAGGACAATGTTCCTCTCCAATAATTTTTAGATTAGTTACAATAAGCTTACGCTGCAAGAGAATTCGCTTGTATTTTTCAATATGTGGTCTGTTGTCGGTTTGAAGGCCTTCCATAACATCGGCAACGTAGTGCAACTCCACCGAGGGCTGTCTGGAGTAGGGTGGAGATAGCAATGTGAAAGTTGCGAGCTGTCGAAGACGATCTTCATATTCCTAATGCGATTAGGACATCGTATACTCTTGACGACGTTTCAGAATTCATTTTGAGTAATCCTGCTAAATTCCCAAAATATTGTCTTTTTATATTGATGAGTAATATGGATAGTCGTCACGTTCATGTGCCGTCTACAACGCAAATTTAATGTTACTATCCTAGGAACTAACCTGCAATACGTTTTGTATTTCATAATCGGAACTATCTGCATTAACCGTCATCAGAGCAATGTCAGGGAACAGAATGCAGCAGTGCCTTGCTACCTACTTGAGGACCTGCTTGAGTCGTGTTCTAAGGAAAGGGTAGTTGCTGGTTCACATTATATTACACTAGCGAGAAGTACCGACTTTTCCTTTTCTCTGCAAACATCCAGAACTAAATTCAGTAACTAAATGCTAAGAATATATTTGCATTGTGCCAACTCAAAGATCAATAGATATGGATATAGATATAGATACAGATTTTTATATTTAAAGCCATTCTCGTTCTGCGTTGGAATAAACATCATTCATTATTTGCTTGTTCTTGTTACGATTGTTATTGTCATTCTCTCACTCGCAAGAGTTTTCGCATTCCTATTTGGTATCGATGCACATGAAGAGTGGCTATGAAAGAAGGGAATACTGAATGTTACGTCATGCAGAATACACTCATTTACTTCGGCTCCTCGTGATCTACGCTGATACATAAAGTTGACACTCGCAAGAGTTTTCGCATTCCTATTTGGTATCGATGCACATGAAGAGTGGCTATGAAAGAAGGGAATACTGAATGTTACGTCATGCAGAATACACTCATTTACTTCGGCTCCTCGTGATCTACGCTACAGGAGAAGTGAGATACATAAAGTTGACACTCGCAAGAGTTTTCGCATTCCTATTTGGTATCGATGCACATGAAGAGTGGCTATGAAAGAAGGGAATACTGAATGTTACGTCATGCAGAATACACTCATTTACTTCGGCTCCTCGTGATCTACGCTGCAGGAGAAGTGAGATACATAAAGTTGACAGTGTGAGGACAGACCTGGTAGCACAACTGTGCAACTACACAGTGTCACCAGATAAAATGGTGCTGCGGAATCGACAGTGTAGTACGGACTTTGCCACAGTAGCAGACAGCTGGTAATTTAGGACCATGACCGTGGATTACACTTTGGTCAGTGCTGGTTAGAGTGCTGCAACTGTAAATGGAAGGCTTTGTTTGATAGTCTTATGCTGATGCTGTCTGAATAAATTATGCCATTGGATACAAAGCGGTTTAGTTTTGAGACCTAACCCACGAGGGGGGAAGGCACAGTGGTCTGCTTCAGAAATTCCAAGCAATAAAACACAAAAAACAACCCAGGAAGGGAGACATGCATTTGGAATCTGTTCATCGTTACGGGGTCAAACAAGAGGGTAACATTACTGAAACAATGATCGGGCTACTTAGTATATAATAGAGCATACAGATTTCAAGGAGGAAACGTATGAAGACGCAGACTTCCTCGTTATCAATATGTGCGGCATATCTTTCGTGTTAACGAAAGTAAATTCCCACTTTACCTCTTCTTACGTGTCAAATGAAATGAATGCCATGAGGAATAGAATATTTGTTGACTGCGTCTCTTCCTGCTTCCATCCTTACCAACATATTTCTTCATTCTCGTGGTAATCATGACATTCTATGTGTATGCTGCAAAAGATTGCAAGTGGACAAATTCGACATCGAGGTGCTAAGCGTTATATTCAATTCGAATAAACTTCCGGTGTATTTTTACTTCGTTTGTATTTTTAGATGATTATGAACGTTACGGAAAATTATCTCACATGCTTTATGTTGAATGAGAAACATTGAATGATCCGCTTTGCTTTCCCTACGTTGAAATGATATAATGTCGGCGTCAACAGCCTTCTTCCACGCCGGAAGCTGAAACTTGTATCATTTTGGATTAATGATAATTGAATGTCTCATATGTATACATAGCCCACAAGGCGACGTCAGAAACCATCAGGGGAGAACGCCGCATAAAAACCAAACGTGCGCGCACGTCTCCACTCTGAAGAACGGTATCGGAGAATCACGGCAAGCATTTCGCTGAAGAGCTGCCTCGTCAGAGAGCCTAGAAATGGCAGCGTCGTAGCAAGTATTTGTCAACACTCTGATAGTGCATTCACTTCCGGGTGTAGGTCGGCGTTACCTCGCTAAATTCACTTGACATTCGTTTTCCACATCGAAGACTCGTGCGATATAATCCACTGCAAGATGACACAATTAGAAAGTATATTTAATTTCTGGACTCCAAGAACGGCGTTCTTCACATAAGTAACACCTGTTTGTGTGTGCATTCGGGAGGACGACGGTGCAATCCCGCGCCCGGCCATCCTGATTTAGGTTTTCAATGATTTCCCTAAATCGCTTCAGGCAAATGCCGGGATGGTTCCTTAGGAAGGGCACGGCCGATTTCCTTCCCCATCCTTCCCTAATCCGAGCTTGTGCTCCGTCTCTAATGACATCGTTGTCGACGGGACGTTAAAACAGTAATCTCCACCTCCTCTGTTCGTGTGTTTAAGGTTGCGTTTTGAGGCTCAGGCAACATCGTAGTGACTATATTCCGCCTCTGGCCGCCAGTGTGTCGTTAGCTCAGAGGTTCCCTTGTGCGTTGCAGTGCTTGTACTATAAGACATAGTTCGAATCACGGTAGAAGCCGCTGACTACAACCTTTTACTGTCCATTTTAATTAATGGAGTTGCAAACTGCTAGTAAAAATTTCTTATGCGAAATCTGAAGAATGCCTTTAAACATCAATCTTCGTCCGATTTCGACTTAGTAAATTAAGTTAATATCATGGATTTCTGCTTTGCAAATTCCAAGGTGCTTCACTGTAAAATAGACCCTGAAAAGATTCAAACCGACTGTCAACTACATAAATTTGAGCTTTGTTCGTCATATAGGTCTAACATGTCAGAAGGTTGTTTATGAAGTGCACATGTTCATTAATGTAGTTCCCTTCTTCTAAATTTTTGCAATAGCATTTAACTGTAGACGTTTTCTAAAACCGGCGTTAGCAATTCCTTTCCGTTCTCTGAAACCTTCAAAACGACAAATTTTTCTGGTTTAAATCTGATGACCTTAACTATCACTTCCGATCAACAATAAATACTTCATGAACCCATACATGGAACTCCAAATGTGCAGTGTTCCTGCACTGCTACAGAGCATGCATTGCAAGGTATTCACACAGTTTATCGCATAGACTTACCATAAGGAATGAAACAAGAACTGTAATACACTTTACACCACAGACGCTCACTCTGGCTTGACGAAAACATCCAAACATTGACCAAAAGTTGCACAAATAATTGAGTTTGAAAGGAAAAGAAACGAGGTATGAAGCATTTATAAATTCATCGAATGTAGTGAGGTGGTTTAATTTCGTCCCAGTCTACAAAATTAATTTCGGGCCATACTCAGCTCTTGCCGATTAATGTAATATAATACCCGCCTACTAATCAGGGCGTCTGTCTCCGTTGCTTTTGAGCGTGAATGGAAATTGTAGAAATTTTCTGTGGAGCAACATTTAATAAAATCATCAAAAGCGATGAGTGGTAGCAGGCGCTTTCGATAAAGAACGGGGGAGTGCAGCGCCGCTGCTGTCGCCACGGCCGCTGCCAGTAGCCAGCAAATGGATCCCGGAGCTTTGCCGCATACGGCGTCCAGAGGAGGACAGTCTGCAGGAAATCTGCCGCAAAATCGTTACTGGATAAAATTTTGATATCGGTGTGTCACAAAGCGAAATAGATTGAATCTGCGCTACCATTACATTCACGTCTTCAGCATTCAGACAGAAGAGGCTATAAAAATATTTCATGCCAGCTGCTCTCGATCCACTGACATTATGAACAGAAACAACGCACGCTACCGCTAGACCACAGCCGTAATCAGCCTAGAGTTTCTCTATCATGGGACAAGTTTTCCTCCAGGAAGTGCCGCAGTCTACAGTGTTGCCAGATTGTGCAGATAACCGGACTTAGAGAATTAGCGAGTTGGCCAGTTTTTTTGTCCCATGTCGCGATCGGCGCGGACTTAGCCTCTGAAGCGGCCGGCCGCCGGTCAAGTTTTATGTCAAAGAGTGTACACGTAAGAAATAAAAAGAAACTTGCAACTAACACACTGTATCGTGCAAATGCCATTAGTCAGTGAGGAAATGGTTAGGAATTGAAACTAGCAACACATTTGGTGGCATCTGATTTTATCTTTAATGGATAAGAGGTTATGGTTATAAAAATCAGTGTTTTTTACACTGTAAATAAGTGATTGAGACAATAGTTTAACATTGGTTTTGTGAAAGCCTTATTTAATGTAATCACAAAGTTCTTACTAAGTGATGACACTTGTTACCATATTCTGGTGCACTCCAGCAAGATATTTACATACTTTGCATGCCTTTACTGTGGTGGATAGAATTTACAGCATTACTGGCAAGCATCAAGGACTCATCAAAGTACAATATAGACACACAGAAACAGGGATTTGAGCATGAAGTCTCAACCATTCTGTAGATTCTCTTTTATTATAAGCACAAGAATAAGAAAATTGTGTGGTGATCAGAACGACTCCTCCAGGCTCATCTTACTGAGCCTAATGGAAGTTCAGAAGAGATGTATTTGGTAGAAGCAACACCTCTAAACTTCAGCTGTAGCACTGTAACTAGCATTTCTTGGCTCATCCTTAAGGCACCTAAGATAGTGTCCAATCACTTGTGGATGGCACAGGAATTGAATTTGGGGGAGCAAAGCAAAAGTAGAAATGTTGAAGTTGGTTTCCAGATGTTGCTTTACTTCGCAAGATACATCTGTAGTGCCTTAGGTTACTTTTTGGACCACTGCATAGATGAGTGATACAGGTTACCAGTGGCATTGTGAAAAAGTTAAAATTTTTTTAAAATAATCAATACTCTACGACCGAGTAGAATCCCTCTCAGATGCTATACAGAATTTGCAGCTGAGTAAGCTGCTGTTTTAATCATTATATTTACAAGGGTGGTGATAAATTTCCATCAGAGAGAACAACGGTTTTGTTGTGCCGTCATGATTGGTAAGCTTGTTTATTCCAAGGATCACATAAAGTATTTCACTATGTGGAGTGTACAGTTTATTGTTGACAGCTGTCTGAATTGGTTAGTGCCAACTGCAGCTCAAAATGGGGAAACAGTTTGCTGCAGTTATTAAACATTTTCATCTTAAGGGTTGGACTGCCACACAGATGGAAAGAGAATTGGATGAAATTCACGTGGACTTTGCACCATCATTGAAGACCATTTACTTTTGGAGTAATGAATTTAAATGTGATCAGACAAGCACGATCTGGCTGTCCGATTGAAAGTCACCACGAGGTCGTGGAAAAAATGTTGTGGTAATGTAAGACCACCGAATTATTGAGATAGCTGAGATCAATTGATCGATTGCATAATATCCTATGCAGAGAATTGGCTGTGAAGAAGCTGTGTGTACGAGGCGGTTGCTGTAATCGTTCACAGTAGACAAAAAGCACAAATGTCACATTTAATTACAAATGCCTGGCGATGTTTAACTGCAATCCGCAAGACTTTTTTACCGATTTGTGACTCTTGATGAAACCTGGATCCATCATTAAATGCCAGTCAAAACAATAGAGGAAGTCTGATGAAAGTGCACTGAAGACAGCAAGAACTGTTTTGTCAGCTGATAAGGTGATGGCCACTGCTTTTTGGGATCCCCAAGGAATAATTCTCATAGACTACTTGGAAAAAGGGCAGAAATATAAGTTGACCCTATTACATTTCTTTGTTGGATTGTTTGATACTTGGGTTGACTGAAAAAAAGATCAAGGTTGGCACGCAAAAAAGTTCTTTCACCAGGATAATGCACCATCCCACACATCAGTGATAACAGTGGGGAAAGTACGTCAATTTGGCTTTGAATTGGTTCCTCGTCCACCCTATTGACTAGACATAGCCGCAAGTGACGTCTTCCTGAAACTGTTGTTTGCTGGGAAGAAAGTTTCGTCAAATGATGAAGTGGCAGTAAGTTAACAAGTATTTTGCTGGGTTTGACAGAACCTATTTTTCTGATGGGGTGAAATAGTTGGAAAATCCCTGGACCAAGTGTATATCCCTAAAGAAGACTGTGGAGAAGTAAGGTGAGTTGTTTACAAAACAAACATTTTTTCTTGCTTTTTTAACCAGACTTATCAAACAAGCCTCATAGTAGATAGATCCCTTAATATAACTGTGCTCAGAGTTTGGGAAATGCTCGGGTCTCTCCGGTCTACTAGAAGAGCGGCAGAAGTGGTCACAAAACTGCTGTCCAATCTTATCAGTGTCCACCTGTTGTAGGGTCCTAGACTATATTCTATGTTCAAACGTATTGAGCTATTCACAATAGACTGACCTGCTCCAAGCCAACCAGCACGGATTCTGAAAATGTCAACCGTGTGGAACTCGACTTGGACTTTTCTCACATACGTTCCTGAAAGCCATGGAGTCAGGCAATCAGATGAATGCAGTATTTCTTGACCACGTTGTTTTTTAACAAAAGTATGCTTATATGGAGTATCAAATAAAATTTATGATGTTGTGGAGGATTTCCTGGTAGGCAGCATGCAGCATGTTATCTTGGGTGTAGAGACAGCAACATAAGCAGAAGTAACTTCAGGCATTCCTCAATAAAGTGTGTTGGGACACTTGCAGGTCGTGTTGTGTATTAATGACATGACAGTAAATAGTAATAGTAGTCTCACAGTTTTTGCATGTAGTATTATTATATATAATGAAGTATTGACAGAAGAAAGTTGCAGAAATATTCAGGTGGATCTTGATTAGATTTAAAAGTGGTGCAATGATTCACAACTTGCTTTAAATACACTCCTGGAAATTGAATTAAGAACACCGTGAATTCATTGTCCCAGGAAGGGGAAACTTTATTGACACATTCCTGGGGTCAGATACATCACATGATCACACTGACAGAACCACAGGCACATAGACACAGGCAACAGAGCATGCACAATGTCGGCACTAGTACAGTGTATATCCACCTTTCGCAGCAATGCAGGCTGCTATTCTCCCATGGAGACGATCGTAGAGATGCTGGATGTAGTCCTGTGGAACGGCTTGCCATGCCATTTCCACCTGGCGCCTCAGTTGGACCAGCGTTCGTGCTGGACGTGCAGACCGCGTGAGACGACGCTTCATCCAGTCCCAAACATGCTCAATGGGGGACAGATCCGGAGATCTTGCTGGCCAGGGTAGTTGACTTACACCTTCTAGAGCACGCTGGGTGGCACGGGATACATGCGGACGTGCATTGTCCTGTTGGAACAGCAAGTTCCCTTGCTGGTCTAGGAATGGTAGAACGATGGGTCCGATGACGGTTTGGATGTACCGTGCACTATTCAGTGTCCCCTCGACGATCACCAGTGGTGTACGGCCAGTGTAGGAGATCGCTCCCCACACCATGATGCCGGGTGTTGGCCCTGTGTGCCTCGGTCGTATGCAGTGCTGATTGTGGCGCTCACCTGCACGGCGCCAAACACGCATACGACCATCATTGGCACCAAGGCAGAAGCGACTCTCATCGCTGAAGACGACACGTCTCCATTTGTCCCTCCATTCACGCCTGTCGCGACACCACTGGAGGCGGGCTGCACGATGTTGGGGCGTGAGCGGAAGACGGCCTAACGGTGTGCGGGACCGTAGCCCAGCTTCATGGAGACGGTTGCGAATGGTCCTCGCCGATACCCCAGGAGCAACAGTGTCCCTAATTTGCTGGGAAGTGGCGGTGCGGTCCCCTACGGCACTGCGTAGGATCCTACGGTCTTGGCGTGCATCCGTGCGTCGCTGCGGTCCGGTCCCAGGTCGACGGGCACGTGCACCTTCCGCCGACCACTGGCGACAACATCGATGTACTGTGGACACCTCACGCCCCACGTGTTGAGCAATTCGGCGGTACGTCCACCCGGCTTCCCGCATGCCCACTATACGCCCTCGCTCAAAGTCCGTCAACTGCACATACGGTTCACGTCCACGCTGTCGCGGCGTGCTACCAGTGTTGAAGACTGCGATGGAGCTCCGTATGCCACGGCAAACTGGCTGACACTGACGGCGGCGGTGCACAAATGCTGCGCAGCTAGCGCCATTCGACGGCCAACACCGCGGTTCCTGGTGTGTCCGCTGTGCCGTGCGTGTGATCATTGCTTGTACAGCCCTTTCGCAGTGTCCGGAGCAAGTATGGTGGGTCTGACACACCGGTGTCAATGTGTTCTGTTTTCCATTTCCAGGAGTGTATGTAGAAATGTGAAATTATGCACTTCACAAGAAGAAATTGTTTTCTGTGACTACAATATTCACTACTGGAATCAATCAACTAGTAGAAATAATGGGTGTAACTACTTGCAGGGATATAAAATGCAATGGTACATAGGCTGTCAAAGATTCATTGGTGGAGAACTGGAGAAATGCAATCATCCTGTAGAGGACATGGCTCATAAATAACTTGTGCATCCGAATTTACAATATTGCTCAAGTGTTTGGGACCCATACCAAGTATGACTAAGGGATATTGAACATATGCATAGTAGGGCAACTTTGCAGTGTTGCTTATGAAACAGGAAGGCGTGTTAGAGTAGCTGACATTATTTCATGTACAATAGCTTCTTACTGACCATCGCTCATTCCAACAAAACTACTGATACTTGAAGGCAATTGTGGATAACAGCTAGTTTCTTTTTATACTTATGATACGGGAAGCTCAAAACACAGTTTCAGTTGCCCAAAGCAGTTTGACACAACCCAAAAAATTACCAAGAAAATTGAATCTGATTTCTGGCCATCTTTGTCTTGCTAAAACCAGAAAGATTTTTTTCAAGGCCACACGGCTCTGTGGTAGAATGCTTGCTGCCGTGTAGGCTATCCAGGTTTGATTTCCGGCCGATGATGTTCCACAAAACAGTAGTTTTTATTAATGAGAAACACCGTATAGTAAATGACATTACATGCAGACATATAAAGACATCTTTTAAAGCTCAAAATAATTAGTTATAAAATTTTGAAGAGCACCAATAATAAAATCCTGAGTATACTCTTGCACTGGACTTAGACTAAAATCCAAAAACCCAGTCATTTTTTAGTTTTGGTGGAGCCACGAAGTTTAACTACGTATTTTACAACAGTTTTCTGTGAACATAAATCTCGGAGTAGCTGGGCGGAGCACAGTGGGTGCATTCATGTCCTACTACTGTTGAGCACTTTTCAGTCAGCTGATGAACTGTTATCACTTCGTCTCTAAGGAAGTAACATCACATTCTTCTTCACTTTCTGAGCCACTGAATTCAGTGTGAAACTCAGAGGATTACAGCCATCGTTTTCTTTGAAAGCGTTGCCAAGCAACAATAGAGTGAGTCTGAAAGTTTCTGTTTTGTTGTTGACTATCCAAAGCTGCACACAGTAAAGGCAATATCTAGTGCCAACTACCTCAACAGCCAGGCTACATATGTGGCACTGGTTGCTCTTTAGTGGACAGACACTTTACTATTGGCATGAAATTGATGTAAGTGCGGTTTTGTTTTTTTTGAAGGTCTGTTCCTAGGTTGCCCGAGTATACTTGGGATTTTAAGTTTCTGTCAAATATTAAAAGTGACTTAACTTCGGGTTTTATGTTGAAGGGTTAAACAAAGTTGCATGTTTTACGAACATTTTCATAAAGTGTAAAATGCGTAGAGATGAGAAAGAAAAAGAAAGAAAGAAAAGAATTGGTAGCTCTCAGGGTAAGGAATATATGTTTATAGTCTCGTTTCTGTCCTTACTTTTTTCTGTTCCTGTTGAATACCTTTCACTGTGTTCTTCAGTCCAGAGACTGGTTTGATGCAGCTTTCCATGCTACATGATCCTGCACAAGTTTCTTCGTCTCCAAGTACCTACTGCAACCTACATCCTTCTGAATCTGCTTAGTGTATTCATCTCTTGGCCTCCCTCTACGTTTTTTACCCTCCACGCTGCCCTCCAGTACTAAATTGGTGATACCTCGATGCCTCAGAACATGTGCTACCAACCTATCCTGTCTTCTAGTCAAGTTATGCCACAAATTCCTTTTCTCCCCAATTCTATTCAGTACCTACTTATCTAAACTTCAGCATTCTTCTGTAGCACAGCATTTTGAAAGCTTTTATTCTCTTCTTGTCTAAACTAGTTATCGTCCATGTTTCTCTTCCATACATGGCTACACTCTATACGAATACTTTCAGAAAATACTTCCTGACACTTAAATCTATACTTGTTGTTAACAAATTTCTTGTCTTCAGACACGCTTTCCTTGCCATTGCCAGTCTACATTTTATATCTTCTCTACATTGACCATCATCAGTTATTTTGCCCCCCAAATAGCAAAACTCATCTACTATTTTCAGTGTCTCATTTCCTAATCTAATTCTTCGAGCATCACCTGATATAATTCGACTACATTCCATTATCCTCATTTCGCTTTTGTTGATGTTCATCTTATATCCTTTCAAGATACTGTCCATTCTGTTAAACTGCTCTTCCAGGTCCATTGCTGTCTCTCGCAGAATTAAAATACAGGCAACATCAAAGTTTTTATTTCTTCTCGTATTTCTTCTCTTCTTTTAATTCCTACTCCAAATTTTTCTTTTGTTTCCTTTACTCCTTGCTCAGTATACAGATTGAATGACAGCGGGGACTTATGACCTCAGCAGTTGAGTCCCATAGTACTCAGAGCCATTTGAACCTTTTAAATGACAGCGATGATAGGCTACAACCCTGTCTCACTCCCTTCCCAACCGTTGCTTCCCGAATGCCCCTCAACTCTTAGAACTGCCATCTGGTTTCTGTACAAATTGTAAATATTCTTTCGCTCCCTGCATTTGACCTGCCACCTTCAGAATTTGAAAGAGAATATTCCAGTCAACATTCTCAGAAGCCTTGTCGAAGTCTACAAACGCTAGAAACGTACATTTGTCTTTCTTTAAGGGGAGTACGTACGTCCTATACCTACAGTGTTAAATTTGCAATATTGATGATCCATTATCTCAGAACTTTTGAGAGATAGAGATCTGAAATTTTAGGAAGTATAGTTTCACTCCTTTTCTGATTACTGAACCGGGATCAGAATATGCAGACAAATAAACAGTTATGATTTTTCAAAAATTGTGTTCAATTTTTTAAAAAAGTCCACTGTTCCTTCTCTAAGTAAAAACCATTACAAGGAGAGATGTTTTGGTGGTTCAGCAGGTGCAGTATATTAAGAGGTAACATAGTGTAAAATAAGACATATGTATCTGTAATAGTTCCTGTGATAATGGGTCAAATATTTTAAAAAATGTCATTTCTGGGAAATCAAGTTTAAACATTCCGTTTGATATTAACTCACATATGGAGTAATGCCAGCTCCTAGGCCCATAATCAGCATTATCTGGATCGTGCACCCTGCAAATCTAGAAGCTTCCTTCTTCTCCTGCCTCTTGCTTCTTAGTCATTTCCTCTACTGCATGCTGTGCTTTCACGATCCTGAGTCGATCCATTTTTTGGTATGCGGGTCCAAATGACATTATTGAAAGACTCATTCGGGTTTTCTGTTCGACCACGGAGACATTTGGAAAGATCAGGATGAGCTAACGTTCTATATATTGGCTTAATTACCTCTATCATTGCAGATTGAAAACGTGTTCCCATTTGTATTTGAACGTGGCCCACACATTCAATCTTCAAAATATCTTTTTCGCTGTAAGGTTGGTTTACCATGACTGATTTTAAGGCCTTTGAATCACAATCCCCCTGGTACTTAGTATAGCACACACCTCTTTCCTGCTGTGCTGTGAGCGTTTGAACATAGAAACAACTGCAGCAGCCTCCATACCCCCGCTAGTTCCCTCGTAATTCTAAGCACAATTTGTTTTGTGTCTTTCACTTGTTTCATTGTCTACTGATTTACACCGATGGCAGTATTTTGTTAGCACTTTGATGTCTAAAATTTTACCTGTGTCTATACTAGTGACAGTTGCAACTGGGGGGGGGGGCTGAATGCCTATGTCATTTAGATATAAAATTTACTAAATATATGCTAATTAAAACATATATAACTGTAATTTTTATGAAAAATGCACGTCTTCTTATTTCTAATTCCACATCGTGCAACAAAATTCCTATTCTTGTTGCAAATATAACTGCTTGGTCACTGATTTTTCATAAAAGATCAATAAAAATGGTTTAAAATAAAAAGTATAATTGTTCCATCTGTGTGTATTTTAAGCACCACAGAAATGGTTGTAGAACATTCACCTTCGATTAAAAATTTTCAGTGCCAGGAATCGAACCCAGACTACCCACATGTCAGGTAAGAAGTCTACCACAGAACAGTGTAGTCCATTGAAAGACAACAAAGAGTAGTGAATTAAGGATGCTCTGGTGGACCACTTGTAACCCCTGCTCTGTATGTGGATGATTTCTGCATTTGTGCTAGCTCACAGTTACCATATTTACTCGAATCTAAGCCGCACTTTTTTTTCCAGTTTTTGTAATCCAAAACACCACCTGCGGCTTAGAATCAAGTGCAAAGTAAGCGGAAGTTATGAAAAATGTTTGTAGGTGCCGCCCCAATTAACTTCTGCCGTCGAATATATGTAGCGCTACACAGGCATGCTTCGCAGTCACAAAGATAAATACTGGCACCAAAACCTCTGCGTCAGTAACTAAATTAAAAGAAGAGGTAGAAGAATGTAAACATTATGCCATGTATTCATTTGTCTTTGCTGCTATCTCATTTAAATCATGTGTGCCAAATAAACTGCGAAACTAGAGTGAGACAATAGCAAACATGGAAGAATATACATATCATGTCATGTTTATATTCGTATTATTCTTATGCTGAATAGTGATACAGTCAGAAATGAAGCATGGAAACTGACTAGATTTTTAAATCTAAGATGACTCTAATTTCTGTGCAGATTATAATGTACTAAAGAGGCATCTGCAAAGATTTTCAAACGGAGAAAAATTTTCGCTAGACTCTCGTTCAGAACATCTTCTATCATACGCAGTCTCTTACATGGTTCTTGTTGATCATTATCAAAGAAAGCAGCAGTGTAAGTAACAACAGATAACATTCTCTTGCCATTGTTTCGCTTACGAGACAGTTGCTCTCTCTCTCTCTCTCTCTCTCTCTCTTCTTTTTTTAAGCTGCGGTAGCGCGCACAAAAGCAAGCCATAACGTGAGCGGTGACAGGTTGTAAACACTCATTATCAGAATGCGAAAAACAATGCATGACACAGTACAATAATGCATTTTCAGCTTAGAGTGACGTAAACACCTATAACAAAGAGAACGGTACTTACCAGATCAAAGCAAAATAAGCAATCAATTCAAACCAGACGAAGCACGTGAAAAAGGAAGGGTAACCATATAAATACGAACAGGGTGCCTGACACATAGCAATGGCTACTTGGTAAAGCTTAACTGTTAAGCTTAAGACTTGAACCAAACTACTGTACCTGTACCTCCAGGGTGCCATTCGATCTAAATTGTGTCACATATACAATGGACCAACTTTGTTTAGATTTGGAATGCGGTCTAAAACTTTTGTCTCCCTTTAATGTAGTCTGAAATTTCAGGTGCAGCTTAGATTCGGGGAATTTTTTTTCCTTGATTTCAAGTCTCAGTTTTCAGGTGCAGCGTAGATTCGAGTAAATTCGGTAGTGGCCTCTGCGGAATGACAGCTCCAGGGTGCCATCTGGCACACTTCCATATGGATACTTAAACAGTTTTCAGTTCTCCCCCCTTAAGTAGAGGGTGGTGCATTTCTGTCACTGTAATACGGTCCATCTTGATCTGGAGCTCTAGCTTGATGCCCAACACCTGACTGGGGCCCCTGCTTCCATTTCTTGGGTCTTGTTTATGACAAAAAGCTTAGTTGGTTGCCCCCATATCCATAATCTGAATGTTGGCTGTTGTAAATTCAGTGTCCTTTGCATCCTTGCCCACACCTCTTGGGGGTGCAGATCATTCATCCCTTCCCTGCCTTTACTGGGCATCAGTTCTGTCTTGTCTGGACTATGACCGTCAAGTTTATAGACCAGCTGATCCTTCCTCTTGGTCATGGCTCACTATCCTGGTATCCGTTTAGCCACTGGTGCCTTTTGCGCTAGCTCTGTCAAAAACTTCTGGTTGACATTGGGATTCCTCCTCTTTAGATTTGGTGGTCCCAGCTCCTGGTTCCCTACGCCGTCAGTATCCACTCTTCCCTGCTCACCCCTCCTGACCGAGCAAGGTGGCGCAGCGGTTAGCACACTGGACTCACATTCGGGAGGACGGCGGTTTAATCCCGCGTCCGGCCATCCTGATTTAGGTTTCCCGTGATTTCCTTAAATCGCTCCAGACAAATGTCGGGATGGTTCCTCTGAAAGGGCACGGCTGACTTTATTCCCTGTCCTTCCCTAATCTGATGAGACCGATGACCTTGCTGTTTCGTCTCTCCCCTCAAACAACCCAGCCCCAATCCCACCGTTCCTGGTACATTCTTTTTGCGGCTTACTGCTGCCCACCCTTGGGTTGGTTGACTAGTTGGGCTTCGTCTGTCTTCTCTCCGCTCTGATTTTCATCTCCCCTCTTTGTCCTCTTCCTCATGTTTTCTCCTGACCCCATCCCCTTTCCTCCCGTTGTTTAGACCCTTGGTCTCGGATTTGAATGGATCTCTTCTAGGGTTCAAAAGTGTCCATCACTCCAGTCGTGTTCTGTTGTTCGTTCCAAATGTCCTTGTGGGAGTTTCAGGATGCCATTGTTTTTTTACACCGATGGCTCTAAATCCACTGTTTGTGGGGTATGCAGTCACATCTTCTGTTGGCATGGAACACCATCTCTTGCCTGCCACGTGTGGGGTGTTTACTGCAGAATTGATGGTCATCTGTGGAGCCCTCTGCTTCATTAAATGACCCTCACTTGCCTAAGTTGTGTTATGTACGTACTCAATGAGTGGCCTTCAGGCTATCACCAGAAGTTTTCCAGCCACCCTCTGGTATCTGCCGTCCACGTCCTTCTTGCTGGACTTGTTGTTGCTACGTGTTCGATTGATATCCTTTGGATCCCTGACTACGTAGGTATCCCGGGTAATGAACTTGCTGATCGTCTGGGTGGGAGGGTATTCGCCGGGCACCTATGCCCCATTCTCCCTGTCTCGTCCAGAGGTGGGTTTGTGCTGACTATTGGTCTGTCACCTTCATAATGGCCATTCTAGATTGACCCAGGGTTTTTTTACTCTGCAAGGAGCAAACCCCTCCCCCCATCGCCATTTTAGCTGTGAGGCTTTCCTCAGTGTGATTTGTATTTTGCTGGACTATCCCCGCCTTTTGGCCCTTCACACTAAATATGCTCTCCCTCCTTCCTCTGGAATTTGAGTGTTTCAGTTATCATAGGCATTGATTATGATAGCCTTGACCTTGTCTCCACACTGGTCGGGTTCTCCCCATCTTTTCCCTCCATTTTGTTTGGTCTGTTTTGTTTCCCCACCATGTGTAGTGTTTCTGGGGTGCCCTGCTCTCCCTGTTTCCACCCACTCCACTCCTCCTCTTTCCTTTTTCTATTACCCTGACATCCATTTTCTGTCCTTGTTTGCCCATTATCCCTTCCCCTTGACTGGACTGTGCTATTTGTGCTGTTCCTCCATTGATTACTTAGAACATGGGACTGATGACCGTGCTCGTTTGTCGTCCCCCCCCCCCCCCCACCCCCCCTCCTTCCCCCATGAAAAAGGAAAAAAATCAACCAGCTGTGAGGTGAAATTCATACACTTAAATGTTTTCAGAGTAGAATAATGTCAGACTTTCTACTATGTTGCAGTTAATATTGTGTACAATTGCTTTGCAGGAAGATGTGGTGTTGGACATTCTAGGCCTAGCCCACCAGTACGGTTTTGTGGACCTGGAGGCGAGTATTTCAGACTACTTGAGGGAAGCCTTGCAGGTGCGGAATGCCTGCATTGTGTTTGATGCTGCACGGCTTTATGGTCTCACCCATCTGCAAGCGGTATGTGCCGCCTACATGGAGAGGCATGCTGCCGAGATGCTCAGGCACCAGACTTTCTTGCAGCTGTCACCGGTGAGTGCTACCAGTGGCCACTGTCATTGTCAGTGTGTTCTGCCCAGTATTTACGAGGTACAGTGAACTGGATAATATCTTGAACAAAGTTAAAAGATGAACATCAACAAAAGTAAAACAGTGGTGATTAATTGTAGTTGAGTGTCTGTGGGATGATACAGGGTATCTTGTACAGAATTTCTTTCGTGTAATGAACGGCAGCTTACTCTAAATGTAGAGAACATGTAGGTTAATGCAGGTAAGTAAGAAAAACAGTCCTGTAATGTTAGAATACTGTATTAGTGGCCACTGCTTGACACAGTAATGTTGATTAAATATAAAGCCTTAAACGTTGCACAGCGATATGAAATTGAGTGAGTGCTTATGGTCGGTAATAGGGACAGATAGTAGACTTCGGTTTATTAGGAGTATTCTAGGAAGAGGTAACTTATCTACAAAGGAGGCAGTAAATATAACTCTAGTGCAACCCATTCCTGAGTACTCGATTGTTTGTATCCCCACCGTGTCGGATTAAAGAAATATATCGAAGCAGTTCAGTTGCTTGCAGCTAGATTTGTACTGGTAAGTTCGATCAATGTCAAGTACTACAGAAGTACATCATGAAGATACATATGGGAATTTCTTGATGGAAGATGACATGGTTTTTGTGAAACACTAATGACAAAATTTTGAGAACCTGCATTTGAGACTGACGGCAGAAAAATTCTACAGCTGCCAACTTAGATTTCACAAAAGGACTACGAAGACCATGATGTGACACAGTAATAGTAGTAGATGAGGTTTGTTATTTGGGCAACAAAGTACCTGATAATGGCAGAAATATAGAAAGTCTTTCCTGGATGTATTTGGAATGTAGCATTGTGCAGAAGTGAAATGTGGACAATAAACTGTCCAGATAAGAAATTTGGTGCTACAGAAGTATGCTGAACATTATATTGGATAACTAATGAAGAGGTACTGACTCAAATTGGTGAGGAAAGATGTCACAGGATGTGACTAAAACATCAGATTGATTGATAGGTCACATACTGATTCATGGGTCAGTTTGCAAATGGAGGGTAGAGCGGGGGGGGGGGGGGGGAGATGAGATAAAAAATCGTAGAGAAACCAATCCAGTGGTCGAGGTGGTGTAAAAAGGTCCCCAAGACAGCACACTGTGCTTTTGCCAGCTTTCATTTATGGTTTATGGCTGCATGTGGGAACAATAGCTGTCTGTGGAACAATAGCCGTCTACAGAGCTGTGACACCATTGAGGTGTTGCAGTACAGATTTCTTGTTAGCATGCAAACAACTAAATTAGTTCGTCTATTGGTAGTGTTACTGAGTGCTGTGCGGAACACTTACTGAACTTTCAAAATCCAGAACTTGTGAAATCAGCAGTTGCTGAACATAGTCTCACAAATAAACAGAAATAACACGAATAAGCTAAAATCATATCCTTTCCTTCTACACACCAGGATTCTGTATTAAAGAATCAGTAATCAGGATGCCTTTAATGTGGACAGTGGTTTTAATCTTAGCAATGTTTGGAAGCAAGCTCTTGATACTGAGAAGACACTCAAAAATGCACTGAATTATCTACGTTCTTGCGAGATTACTGGCTCTCTCAATGCAGACATAGACACAGCCTCTGGCAGCACGACGTAATGACAATGTACACCAACCGATTGCTAGGGATCTGAAAATGTAGCATATATTTTTGGCGAAATTCGAGACTATCTTTGGAGAAATTTGCATATATAATATTTTAATAAATGATTAGGCCTTTAATTTTAAAGGGTTGTCACACCTCATGCTTGAAAATAAGCCTTAGTGCTTTGAAATTGACTAAAAAAAAGACTGTTTCTGTTGAGAAGCAGTGCCATTTTCATGCCTCTGATTTAAGGCCATTCTCAACATTATTTTTCTTTTCCCTCCCAGTTTGATAATTAAAAGATCTGTAGGGTAGCGATTTTGATGTTTTTCATGGGAATTCGTAGTTTTTCGACCCATAATTCACAATGCTACAGATAGAACCTACAAGGTAGATGACTTGGAA
The DNA here is from genome assembly GCF_023898315.1 of Schistocerca nitens. Taxonomy (NCBI): domain Eukaryota; kingdom Metazoa; phylum Arthropoda; class Insecta; order Orthoptera; family Acrididae; genus Schistocerca; species Schistocerca nitens. The sequence continues at coordinate 133,447,830 of NC_064623.1, forward strand.
GCAGAACCAAAAATATGTCTATTCACATGTTAGGAGAAGACTCATTGAAGTCAAAATATATTAACGGATTTTGTTTTCCGGTTGCCTTACAGTGCAGAGTACGGACACTATAAATCGGCTCTTGGCCATGAGTGTAAAACAGACTATAATGGGAGAGGAGAGAAGCAGGGTGGGAAACAAGCCCTCTCACAGGGCACCCAGCCTGCATCTATATTTTGTTTTTCTGCAGTAGCACAATCTTTTGCCTGGTCATAGGGATTGCCAATCCCATTTGGTTTTGATGATCATTATCAAACTCCATAGTGGACCAGGATTAGTTTCTTCACTCATTTCAAAATAAGAAAAACAGCCTGCAGCACAGATTGCAAAGCGTTTAGTGTGGGCTAGTGTGCAGTCGCTTGCTGATGCTGGCTGTGCCATAAATGAGGTGGTTCAGACCCAACGCCTGACAGTATTTGACGCAATCACAATTCAGAACACCTGCCACCTAGAACTGCCATCTTAAGGTGTCAGCTTTATAGCATCTTTTGAACTTCAGCTAGTAGGCAAACTTATGTGTGTGTTTGTTCTAAGCTGCTAGGACCCACGATTGAGTCCTAATATGATTGTCCCTTTACATGGATCATTAAACTTCCCACAATTAGTGTGGCACCAGAGAATCAAGTGCAGTGATATGTCATTGCATTCATGCAATTTTTGTTTTGAAAACACATTCTTATGCACATCATTTTTAGAAATCTTTCTCCACTAGATGATCTGCAATACCAATAACCGAAAACTGAGTTCATTTTCAGTGTTTGTATAAAGAACGTAAAGCCATTTCAAAATACGCCTGATAAAATAGTTCATAGGAGTACAGTTCACTGTGAAATAGCATTTATTGTGTAATTTCACATTTTTGTGTTTAGAGTCAGATATCACAACTGTGTTCACATTTAACACCAACTGCGAATTTTGCAGAGTCCCTACCAATAGCTAGCCATGTGTGAACGGTAAATGTTCACCACAACAGCAGTTAAGTTGGTCAATTATTCCTGGCAAAGAGAATTCAGGATTTCATTGAAATCTTGAGATTTTACCCAGATTTGACGTGACGAATAAACTGAGAATGTTTGTACAGTTATGAAAGGGTACTCAGTCAAATTGGGGAGGAAAGAAATTTATGATGCAATCTTAATAAAAGAAGGGATCTGTTGATACAACACGTTCTGAATCGGCAGTTTGGTAAAGGAGGCAGGAGGAAAAATTGGAGGGGGAGACAATGGCTTTAATACCATCAGGAGCTGCAAAAACTGCAGGTTCCAGTAGTCAGGCAGAGATGAAGAAGATTGCACGGGGTAGACTAGTATGGAGGACTGCTTCAAACCAGTCTTCAGTTGAAAATTACCACCACCACCACCATCTCCTCCTCCTCCTCCTCCTCCTCCTCCTCCTGTACCCACAGAAAACAGGAAAATGTCAGTAGTAACCATTTTGTATGGCATGTTGCAGGAAGCCCTCACAGAGCTGCTGTCACGCGACTCCTTCTATGCCCCCGAGGTTGACATCTTCCGTGCTGTGTGCCAGTGGGCTGCAGCCAACCCTGAGTGTGGTGAGCGGGCATTGGGGGAAGTGGTGTCAACAGTGCGGCTGCCCCTCATGTCCCTCTCAGAGCTGCTCGGCGTTGTCAGGCCTGCCGGCCTGGTCTCCGCAGATGCGATCCTCGACGCAATCCAGGCTCGGACCCAGGCCCGGAACTCGGATCTCCATTACAGGGGCATGCTGTGTAAGTTCACCCTTTGCTACATTTTTTGTGAGTAAAGTGAAATTTTACATTTGCAAACAGTGCTGTTTTTAAAACGTGAGTGTACAACCTGTCGCTGTTTGTGTTTGGAGGAATAAAGCAAGGAACGTTCCAGGAAACAAATGCAAAAGTGAAAATTCTTGATGTTACTTCCTCTGGTGTCCAGCTGCCTTGCTATCCATATTTAAGATTCAAATACTACAAAAATTTATAGTTTCCTTCTTGTTTTATTATTATTAACCCTTTCGTGGCTGCTAGCGCCGAGCTTCCTGTCTGCTTGGCCGGCTAATGGGGCAAATGTTTTGTGCGCCTGGCCAGTGGACGGTGGACGTGGCCCTAGGACTGCTGAAGGATGCAGCCACTGTAGGCCACTTGCACATAGAACCCCTTTTCAATATTACTCTTTTTTAAAATCATCATCTCGCTGTACCGTCATATTGGTTGCAGTTTACGGTCACCATGAAAAAGAGCTTCAAAACTAATCTGACCTTTCTTCTAGAAGTTTATTCTGGGTTACAAAAAAACTATTTTAGAGAAATGAGTGTTTTTATTTGTGACTGAAGAATTCTGTAACTTGAGATTTACATTATATACTGCACAAGTACGTTTCAGATCCATAGTTTTGAAAGGAGCCATTCATAGACGCTCGGAACTTGGACAATCTTCTGCTTCATGCAGCAATGAGTGTTGCTCAGAAACTGTATATATTTTGCTGCACTGTTTGCCTTTTGCGGCATCTTATACATCAGTTAATTAGCCCTTCAGCTTACGTATATATGCATCTTTCCTTTTTTGTAGGTTAGGAAATCAAATTGCATCTAGCAGATCAACTCGTAAGCTGAAATGAACCAGGAGCAGGTGACAACTGTAATGCTTTCTGACATGAAAAGCAGATAGTGACAGAATTGGCAGCATTGTTGAAACACAGACAACAGTTATTTGCCATTCTATATTATCCATTTACCTCCTCCTGCACCCGGGTGTACATAATGCTTTTAGCCCTCAGGCCTTCCTACCTATTGGTCATAGATGCATTGCTGTAGCCCCGAAAGAGTTAATCTCCTTTATTCAGTTTTTTTCTTGGTGAGGTGTCAAAAATGTGTGTGTTAATAATGTTAAAACCTACAGAGGCAAAAGTGTGAATACATCGACCCAGTGCCCCCCCACCCCGGGGGGCTTGCCATGGCCAGTTTGTGCTTGGCTATCACGGGATCCCAACCTTTGCAGCATCTTTTCCCTACTGGGCTGCATGTCTATCCTCTTGTTATTCTTTTTCCCCTCCCTTCGGGAACATGTTTGGGGTGTTAGTGGGAATGTACTGTTCTGTCGCTGACGTAAGAACAGTCTCATCACTATTTTTTGTTCCCTTTTCCTTTATTTATTTACTTTCTCCACTTTGGCATTTCAGGTTCTTCTTTTTCTTCTTCCTCCCTGTGCAACTCCTCAGGGCTGGCTCAGGCATCTGATGTATAACAGGTGACTGGGTAACGCATTATTGCTAGCCCTGGGTTGACAGGTAGGGTTCGCACGTACCCCCTGGTACAGGCAAGGCCCAGGGAGCGGTGATAGCCTAAGCTGCTACCTTCCCAAATTGCCAGCTGGTCCCTCTGTCAGGTGTGACCTGAGGTGTGAACAATGACCGAAGTAAGGTGCGCCCCCTTGTGTAGGGGCCCCCCAGTTGCCCCCTTACTTCATGAAGGACATGGCCATTTAGACATGCGACCTCAGATTCAGCTCTGAGGTTGTGAAATTGCCCATTGTCAAGGTAGAATCGCCATCCCCTCATCCAGCTGTGCAACAAGCCATCAAACACTTGCCTCAAGGGACAAAGTCACCAGTTACACTACCTGGCAGGCTGGAAAGGACAGGAGTACTCCCGTGAAGACTTCCTACATCCCTCCAGCCAACCAACACCTGAGTCCTCCTCAGCTAACTGAACAGGCTCGAAGAAGTCCAACAAAGGCAAACGGTCTTCTCCTTCGCCGACTCTAAGATTCTCTTCGACGGTGTCACTTCATGATAACTTTTCCCAGCTGGCCTCCATGTCGCTGGTGTGCACGACCAACCGTTCTTCTGCGTTGGACTCTGCAGACCAACAGCACGAGAATGATAATGCTTCTGTGGACCTCAAGGAGCAGGATCCTCCTGCCTCTATGCCCTGTGTAGCAGCGAATCTTCGCAGGCTGGCACTCGGCAGTCGCCAAGGCGACATACCTTAATTTTTTGCTCATCATGACTCTCCTACAATGGGACATTGGCAGCCTTTGATCCAACAAAGAGGATTTACGGCTGCTTTTAGAATCACAGTGTCCCCTTGTACTCTGCCTTCCGGAAACAAAATTGCATCCACATGACTGCTTTGAGCTTTCACATTTCTTCCCAGTCAGTTTTGATCTTCTCCCTGACAACCCATCTTGCAGCTGTTGCAGTTCGCCTTTTCCTTCGTCTCTTGACATTTTCCCTTTGTACCATTTATATCCCTCCGTCATTTGATGTCAGCAGGGCAGACTTCCTCCAGCTTATTGAGTAGCTACTTCACCCATTTCTGCTGCTCAGTGACTTTAATGTGCACCATCCCCTTTGGGGTTCTCCCAGAACCTGCCAGAGAGGTGATCTCTTGGCTGATCTTCTCAGTCAAAGTAATCTGCCTTAACACAGGAGCATCCACGTTTGTTTCTGACTCCTCTACACACCTATTCCCATTTGGACCTATCCTTCTGCACTGCCCAAGCTTGCCCATCGTCTTGAGTTGTCTGTTCTTCGTGACACTTACTGAAGCGATTATTTTTCGTATGCTATCCATTTGATGACTCCTATCCTACCTGCGTGCACACCCAAATGGCAACTTACTAAGGCCGACTGGCAGCATTGCTCCTCCCTGACAGTGAACACGATTCCCCCAGTTGTGATGACCAGGTGAACTATCTTACAAACGTTATCCTTACTGCTGAAGAACGTTCCATTTCCTGCACTTCCTCTGTACCAAGCTGTTTCCCAGTCCCTTGGTGGACTGAGGCATGCTGTGATGCAGTTTGCGCGCAGAGACGTGCTCCATGTTTTTAACTGTCATCCTATGATGGCAAATTGCATTCATTATAAACTGACGCATACACAGTGTTGTTGCGTTATTTGGGATAGCAAGAAAGCTAGCTGGATTCGATTCACTAGTTCTTTTAACAGTTCCACTCCCTCCTCTGTCGTGTGGGCCAACCTCAGATGGCTCTCTGGGACGAAGATCCATTCCCCAATTTCATGCCTTGATAGTAGCAGAAGATGTCAAAGTGCACCTTATTGCTATTTCCAAAACCTTGGGCCAGCATTTTGTGGAAATTTTGAACTCTTCCCACTATCACCCTTCCTTTCCTCCATCGGAAACGAGCGGAGGAGGCTCGGAAGATATCCTTTTCTTCTTAGAATCGTGAGTGCTACAATTCAGCCTTTACTATGAGGGAGCTAGATCATGCTCTCACTTCATCCCTATCCTCCGCCCCAGGGCCAGACGCTGTTCACATTCAGATGTTGCAGCATCTTTCACTTGCTGGCAAGCATTTTCTGCTTAATATGTACAACCACATCTGGGCAGAGGACACGTTTCTGCGACACCGGCAAGAAGCCACTACCATACACAAACCTAAGTCCAGTAAGAACAAACACCTTCCTTCTAGCTACCTCCCCATCTCTCTCACCAGCTGTGTTTGCAAGGTGATGGAACATATGATTGTGTTTGCAAGGTGATGGAACTTATGATTCATGCCCAACTGGTAGGGTGGCTCGAGTCTCACAATTTTCTAACCACTGCACAGTGTGGATTTAGAGCAAGACGTTCTGCAGTTGACCATCTCGTCACTTTGTCCACCCATGTCATGAATGGTTTTCTGCAGAAATCCCGGACTGTGGCCACGTTTTTCGATTTGGCAAAAGCTTAAGACACTTGCTGGAGGACTGGTATCCTCCATATTCTCTACACGTGGGGCTCACTGGCCGCCTGCTCCATTTCCTGGAGGAATTTGTAACAGATTGAGTTTTCAAGGTCTGTGTGGGTTCTGCCTTGTTGGCACCCTTATCCAGAAAAATGGTGTGCCTCATGGTTCTGTCCTGAGTGTCGTTCTCCTTGCTATCGCCATTAACCCTGTAATGGCCCCTCTAGTGCCGGGCATCTCCGGCTCCCTTTTTGTTGACAATTTTTCCATATATTACAGTTCTTCACAGACCTGTCTCATTGAGCAACATCTTCAGAGATGCCTCAATCGTCCTTACTCGTGGAGCATCGACAGTGGCATTTGTTTTTCCAGTGCCAAAGTCGTTGTATGAATTTCTGGGCACGCAGTTGGTTTCTCCCACTGTCTGTACGTCTTAGGCCTGTTGCTCTTCCATTCATTGAAACTGCGAAATTCCTTGGGCTCATGCTCGATAGGAAACTCCCTTGATCCTCCAAAGTGTCTTAGCTGGCAGCTCGCTGAACACGGTCCTTCAATGTCATACATGTCCTGAATGGTACTTCCTGGGGTGCAGATCGAACCACCCTCCTGTTTGTACAGGCGCCTTGTCCTGCTGAAGCTGGATAACAGGTGCTTTGTTTATGCATCTGCATATTTGTCCCTCTTACACTGTCTCAATATTATCCACCATCGTGACACTCTGGCCTTTTACACTAGCCAGGTTGAGAGTCTGTATGCAGAAGCTGCTGAGCTACCACTGTTCTACTGCCGTGACTTTCTCCTCAGCAGGTACGCACGCAGTTTGTCTGCCAAGGCTGCCCATCCTATGCTGCCTCCTTTGATGACACCTTTGATTGCCACTATGGGATGCATCCCTCTTCTCTGTTACCTCCTGGAGTTCACTTTCGGCTCTTGCTCCAGCAGCTTAACTTCTTGCTCTCTGCAACTTTCTCTGTGGGGTGTGAACCCTTCACCACTGTGGCTTCACGCATCGGCCTATGTTCACCTTGTTCTTCATTCACATCCTAAGGACACTGCTCCATCCTCACTCAATCGCCTTCAGTTTCACAACCTTCGCATGGAACTTTGCAACTGTACGTATGTGTACACTGATGGCTCTCGGACTGACTGTGGTGTCAGGTGTGCCTTCGTCATTGGTGCCGATGTTCTTTGGTCTCTGCTCCTGGCACACTGCTCAGTATTTACAGCATAGCTCTTCACCCTGTATCAGGCCACAGAGTACATCCAGTGACACAGGCTTTTCAATAGTGTCATCTGCTCAGACTCTCTCAGCACCCTTCAAAGCTTGTATGTGCTGTACACTGCCCATCTGTTAGTGCAACGTGTCCAGGAAAACTGTCACTTGCTCACTTTTGTTAGAGCCATTGTGATGTTTATGTGGATTGCTGGTCTTTGCGGTCTGACAGGAAATGAGGCTGCTGACACTGCTGCCAAGGCTGCAGTCCTCATACCTCAGCCCATTAGTTCTTATACTCCTTCTGATGATCTCTGTGTTGCCACCTGTCGGGAGGTGTCATTTGTTTGGCATTGCCACTGGTCCTTGCTTCATGGAAATAAGCTCCGGCTTATTAAGTCTTTCCCAGCTGCTTGAACAACCTCTCGGCCCTCCTGCTGCGGTATGGTCATTTTAACTAGGTTGTGTATTGGGCACTGTCTTTTTAGCTATCATCATTTGTTAAGGGGCACTATCCCATCGCTTCGTACAAATTGCGCCCAAGTTTTAACTGTCCACCATTTCCCACTGTAATGCCCATTTTTTAACTATTTACATTTCTGCTTGGGTTTGCCGTCTGAGTCATCGGCAGTTTTAGTAAACGATATGCGGGCTGTTCATCACATTTTACTTTTTGTCCGTAGTAGCAATATGGCAAACCATTTAAATTTTATTTCTGGACATCCATTTCAGTATGGTGTATTTTATAGACCTTTCTCGATGTTCCTGTTTCTAGCTGTCTCCTCTTTCCTGTCTCCACTTACCTCCCTGTTGCTCCCGCACCACTTACTTCGGGCTTCAGGAGCTACATCCCTGCAACCATCGGGGATATCAGTCCCCAATTCTGAGCTGGAGAAGCGTAAGTCGTCTTCCAGTCCTGTCACTAGGAAGGGGTCCGTTGGGTCACTCCCTCCCCATTTCTGCTGGTGGGAAAGATGACACATGCCAGTGGCTGAAGAGCCCAAAAGCAGCTGGTCGTAGGGCTTCACGTTCACCCTTAGTCCTGGAGACTGATACAGTAAAGTCCTCCCAGCCAGGGAAACCAGGAAAACAAAGGAGTAGCGAGAGAAATGCAAAAAGAAGGTCCTCAATACCAAGGGAATTGCAGTGGCACCCACACCACTGCTACCTATAAGCTCGGCGTCTGCGGATGAGGTGGAGATTCTGGCATCTGCTGAGGACATAGATCCCGTCAGAACCTCACACACAATGGGTGTAGACTGCTCAGGCAAAAAGTCGGTGGCAGCAGCTGACTCAGAGGTGTAAACTGACTTGTTTAATTTTCCATGCCTTCCCAGTCTCACGATGACGACATCCTCCAGTGGAATTTCGGCAGTTTTTTCCACTGCCTGGCTGAACTACGGCAACTGTTAAGATTTACACCTGCTTTCTGTGTTGCCCTCCAGGAAAGCTGGTTCCCAGCAATGCGGACTCCTGCCATCCGCAGCTGTAAGGGATACTACAGGAACCGTAGTGACTATAATAGTGTGTCAGGTGGCATTTGTATTTATATCATAAACTCAGTCTGTATTGAATGTGTGCCCCTTCAAACTCCTCTTGAAGCTGCGGCTGCCAGGATAAGGACAACACAAGAAGTAACTGTCTGCAATGTAGATCTTCCTCCAGATGGTGCAGTATCCCTGAATGTATTAACTGCACTGATGATCAACTCCCTGATAAACCTTTCCTACTTTTGTGAGATTGTAATGCTCGTAATGCCTTGTGGGGTAGCACCACGCTTACTGGCCGTGGCAGAAATGTCAAAAATTTACTGTCCCAACTCGATCTGTGCCTCTTAAATTTCATCATGGTTCATGGTAATTACTCGGCCATTGATTTATCAATTTGCAGCCCAGGCCTTCTCCCATATGTCCACTGGAGAGCATATGACGACCTGTGTGGTAGTGACCACTTTTCCATCTTCCTGTCACTGCCCCCGTGTAAAGCCCACAGATGCCTGACCGGATGGGCTTTAAACAAGGCGGACTGGGAAACTTTCACTTCTGGTGCCATCGTTGAATCTCCCCCACACGGGAATATTGATGTGATGGTTGAGCAGGTGACTACAATAATCGTTTCTGTGGCAGAAAACACGATCTCTCACTCTTTAGGGCACCCCGGCAAAAACGTTGGTGGCCACCGGAAGTCGCAAGTAAGGAGCATATGGGGCTCTACAGCAGCATAAGCGGCACCTTCCCTGGAGGACCTCATAGCCTTTAAACTGCTCCGTGCCTGCGTTTGCCAACTTATCAAATGACAGAAGCAGGGGTGTTGGGAGACATATGTCTCGACCCTTGGGTGCCATACATCACCTTCCCAAGTCTGGGCAAAGATCAAATGTATTTTCAGATATCAGACCCCAACAGGTGTTCCCCATGTTAACATGGCATGTTATCTACCGACGCACACACGATTGCCGAGTACTTTACTGAGCACTATGCTGGAACCTCTGCGTCGTAGAATTACCCCCAACCTTTCGCACTCCCAAATGGCGGCTGGAAGTGAAAATCCTCTCGTTCACTATGCACCACAGTGAATCCTATAATGCCCCTTTTACTGAGTGGGAGCTCCTCAGTGCCCTTGCACATTGCCCCGACACTGTTTCTGGACGAGATCGGATCCACAATCAGATGATCAAACATCTCTTATGTGACTGCAAGCAACATCTCCTCGTCATCTTCAACCGGATCTGGTGCGATGGTGTCTTTCCATCACAGTGGTGGGAGAGCACCATCATACTGGTGCTCAAACCCGATAAAAACCTGCTGGATGTGGGTAGCTATTGGCCCATCAGCCTCAACAACATTCTTTGTAAGCTGCTGGAGCATATGGTGTGCCAGTGGTTGGGATGGGTCCTGTAGTCATGTGGCCTACTGGCTCCATGTCAGGGCGGCTTCCGCCAGGTTCACTCTACCACTGATAATCTTGTGTCCCTAGAGTCTGCCATCCAAACAGCCTTTTCCAGATGCCAACACCTGGTCGCCATCTTTTCTGATTTACAGAAAGTGTATGACACCGCCTGACGACGTCATATCCTTGCCACATTATACAAGTGGGGTCTCGGAGGCCTGCTGCAGATTTTTATCCAAATATTTCCTGTTGCTTCGTATTTTCCATGTCCAAGTTGGTGTCTCCCATGCCCCCCCCCCCCCTCCCCTCCATATGTAGGAGAATGGGGTCCCGCAGGTCTCTGTATTGAGTGTGTGTCTATTTTTTGTAGCCATAATGGTCTAGCATCAGCTGTAGGGCCGTCCATCTCACCCTCTCTGTATGCAGATAACTTCTGCGTTTTGTACTGCTCCACCAGTACGGGTCTTGCTGATCGGCACCTACAGGGAGTCATCCACAAAGCAAAGTCATGGGCTCTAGCCCACGGTTTCTAGTTTTTGGCCACAAAGTCTTGTGTTATGCACTTCTGTTGGCATCGTACCGTTCATCCAAAACCAGAACTTTACCTTAATGACAATCCACTCATTGTAGTGGAGATATATCGATTGTTAGGACTTGTTTTCAATGTCCGATTGACTTTGCTTCCTCACCTTCGTTAGCTTGAGCGGAAGTGCTGGCAGCATGTCAATGCCCTCCACTGCCTGAGCAACACAAACTGGGCTGCAGATCGCTCTACGCTGCTGCAGCTCTACAGAGTCCTTGTTCAATCCCGCCTTGACTATGGGAGTGTGGTTTAAGGTTCAGCGGCATCCTCAGTTTGCATTTACTCGACCCAGTACACCACTGTGGCGTTTGCCTAGAGACATGAGCTTTTAGGACACTTCTGGTCATCAGTCTCCTTGTGGAGGTCAGAGTCCCTCCATTGCAGGTCAGGCATGCACAACTGCTGGCTAGTTATGTTGCACACGTTCATAGTTCTCCTGCGCATCCTAATCACCATCTCCTTTTCCCACCCACAGCGGTTCATCTCCTGCATCAGTGGCCCAGGTCAGGGCTTCCAATTGCAGTTCGTGTCCATTTCTGACCTGGAGTCCTTTCCTTTACCACCTATTCTTGAAGTCCATTCACGTACACCTCCATGGTGTACACCTAGGCCGTGACTTTGCCTGTACCTTTCATATGGTCCTAAGGCCTCAGTTAATCCCGTGGCTCTCCGCTGCCACTTCCTCTCGATTCTTGAGATTTACTGAGGCCAAAATGTGGTTTACAGTGATGGCTCGATGGCTGATAGTCAAGTCAGCTTCGTGTATGTCTGTGGAGGACATATTGAACAGCATTCCTTGCCCGATGACTGCTGTGTTTTCACTGCTGAGGTAGTAGCTATCTTTCATGTTATTGAGCACATCCGTTCGTGCCCTGGGGAGTTGTTTCTTCTGTGTACTGACTCCTTGAGCCGCCTACAAGGTATCGAACAGTGCTACCCTCATCATCCTTTGGTAGTGTCCATCCAGGAGTCCATCTATGCCCTGGAACGGTCCGGTCATTCAGTGGTGTTTGTTTGGACTTCAGGTCACATTGGAAGCCCAGGCAACATGCTTGCCGACAGGCTGTGTGGAAACCTCTTATGGAGATCGGCTTCTCTGCAACTGATCTGCGTGTAGTAGTATGCCACGAGGTTTATGTGGCTTTGGGAGATGGAATGGCATAACTTCAGCACGCACAACAAACTGCGTGCCATTAAGGAGACTATGAATGTGTGGCAGTCCTCCATGCGGGCCTCTCACAGGGACTTTGTTGTTCTCTGTCGGCTACACATTGGTCACGCTTGGGTGACACAAGACTACCTCCTGCACCGTGATGACCCACCTCAGTGTCGGTGCGGAGCTCGGCTGACCTTCTTTTGTGAGTTTTCCTTCTTTGGCTGCCCTGCGACGGGCTCTTCAGTCACCGGACTCATTGCCATTAATTTTAGCTGATGCTGCCTCATCGGCTAATTTAGTTTAACGTTATATACGTGATGGTGGGTTTTATCATTCTATATAAGTTTTAGTGCATATCCTTTGTCCCTTGGTGTTCTCCACTATAATGCTTTTAGGGTGGACGTTTTAATGTGTCACAGAGTGGCTGGCTTTTCCTTTTTATATTCTCATGGTCGACCAGCCATGGTTATCTGCTCTCTTGTTTTTACCCCTTCCCTTCTACTTGTTTCTTGCTTCTCTCTGTGGTTTTCTTTTCCTGTTTTGTCCATCCCGGTTGTCCTTCTGTCGTTCTTAGGCAGGATGAAGGTTATTATAGAGCTGGGGTCTAGTGAAGATTGATATCAGGAGGATTTTAGGGACAACTGGTGCGTTGCAAGGAAAACTTCCAGCTGTGTGGCTCAGAGAAACCACTTGAAGATCCAGTAGCATGAGTTGTGAAGCTGCCATTGTGCATTGTGCTAGCTCTGCTCTCGGCCAGTTTGGCGATAGCCTTATATTTGGGAAGGCTGTTGGTGATCATGCCTGCATCAAATGGTGTGCAGAATTTTAAACAATTTAAACTCCACATAGGAATATCAACAGTATAGGGAAGATAGATTGTTACTTACCGTAAAGAAGACATGTTAAGTTGCAGACAGGCACAGTTAAGTATACGTAGTTTTCGGCCATAGCCTTCATCAGCAAAAGAGAAGCAAAGAAACACACACTATTCATACACACAAGCAAGCATACCTCACACACAGACTACCACCAGCTCTGGTTGCTCAGGCCAATGGCCTTCTGGCCTGAGCTGCCGGAGTTGGTGGTCATGCGTGTATGAATGTGTGTGTGTGTGTGTGTGTGTGTGTGTGTGTGTCTTTCTCTTTCTCTCTTGCTGCTGAAGGCTGTGGCCGGGAGCTTTATGTAAGTTTTAGTTGTGCTGTGTTCAACTAAATGTCTTCTTTATGATAGATAGCAATCTATCTTTCCTACTGTGCTGTGCAGAAATTTCAGTAGAGATGAGGTATGACTTGACTGCCTCCATTGGGGTAGGATAAGCCTGAGGTGTTACTGAGTGGGGTCTCTGATAGGACCCATATTCCAAGTGCTTGGGAACGGGTATGTCATAAGGATGAAGTAAGTATAGTGTAGATTAGGTGGGTGGTGGAATACCACATTAGGAGGAATGTGAAGGATTTTGGGTAGGATGTTCCTCATTTCTGGGCCTGATGATAAGTAGGCAACAGCCTGGTGGAGGGCAGGTAAAGTGACAGCAAAAATGCTGCAAGTAAGCGTACCTGGGTGCAAATCATGGACGAAGCAACTCATTGGCAGGAGGAAGAGGGGCAGGATTTTGGATGCATCCCTGTCACTGGCTGTGGACCGTGGACAGGGCGGCAGGTCAAAGGGAGGGGAGGGGAAGAGAGAAAAGCACTACACCAGTCCATCAGTCCAGCTGATGATGGAAATGGTGGTTTGTTTTGCCAGTTAGACACTGACATTCAGCCATCCACCCGTGAGCAGTTGCGTCATGAATTGCGCTGGGAGAAGGTGAAGAATCGCATAAAAAAAATCTGATTTAATTCAATTTTGCAGCCTAAGCTTTTTAAACATTAATTCCTTCCAACCAATTGTTTTGTTCATTGTAGAAAAATAATATAAGTATGTGGATGAATTAATGAAAAGCCTGTATGTTCGTCTGTTGTTTGTTAGATAATGATTTTTATGAGAAATTTGATGGCTTCAACTTTCTACTTTTAAAGTTCCAGTCCGTTTTTGTTATTTCCGTGTACCTGTACTGCCAAATGTTGGGGGGGTGTTTTTGCAGTGCCAGAGGAGAACATGGCCCACCCACGGCACGGCACACAGGTTCTGCAGGGAGAGATGAGGGCTGCACTGCTGGACGGTGACTCCCACAACTACGACATGGAGCGCGGGTACACACGCCACGCCATCTCAGAGTCTGCCAGTGACCACGGCATTGTCATAAAGCTGGGCACCCAGGCCCTCCTCAACAACATTCGCATGCTTCTTTGGGACCGTGACCTCAGGTATGGATTTTTGTAGCCCAAGTTCAAAATCTGAGACAAATATTATGTTTGTCATAATTAAAATTGTATGAAATATAGTGTATTTTGAAAAGATACCTCCAGTTTCAGAATATTGTGTCTTCTACACGAATGAAACTTTCTGGAGATTAAAAGTATGTGCCTTGAACTTCGAACCTTTGCTCGAGCCATCAGAGTACAACTCTCAACTCGCTGTCACAGCTTTACTTACACCAGCACCTGTTCTCCTACCTTCTGAGCTTCAGAGAAGTTTCCTTGCTTACATTGGTGGAAATTACTCTCTTGGAAGATAGAAGGAGAGGTACCACTGGAAGTAATGCTGTGAGGAAGGGTTGTGAATTGAGCTCAGATAGGTCTGTTGATAGAACACTTGCCAACAAAAGGCAAAGGCCCAGATTCAAGTCTTGGTCTAGCATTAATTTGCGGGGAAGTTTCAAATCTGCACACACTTCACTGCAGAGCGGGAATTTATCTGGAAATGTGTCTAAACATTGAAATTTTATCTTACATACCAGACTAAAAGCCAGTAGCTGTTTCCCTGTTGCAGCTTGTCTGTGCATTACCGAAGTGTGTTGAATTGAAGTGGCAGTAGCAAAGAAACAGGAGGTATTTTACAGTATCTGTTTAACATACACAATGTAGTTAATTACTGTACAACTTTTACAAATGTGCAGCTTGATTTTTGTTGAGTATGGAATTGCATCTGCTAGAGCGGAAGAGGTATACGAATTACACATTGTACCATTTCACCTCCAAGATCACCCAATCTCTCAGTTTGACCCCCCCCCCCCTCTCTCTCTCTCTCTCTCTCTCTCTCTCTCTCTCTCTCTCTCTCTCTCTCTCTTTTTTTTGGGGGGGGGGGGGACTTTGCACTTGCACTGTGAATGACTCTGCCTATGTGCCTTCTCTTCCAACAACTTTATGTGAGCTATGGTGCTGCATACCAACAGTGGTTAATGCAGTAACTCCAGACATATTCTCAAAACTAGGGGGTGAGTTTGACTCCTCATCCTCCTCTCCTGAAAGATTTCTTATTACGCAGGTCTTCACAGATCATCTTCCAATCTTCTCATTTTTCCTAAATGCTGTTGTTCAGCATTTCTTTCCAGTGTAGTCCTCTTTGATTCAAACTGTTTTTCACATGTTCTCAGCCTGATGTTCGTGGTCTGCCAGTTGGTTGAGTTCTATTGTTCGCTCCAAAGCTCTTCTTGGTAATGTTTCTGTTAATGTGGCCAAACCATTTCAGCCTATTACCCTCCCTAGTTTCTTTTATGGGAGTGGTATGAAGAGTGTAATATTTTTTCGTTTCTTATCTCGTCCATTCTTGACCTGTCAATGATAGCTCATAGAAACCTTATCTGTGTTGCTTGTATTTTGATCCATATGCTAAAATTTGTACATCATATGATTTGTATGTTGTGGTCTAAGTTGTGCTGCCTGCCATGCGTATTTCAATGTACATATGAGGAATTCCTAATTTGAGGAAATTCTGCAGCATTTCTGGGATGCTTCAAAATCAAAGAGGCATTAAAGGTTAGTACAGCGAGTGGAGCTGGACAATCGTGTAAACCATTCTTTAACAGTTTCACTGCTGCAGACGTAAATATATGCTAATTGTTTCAGTGCTCCAGATGTATATATACTATTTGCTATAAAAAAATACTTACAGCAGTTCCCTGCCACAGTTGTATAGTTACGTATAATGCTGACAATCGGGCTAGCAAGTCGGATGTAATTGCTGCGCAAGTATGCAGTTTAATTGTTGGAATACTAGGAAATACCTGAATGACTATTGAATGCTGAATTCTCTTTCTGCTGAGTTCATTCGTATCGCTATATTATCTAGTTTGTGTGTGGCTGTTTCCGCGTTACCGAATAAAATGACGCGACGTTACCGTCCATTTAGAGACGATGAGGTGCTGAGTATTCTAAACCAAAGTGACAACGAGGACATCATTATGCCCAATCCAGCTGATTATGGGTAAACAGATAATGACGACGACGAGCTGGTAGATAAATCTGTCACCACAAATATAAAAAAATATTTGTGGACCAACATACGTTGAACCAGTAAATGCAGATCCAGATTTTGATGTTATCGTTGATTCTTTCTCCGATTCCAAACAAGAGCCTGAGCGTATGCCTGAAAAATCTAAGATACACAAAACAGTTGATTTTAGAGGGAAAGACTCTGATTTGGACCGTAAAGTGTATAATTTCGAAAACAATGGTTCCAGTTGCAAAATCGTCAATTTAGATTATTTATGTACTGTATACGACTACTTCCAAGTTTTTTTTTAGCCAAGAAATTGTTAGCTACATAGTTGAGCAATGTAATTTATATTATGAACTCCTTTGCAATGATGCCAGTGTAAAATCAATACTGCGACGTTGGAAAGACACAAACAGTGACGAAGTTTACTGTTTCCTTGCTGTAAATTTTCTGATGGCTCAAGTGAGAAAAAATGAAATAAATAGTTATTGGACCA
Organism: Schistocerca nitens; assembly: GCF_023898315.1. Lineage (NCBI taxonomy): Eukaryota > Metazoa > Arthropoda > Insecta > Orthoptera > Acrididae > Schistocerca > Schistocerca nitens. The sequence goes on from NC_064623.1 coordinate 133,464,190, forward strand.
ATGATCAGTTACTGTCTACTCCATTGTTTGCGCAAATCATGCCGAGAGATAAATATCTTCTGTTACTTAGAATGTTACATTTTGCTAATAACAGTAAGGACCCTGGAGATGACAAAGTCTGGAAATTATATCGAATTGTGGATAACTTAAGAAAAGTATTTCCAGGTGCTTTCTATCCTTTTAAAAATTTGTGCATTGACGGAAGTCTAGTTCTCTTCAAAGGTCGTGTCTTCTTCAAGCAGTACATTCCTTCCAAATGCCACAGATTTGGTGTAAAATTTTTTGTTATGTGATTGTGAAACTGGTTATATTCTTGACTTTATTATTTATGTGGGTGCAGCAACAGACGTAAAAAAAGAAACTGACTTTGGTGTAAATGTTGGAATACCTGGAAGCATTGTCCTCACTTTACTTGAACGTTACCTTGGTAAAGGTCACACATTGTGTGTTGACAATTGGTACACTAGCCCAACGTTATTTTCTTATTTGCATGACAGAGTGACTAATGCCTGTGGAACTGTGAGAACAAACCATAAAGGCATGCCTGCTTAATAAAAAAAAAATAAAAAATAAAAAAAACACACAACTTAGAAAGGCGAGATCGAGTTTGTCAACAGATAAACTTCTTGCTCTGAAGTGGCAGGACAAGGGGAAGTGAGGATGCTTTCAACTCTTCATACAAGCTAAATTACAGTGACTGACAAAATTGACAGAACCACGAATGAACCAGATACAAAACCAGCTTGCATCGTAAGCTACACTGAAAATATGGGGGCCGTCGACAGGAGCGACATGATGCTAAGTTCAGTAGAATGTGTACGAAAAACTGTAAAATGGTATAAAAAAGTATTTTTTAATTTGGTGGATCTGCCTCTGCTCAATACGCGTGCATTATATAAAACTCAAACGGGACGAAATATTTCAGTATCTGATTTTCAGCAGAAACTTATCAAGGAGATCCTAGAGATTCACCACCAACCGCAAACAGAGGGACGTCGTGGAAGGATATCGGCTGATGGTGGCAATCCCTTATGCCTAACCGAGCGCTACTTTATCTCTCTAATCCCGGGAACTTCAAAGAAGAAGGCCACCCAGAGAAGGTGTATTGTATGTGCAAAACATGATAAACGAAGTGACACAAGATACTTTTGTTTAAAATGTAATGTGCCTTTATGTTTGAATTTTTGTTTAGAGAGATATCACACTTTGAAGTATTACTAATGTAATATGTTTTGTATTTTTTTCTCCTAGTAAAATACCTTTTTTGAACAAATTAACTTTCTGAACAAAGATTTTTTAAAAAAAGGAAACAATTTACACCGACAATACTGGATTTTGCTTCTCATTTTTATCTCAATAATACCGGTAGACTGCTACAGTCACATATATATACGCACCGGGTGAAAATAACGTGCACAGGGCAGGAGCCGCTGAGAGTAAATGCGCAGTGAAAGGGTTAAAACATGGAGACCATTAACTTGCACGTGGACACACTAATCTCTGTATAAAAATGTAATTGACAATGGTAGTATGAGGAATGATTGTAGCACAGCAACCGTTAATGATGCATAACTGATTATTTACACTGCAGCACCAAATAAACTGGTATGGGTAGGTGTATTCAAATACAGAGATATGTAAACAGGCAGAAGATGGCGCTGCGGTTGGCAACGCCTGTATAAGACAACAAGGTGACTGGCACAGTTGTTACATTGGTTACTGCTGCTACAATGGCAGGTGTTATCAAGATTTAAGTGAGTTTGAACGTGGTGTTATAGTCGAAGTCCGAGCAATAGGACACAGCATCTCGGAGGTAGCGATGAACTGGGGGTTTTTCCATAATACTATTCCACAACTGCACTGTGAATATCAGGAATCTGGTAAAACATCAAACCTCAGACATTGCTGCAGCCAGAAAAAGATCCTGCATGAATGGGACCAACGACGACTGAATACAATTGTTCAACATGACAGAATTGCAACCTTCTCGGAAATTGCTGTGGGTTTCAATACTGGGCCATCAATAAGGGCCAGCGTGTGAACTGTTCAATGAGACATCATCGGTATGGGCTTTTGGAGCTGAAGGCCCACTTGTGTACCTTTGATGACTGCACGACACGAAGCTTTACAGCTCGCCTGGGCCTGTCAACGCCGACACTAAACTGTTGACTGAAAACATGTTGCCTGGTCAGATGAATCTTAAACATGTTGCCTGGTCAGATGAATCTCATTTCAAATTGTATCGAGCTGATGGACGTGTATGGGTATGGAGACCTCCTCATGAATCCATGGATCCTGCGTGTCAGCAGGGGCCTGTTCCAGCTGGTGGAGGTTCTTAATGGTGTGGGGCGTGTGCAGTTGGAGTGATATGGGACCCCTGATACGTGTAGATACGAATGACAGGTGTCAAGTACTGTCTGATCGCCTGCATCCATTCATGTCCATTGTGCATTCTGACGGACTTGGGCAATTTCAGCAGGACTATGCAGCACTCAACACGTCCAGAATTGTTACAGAGTGGCTCCAGGAACACTCTTCTGAGTTTAGACACTTCCGCTGGCCACCAAACTCCCTAGACATGAACATCATTGAGCATATCTCGGATGCCTGTTCATTAGAGATCTCCACCCCCTCGTACTTTCACGTATTTATGGACAGCCCTGCAGGATTCGTGATGTCAGTTCCCTCCAACACTACTTCAGACATTAGTTGAGTCAATGCCATACATATTGTGGCATGTTTGAATGCTTGCGGGAGCCAGCATCATACAAGGCAGGTGTACCAGTTTCTTTGGCTCTTCAGTATATTACAGCCACAGCCTCTAAATGCCATCTCCAGATCTTCACGGGTTTATTACACTATTGAAGGTATTTTAAATCTGTCTTTCCAACCACAAGAAAATTCTTGTCAAAAAATGCATTTCATTTTATTGAAATAAAACATCATTGATAGTGGCATTCTGTGCTTGGTTTGGTGACATTTTATGCCTTTCTTTCGCTCACATCAGGAAATGCCGTCTGCTCACATGTTTTTGAAGTAGCCCTTTGATTGGTGATGTTGATTCTGGCCTAATTCCTCAGTGCTTTGCAGAACTGTGCATTTTATGAGGTGAAGCACAACAGAATGTTGCACCTATACTGTTTTACAAGGCAAAAAGTAGTTTCATTTTGTATGTCTATCTCGATTTTGCAACGTCCGTCTTCCAATTTTTTGCATACTGTTTTGCTCCAGTCATCTGTGTCATACAGATCTTCTTCTGTTTGCCTGGGGTAAATCCAGGTAGACAAATAGTATTAATTATGTAAATGAAAGTTCTGTACAGGGTAGGAGAAAGCAGGGTCATTTCATATCAATTGAACCAGTTTGAGAATATGTTCCAGCTCATAGTCTTGGATCTGGCTGATATTTAGCACACCAATGCTACCATGGGTGGAAAGCTCATATATGAAGTATTAGATTCCCCTAAGAATTAGTTCCAGACTTGCCGCTTGCGAAAGAAGGTGGTGTGACTTTGCAAACCCAATACACATTTGGAAGTCAATCTCCAGAGCCAACTTTAGCGCTTAATAACTTTGGAACTATTCCTCAGAGTCCAGTGAAATTTTTACCACTAAGTAACAACTATTTAGGGCACACACACAATATGTGAAAGCACCAACAACGTGTTTCTGAGGGAAAATAAAAAATGTCAATGTGATTAAAAATGTGACTTGTGAAAAAATACATATTGTAGGTGCCTACCATGACAAATATAATTCGCTCGGGTAGAGGATAATACTTTTTCTAGTACGCCTGATATTTCAGTGTTGTAGCATGAAAGGGACAAGTGATATTAAAGGCCAAATTTCATACGCTGCATGAGTAGACCACAATGCAACGTCAAAACATTTTGACATGTTATTCCAAGGCATTCATGTACAATGAAAACTGACAGATGTATGTGGTTATTATGGTAGTAGAAAACTACAAGAAGCTGAAATGGAAATGAAACTCAAAATGACACACTAATGGTGGAAGAGGAAGAACTATCTGTTCCAAAGGAACAAAAATCATACCAGAAATGCTCCAATCTGGACAAAATGTTGCACAATTTGAAAGAAAAATGTGTGGTATCCACACACCAGAGAAAAGTAGCTATTCTTGTTCTTGTAATGTCCATTCTATTGAGCATACTGCAAAGGAATTCAGTGTTTCTATGTATATAGTAAAGCAAACCAGGAAAGTTAAAGCAACCCAAGGAGTCCTTCCAGAACTTTGACTGGCTCAGGGTAAACAATTGACTTGAAAAATAAAGGTGCTAATATCACCGTTTTACGAAAATGGTGACTACAGCAGAATAATGCCTGGCAAGAAAGAATATGTTATGATAAAAATGGGAAAGGTATGTGTGCAGATGTGAAAAGAGGCTGTTGCTATGTAACATTTCTGAAATATGTGTAGAATTTGAGCAAAAGTATCCTAATGCCAAAGTGAGTTTATCGTCTTTTTTCAGTCTTCAGCCAAAATGGTAAGTGCAAGGAGCACACACAATGTCTGTTTATGTGGAACCCATCAAAATGCTAAGTTGATGTTTACTGCTGTAAAGGATTCTGGTCTGGATTACAAAGATGAAATGAAACCACTAGTTGTGGCATTACTTCCTGCCCATGTATGATGCACAGGTGTGAAAAGTGTGCAGATAAGGCAAAGTAACACATGAATAATGAACTGTGTGATGAGTTCATTATGGGTGATTGCAAATTTACTAATTATAAACAATGAACACAAACGGAATGCACAGCTCTTGGAACAAAGCACGGTACAGTGGAAGAGTTTGTTGTACTGTGTTGTGAAAAAACAAACTGACCACAGCAACAGTGCAATCTGCATATCTCCAATTCCGTAAGGATCATTTGAAACAAGATGAAATTTTAGTAATACTGGACTTCCCTGAAAATTATGCATCAATAGTGCAAGATGCTAATCAAGGATGCCATTGGGACAACAGCCTAGTAACTCTTCAACAACTTGAAATTTATGCTCACTGTAATGGCATATGTTAAAAGCAAGCATACGTGCTGCAAAATACTTCAGTGATGGGGCAGCTAGTTAGTACAAAAATTGTAAAAATATCAAAAATTTAGGATGTGTTACCATGATTTTCAGATTTATGCAGTATGGAATTTTTTCACAAGAAGTCATGGCAAAAACGTGTGCGACAGAATTGGTGCTACCATTAAGCGCAGGGCATTACAAGCTAGTCTGCAGCACCCTACAGAAAACCGCATCCTGACACCTCTTCAGTTAATTACCTGGGGACAGAAAAATACTTGTGGCATACGATCATTTTATGTTTTGAAAGATGAGGTGACATCTGTTGAAGAGTGTCTAAAAGGCAGACTGAACATGTTAAAATTATTGCAGGCACCAGGAGCCAACATCGATTTTATCTGGTGGACTCCGACAATGTGCAGATGAGCAGTCTGTCTGGTTATAATTATAGGTTCATGCACAAAATAAGTCTTCACGCTGTCTGGTCCTGGGTTCAGAAATATTAGTGGCAACATACAACCAGGTTGCTATGTTGTTGTTTATGATGACAAATGTTACTTACGATGTGTCGCAGAGTACTGCGATGCTGAAGGTGATGTGTTAGTGAACTTCATGGCACCAGCAAGATCATTTCACT